>NW_019103945.1:396639-900680 GCF_001856785.1 Myzus persicae
TGTGTGTGTGTGTGTGTGTGTGTGTGTGTGTGTGTGTGTGTTTATTATTAGTATCTGCCTAGTGCCGATTTTAATTGTACTATTTAAATTCAAATAATATTAATCTAATGTACTTTAGGGTTTTCGCTATCCCGTATATATTATTATTTTCTGAAGACGTTTTCAAAATACTGTTTTTAGGCTATATATGACTTATGAGTTTATAACAACAGTAATAATTTAATATAATATAATACAGTACAATATGGAATAATATTATAATATAATTATAAACGGCATGTTTTTGGAAAAAAATTGTTTAACCAACCTTGTTACTAAAATAGTAATATATAAATAAATTATAAAATCTCTTTGGAAATAGATGCTGACAAGCTTCTCCACTCAGTACAGTTATTCGTATGCAATGAATTATGAATATTTTCGAATTCAAATTAAATACACCCCTTTGCAGGGTCGTACTCAATGAGGAGGTACACTCGAAAACAGCAATACAACAAAGCTACTTCATCGGTTTATTTTTGGGTTTTTTGAACATTCCTTAGTGGTTTATTATAATAATATATATGTGTATTACCTCAAACTCGAAAAATCTCATTAAAATATAAAAAATGCTCTAAATGTAAGAAAAGCAGCGCACTGACGGATTCAAGATAAAAGATACGGACTAAAGCTGATTATGATGCCGAAGGGCGTTATTTGCTCAAAGCCTTAAGACCTTAAAGCCTCACGTCACGTTTGTATTTTTCTTATAACCACTTTGATCAATCTTTTTGTCATACGTTAAATCACAACCACCTTTTCTGCAGTGCAGTCGGCATGTATAGGTGAGAAGGGTACAACGAAAATGCGATTCGCTATCGTGTCTCGATAGTATTATCAAACAGCGAACGTTACAGATTTGAATCATTATTTGCAACGATTATGAGTGCACCATTATGTGTCACCACTGCACAGTGTACACTATACGTAGGTACTCAAATTTACCACTGAGGTAAACAGTGAAACAAAAAAATGGTATTCGTATGTTCTGAGTCTCCAAAATTCAAAAAATTTCCAAAATAGGCCTTACCCAGACAAATTTCGATCCTGGAAAAAAAATCTCCGAAAGTAGTTATNTTTTTTTTTTTTTTTTTTGTTCGGTTCGAAAGAAAACTATTTTCTTCGTTGTAGTACTGTGTCGATCGTATTTTGGACGGCACACGACGGAAGTGTTTGTGTTTTTCGAACGAATCTACGAATGGCGCGGTCGTGTGCGTGTGTAGAATTTATGTCGTTTGCAAACAGAGTTGTTATTATTATTATTCAACGGAATAATAATAATATGACGAGGCAATTTCCGTCGAAGTTTTGCTCTTCGTCTACCGAAGACCGGGATGCCGACGTCCCGAACGATTCATGTTGCAGAAAATGTGCTGAAAAAGAATGCTCTCGTGACTCGAAGATGTAGGAAAATAGAAATAAAGAAACTTAAAATTGGAAGAAAAAAAGTGATCTTCGTGGTTGTATTACGGATATATAAGACGTCATCGAAAAACTTTTTATCGCAGAAAAAATAGACATAAAAACCTAAACGAAATCAGTTAATGAAAATCGAGAAAACATTTGAATATTATTGCAACGCACTATTTGAGATTAAAGAAAAACAATTAACTTACAACCATTTAATAATAATTATTGATACAAACACATTGACTGCCATGTGACAGACGCCGGTCATCTGGTCATCAAATAGTATAAGTTTGTGACCGCCATCGATAGTAATTTGGTTTTATATCATTAACCTTTCTACGGCTCTAAAATAATGCACTGAAAAAAAACACCTCTGGGTAGAAAGAATCATTACAATTTTGTGTGATGTAAAAAACATATTTTTAAATTTTTTTTGTGTTATGAAATTTTTTTTCAAATACAATAATTCATACCAATTTGGAATGACACTGAAAAATAAGCTTGGCTTACCAATAATACATACCAAATGACAGCCAACGGTTCTTGTGTTATTAAAATATAAAAACAATTAAAAATGTCGTTCTATTCACTATAGAATTAATGTGCACTTAAACTATGATAATATTAATGAGAAATAATATTACGAATGTTGTTGGGTTCGTTTTCTATTGTACGACTTCTTTAAGTAATTAAAACTGTCTAGTGTTATTTTCTTTTTATCTCTCACTTGTCAGGTTTCCCACACCGTTTTAAAAACGTTTAGTCGATGATGATGGACGATAGTTCTTGTTTTTAGAACAACAATCGCAAAAATATCTATGATTTCTAGTAATAATTAAGAGCAATGATTCTAGATAGTTAATCATCAAGTATTTTTCAGCGTGTCAAAATACCTCGCAGTTTTTTATTAGCAGAAAGAAGCGGACTTGAATATTTGAGAACAATTCAAATAGGAACTATTTAAAATCATATTTAAGTACAAATTGTTTATCTACCTATTATAAATGTTAATAAAATGCTATTGGTCACGTTTGAAAACACAGTAATATTAAATATGACATTTTTACAACCTTTAAATACAAAAAACGAAAATACGATAAATTATGATTTTTTTTTTTTAATTTAAACACTTCGATTTCGCGTTACAAAATTGTATATAATTTTGTATAAAAATGTCCGTTTACTCCTTACATTATGCGTTATTGTTTCGTAAAAATTTAAAATGATCACTCTAAACGTATTTATAAACGTCAATGTAATATATCGGACGATAACAGGAAATAAGATAAATTGCAATCGATCAATTTCAATACACCACTCTGTGTTTTTCTCAAATCCTATTGGCAAATCTAAGTAAGTGTTTTCAAGCTTTACTTTAATTTACTATGGAAAAAATTAATAAATATCATTATTAAACCTTTTGAACAATGTTGTCACTTCAGAATCAAGGGTACTAAAGGAAAATATGAATGACAAAATTATATTAAATTAAAATAAATAGTATTTATATGCACTTCAAAATTCGATTTCTCGACAGCTGTGATCGATAACCAACTCGATTCCAACAGAGTATACAATAATGAGCATAGGGCTCAAATAGGTACAAATATTACAATTATTTTTTAATGCTGCGTAACATAATAAACATTCGTTTCAAGAAATGTTCGATAAAAGATCAATTTTTATTTGAAATATTTTAACATGTTTATAATTTATCTATTGTTATTTTTGTTATTATTTAATTTCGGTGTATCTTAGTTTTACACGTCCTGTGGTTAACAGATACTACAAATCAAACTAGCTTTAAAATGTTGAAGAGAAAAACCCAATCCAGTATAAAACTTTAAAATTATTGATTAAATATCTATATTTTAAGAATTGAATAATAATATATTAATATCTATTGGTCCTTTTTTTTTGGAAACGTTAAAAACTTAAATATATAATATGTTATTTAAATATAAAAATTCTTTCAAATAAAATAATTAAGATACGAATCATAAAATACTTAAAACGTCGGCTATAAAAATATAGGTTTTAATGTCAAGATTTTTATAAAAAAATGACCTCGTCATTGTGAGTATTTTTCTGCGAATTATTTATAACAATGACCGATACCACAGTGTAATCATTTTATCGGTAAACGTATTACGTTTATAAGTGAACATCGTAAATCATGTATTACATTGCGTATCGCCTTCAAGTAGGTAACCACTAACCGCACTACTGGTCAGTTGTATATGTCGATAGTGTACTTCGACATTGAGTACGTAGGTCGTTGTAATAGGCTTGTTAAATAATTTCAATTCAATTATGAAGAATCGTTCAATGTGTATGATAAATTACGATTCTGAGCGAAGGCAGTCTAACTTATTGGTCACCCAGGTTACCAAACAATTATTATGTTAATAATAATATTGAACTTTTAACAAACGTTCTTAATTTTTTAATTCTCGATTATTTTAAAAATTACTGGGAATTTCATTTTTCACCCTTTTAGGTGCAAATCAAATTCAATTCACTACCAGAGAATTTCTTTTACTAGAAAAAGTTTTTCCAGACACAAAAATACATATTAAAATACCCACGTCATGGTAAAATCAATACATTTTTCGCTCCACTCAAAATCTAAAATTAATAATTATACTATTTGACCAATTAGAATAATTGTACTAATGCAATTTACAATTATATTGGTAAAGTCCTGAAATCAATCCAAGACTTTTTTAACAACAAATTCTAGTAGTTAATGTACTGAAATAATAAAAAAAAAAATTCAAAAAACATTAAAATAATTAAGACGTTTTAAAAACTTAAAAATGATTGAATTTGTGTTTTAATTAATTTACAGAGCACCACGTAAAAGCCATATTTTACATTGTTTTACGTCATCAGTAGATAATAAAAGTCACTTTTCTAAAGTAAAATAAAAATGTATATGTGGCGGTTACAAGTTTTGCGTATATTAAAAGCACTCCAATTATTGTCCAGTATTATTATTTATTAGTGGAACACATTACATCGTCCCAAATATTCACCGAAACACGTCAAGCACTACAAGTCAAAAACCATAATATTTGTGAAAATAATTTCCCCGTGAGCAATTTCCTGTTACAAAATCCCGGGTACATCGTGAGATATAAAATAATCTAAACAATCAATACATAGTACAAAACTTTTTTATGTTCGAGAAAAACTCCGAAACGAAAGATTTGACAGATTTTTTCGGTGTGTTCGTAATTGTCAGGGCAGGGTTTGTATGAAAACAATTTCAGGAAAAGTAGAAAATCATTATGGAAAAAATACAACAGTGGTGACATCTGTCACGCAAAAAAATAAACTAAATAATAATGTGTATATTTTTAATATTTGTTTATCATAGATGGTTGCCATTGGTTACGAAAAATAAAATAGTTATTATGATTGAATATAATATAAGACCTCAATAAAAATGGCATCTTTAACTCTAATTTTTGGACCGTTGTCCCGGGAACCTACACATGCATATCGTAAACACCATTGCACTCAACGTGTTAACATTAGTAATTACGTAAGCACCTCGTGGGGTCTGCAATCCACCGCAGCGTGGGCGTCCCCACGGGTGGGCGAGACGAGGCACTTGCGGGGGAATTTTCAATTTGTTCGTTCTCCGTCCAAATAAATCATCTGCTATGTTCATTGTCCCTAACTGTGCCCCCCCCCCCACGTCCTTAGAAAAATGTCTGAGGGCGCCCATGCACCGCAACTAGATTGGCCGCCTGAAAATATACTGCTCGCATAATCACAAGCGAAGGAAATGCTAGGCTATCATCTAACCTAACCGACTCACCGACTCTGATAGTGATTGAGGCTTGCAAATTTTCACTTCAAGTGTGCACCGAGAAAGCATTCAAGATGATCGATGAGATTTTTGAGTTTCGAACGCCATTACACTGAATATCAAAATAATATGACGAATTGGACAAAGTTAAAATCACGTAGGGTTAGCGTTTTTCACGGACAACGAATCCTCGGCACTGCCAAGGTTGGCAAACTTGGCGTGGCACGGCTATAATAGTGTTAGGTATGTGAAAACGAAAGTCTGTATTGTTTGTCCCCTACGCATTCCCACACAATTCGTCCGATCGCCGTGAAACTTTCGTGGAGATTTGTAGGCGACCCAAGAAAAGCTTTTGAGGTATTGCGAAAAAAAACGAACGAAAAAAAAAAGCTTTCACCATACATGGAGTGTATGATAGTTGATAAGATTTCAGGATAAGCCTTGTAACGTATCGAAAACAACATATTTTAACAATACTGTTTAAATTAAAATATTTTGAGATCCAAGATGATTGATGAAAATTTTTGAATACCGTCACTACACCAAATATTAAATAACGAGTTGAATAAAATTTGAATCATATTATAGAGTTTGCATTTTTAACTAATTGCAAGGGGTCAGCTGACAGCTATTATAATTATATCAAGTATTCAGTCATAAAAATTATATTGTCAAATTTCGTCCGCAAAAACGATTTTCAGTGCAACGCAATAATAATGAAATATCAATAATATTGATGAAAAGTGGTGGTAATATATTGAGTTAGTTTTGGCCAGTTTTTTTTTCGAAATAATATCATGTTTTCCGGAACACGATCGGAAGTTAAATAGTATTTCAATAATTTGTATTCGTTTCAGTGGAAGGTTAATACGTACATCAATATACATACCTATCCGACTTTGTGAAAAATTTAAGTCCAATAACGGCAATTTTTCCACTCGGTTATGTTGCTTGGTGGAACGAGTGGATGGGAGGGAGGAGGGGGGATCAGTATACGGCTTTACTCTACAAAGTTGAACGTGTGCCGTGACGCAAACTTTTCCGTGAAACTTTTAATCGAATTCGAACATTTTAATTGATTCCCAGCTCAGCCACTCTCAGCACATCATTTGTTTCCGATTTACGATTAATATAATATTATTGTCGAAGTTCCTCCGGTGGGAGGTTCCTCCTGTGCTCTTGCGTAAACTTTGACTATTGTATTTTATATTATTTTAAATCTGTTTTAATCTAATTTTAATTGAAAAATATAAAAGTGCAATAATTCCGTTATGCTGTCAAAGAGGTAGAAGACCAATAAACACGTTCATTCGGTGGCTTTCTGCTTAGCTACAAGCTCACGAGGTACACATTTTTGGCTACAACAAACATAAGACACCATTTTTACGACACGATTTGCGCAAAGAATATAGAAATACAAAAGAAAACCTCCACGATCGAGCATGTTAAAAAATTCTGCCAGTTTCCTTGCCATTTTCAATTTTGACGTATACCATCCGAAAAATATGGTTAAAGTTAAAAAAATAACAAGATTTCACAGTCAATAATAGTCAAGTTTCATAGATCTACCAATTTACCTATTCGATAATAATAATGGTAATAAAAATAATAAACCATTCATACCTGCTGGTTTGAAATTGATAATAATAATACATTTAATTGCTGTAGATACCTTATGATTTGAATATTGGTCGAAAGATTTTATATGAAATACTAGTTTTTTCGAAAACATTCTCAATAAAGATGGCCTCGGCTCACGCAACTTGTGGCTCGTTTAAGTTTGGTTAGGTCCTAACAATTGGTGAAATAATTCTTGAAAATAATAAATAATAATTACAACATTTTTGGTGACGTGAATGCTGTGGCAGCTTCGCATAAAATATTCTATATGCTCAATCGTGTTGCTAAAAAGATCTTTTGTGCTTTACAGACATTTTTAAGCATGTACATATACCCCTCCACCTTGACACCTACTGTGCCACCGTACAGTATCCTGTTGTTGAAGTTTGTTTTTAAGTGACAAAGTTTACCTGTAATATTATTTTTGTATATATCTAATTAAAATATTTAAAACGCCTTATATTTTGTTTTAATTTGTTTTCTATAGTTTAAAATCGAATAAAATATTAACATGTCGCCATATTTATCACGGAAGGTTAAAAATTTCACGAAAAATAGTACATTTGTGTTCGGTGAGGTTAGATATCTATCGATGAAAATCTAAATTTTTAAGTGATCAAGGTTTTTAATTTCGTCTTTCTTTTTACGGCTTTCCGACGTTTGACATCAAGGAACACACCTCATTATGTTCACAAGAGTGCATTTTTATCATTTCAACATTTAATATTTTTGAAAATTTTTATGTCATTTTTGTATTGCATCGTTTTATTGGTCTCTCTGACCGGCCAATGCTGCGCTGTCGAACTGTTGTTATTTGCTCAATTTCTCATATATATTTTCAATACCTACGATTATTTTAATACCAAAAATATTTGTTTCGTTTTCATTTAAAAACGGTCGACGCATTTATTTGAGCGAAGACTACAAAGCAGTCCTTTTGAAGTCAACCAAAATGTTTCAATTGTTTTTCTTTTCCTCGGCGCACGGCGTACTATATACAGCTCGTGCGAAATGAGTATAAACGGAGTAAACGAATAAAATTCCATCAAGATAATATATATTTATATATATATACACCGTACAATTTAGCGTTTACGACGTTACGGCGTTGGGCATATTATTATTATTATTATTATTATTATTATCTACGAACAAGCCCGAGCAATATAATATAGTTAGAGCATTATGGGGCGATAAATTTCACTAACGCTGGCCCCGCGCTGTCCAGCCATTTATTATAATAGTCTAGGTACGTGTAATACGCTTCAGGTCTTGACGTCTACATAACATATACGAGTTCTCCCGAAAAGTGAAATAAAAAAAAGGAAATAAGCCGAAGAAGACGGCGACGGGCGTAGATAAATTGAATTACGACTAATTTATATAAAAGCGTGTGTGGAACTACATATATATATATATATAGTGAAAAGTATCAAATCCGATTATCCGGCCTCGGCGGGGAGGGGGGGGGCGAACTCTGCGTAATTGTTATGTGATATTATAACCCGCAGGGCTTGAAATCGAAATGAAAATTGTCGTATTTGATTTCGATTATCGATGTATTTGTATTTGTCTATACTGATTTAAATTCGAAACAGTACACCGGTTTAAATGTTTCACGATTTTTCTTTTCTTTATTTTTCGATTCGAAATACCGATATTTACGATTTTAATTTCGGATTTCTGACTAAAACTTGTCATCGTTCACACGTTCCATATATTTTATCTTTGAGCGTCACTGTTATATGAGCCTGTGAAAGATATACGTACGTATTACTCATTGAACTTACCGATGAACACTGATCAGTATATTATAGGCTATTATTTAAATTTAAATTTTTTTTTGAAACTTCCAATCGATTTGTGAACAAAATTGTATTCATAGACGGTTTTTAATTCTTCGTGGTTTAATATGGTTTCCGTTGTTTACAGAAAAAAACGAATCTTTTATGAATTATAAAAAAAATTAATGGTATGTTTGTAGCATATTATCTTCTCAAAAACTACTCTGCCGCTCTTGACGAAAATAACAGAAGCTGTTCTCAAAGGTACCGGGAAAGGTTTAGACAGTAGTTTGATTGACTTTTGAAAACACACCAAGAGGTATATACAATCCACATCTGTTAATTTTTTCCCGAACGAAGTCACGTTTTTGTACCACCAGTAATGACGGTAATAATATACAATGGTCGCCGCTTATTGCACTCACTTTGGGACCAAACCATTTGAGTCCATTGACCGAATAAGTGAATAAGGCGAAAAGACTGAAAACAATTTTTTTTTTAAATACGTACCTACTTATTTACTTAAAAATATTCAACGAGATTTCAGCCATTCAGTGGCGTATATACGAATTATTTTCACTATGGGCCGATTTATCAATTATCACTAGTCAAGCAGCATAGCCATAATTATACATTTTTAAGGGAGCAGCTGTTATATAATTAAGAATTATGACATATTATACAGTTCAAATAAAAATTGCGCGATTCAATTTTATAATTATTATGTAAAATTAATTTTTTGTTTCTTTTTTTAAAAGTATTGACAGTGTCGTTTGTATATTTTAATGTTATCTTACTATGAATTTAACATCAAAGTCAATAAGTCATTAAAGCAAGTCTCGTCAATATATCTAACATTTCCTTGTAGATTACTCAAAAATGATTTTAATCAACCGGCTAACTTAATCATGGTGAAAAACTGTTAACAGTGTAAATATACATGCAATGCTTTAATTGAACCTGCAATTTCACTATGGGCTCTGGCCTAGGGGGCCTCCCCCCTATATACGCCACTGCAGCCATTACTCGATCGGGTGTAAAATAAAAAAAAAAACTATGTATGGGCATTTTTATAGAAAAAATGATGTTTAATAAACAAAAACAAAGTAGGAAAATATCGTAATATAATCTAGGGGGGCATAATTATTTTTGCGACAAAAGTCCTTCCGCGGAGTTGATCGGATTTTCCGTTCTTCCGTTCAAAACGACCCCCCCCCCCCCCTTGAAACCAGCTGCATTTTGTGAAATGTTTAAAAAACTCGTGTTCGCCAACAGCGAACAGGGACTCGGGTCTACGACGACGACGACGGCGGCGGAGGAGAGCCGGTGTAACAGGCGATTTTTACCCCCGGATAATTTTACCCCCCCCGGTAAAAATATTTGGGGGTATTAGAAACCTGCGACACCGGCACAATATTATACGCGTAACTACATACCTCCTCTCCGACTGCGGTCGTCAGAGCACAACATATATAATGTGTAATGTTATGAAAACCGAAACTCAAATGTTTGCTCGGTCGTAGTACACGTGTATATATATATATGTGTAAACAATATAATATTATATAATATTATTCTACGTACATGGAACGTACAACAGCTGTAGTACTTACCCACAATGCAACCGTCGTATGTGTATAATATGTACATATATATATATATTTATATATATGTATGTGCACAGGCGTTATGCATAAATACTGCGGATACGCGGGTGCGGGACTCGACGGGATTTAATTAAATTAATTAAATACTACTACCATGGGTGGTGGCTCTGGTGTAGGTCAGGATGCGATTTCGCGTAAGCAATAATTCAAAACTGTACGCGTAGGTAATATTGTGTTAGCGCACAATATATATATATATAATATATATATATATATAGCTAAAGGTGGTAGGTATTATTTTAAATATCGCTATCGCGAAATACACTCTCGGGGCAATGCAGGAACGTGTACCTAATCAACAATGATGTAATATGTTATGAAAACACTTATTTATTGTAATTGATTTTGATTTTTTTTAATGCGTTAAGATAAATGTTTGGTAACCTTGACTGCCAAAAGGTTGTTCGGTCACAATCGTCATTAATCGTACAGGTACAATGATTTAACCCTGAATTAAAATCCGACACATCCATAATTACAGCCGATGACGAGGCTGAGTAGAGCGGTTACCTAATTTCCAGCTTTGTACACGAGGGATAGAAATCCAAAACGTACACTGCCAAAATACTGATTTTGGATCTATTCTGGCGATCTGTCTATTCTGTTTTTTCCATAAGAATCGATATTTAACTCGATTTTGTCAATTTAGGCAATAGTAAGTTTTAGATTTCCACCCCTCATATTTGAATGTATATTTTTTATCAATTATTAATTGTTCTTCAACAAAATAATGATCCCCACTAAACATGTTAGTACAATTAAAGTTCTGCTATTAATTTTGACGAATTTGAATAATTTTTCATTATCTATAATTATTATTATTTATTATCATTGAATTGTAGTTTAACACATCCATTACAGTGATCAACACAGAAATATTACACAACTTCTATAATTACATCTTCCAGAGCTGATCCTTAGAAGTAGTATAATTTTCAAAACAATTTCACTCTTTTTGAGGTAAATATATACACCACATTTGGAATTTTCAAAAAATAAACCAATAAGTCAAAAATTCCAAATGTGTACACATTCAAATTGAAAAGGGTGAAATTGTTTTGAAAATTATAATGCTTGTAGGAATTAGCTCTGGAAACTCTGCTATATAATTGTAACAAAGTAAAATGTTAACTTAAATAAAAAGTTTTTGACAAGAAATCGAAAGACTAAATGTCCACAAAAGTGCACCCCCTACCTACCCTTAGAGAACTCCCAGGTCCGTTTCTGGTAACTCATAAAATATAATATGACATAAGAATAAAATTTCCTAAATGTCTATAATGTCTCACATTTTTTTTTAAGAAACCAAATGATAAAAAAATTTTTTTGATACTCATTCGATCTAGTTTGAAACGTTTTTATTCGAATGATGACCGAACATATCATAAACATGTTATTAAAATGTATTTTTAACTTTTCTCAATTAAATTCTAAGTTAAAAAATGAAGGAATTATGTAAAGAAAAAATTAATCGATAATATTGATCAACGCGGGAGCCTAACCCCCCAATAAACGGTGTGATTGGGAAATTTGAACTTTCATGCTCTTAAGACAAGATCAAGACCCACTTGCGACGCGTGAGAGGGCTGGGGGGATTGTCACGCCTTATTGTTGTAAGTACGTCCGTGGCTCGGTCAATATTGTTACTGGCGCAGACCAAATATTTTTTCATGGTGATAAACAAACAACAACACGTTGTTACTGTTTAAACACAGTCGTGGTAAAATGAGTGCATTCTTAAGTAGTTATTATTTGTGTTTTGTGTATATTGGGTAAAACATTTTCCGTCCAGAGAGATAGATTGAAAATCGAGAAGCCCGGTGATCGGTGTAATAGCTTGGGTTAGAGGGGGGGGGGGAGATAGGAGGGCTTAGCTCCGCAGGTCTTAGTCTCTCCTGGATGAGATCCAAATAAATGCGTGAAAAGTTTTTAAAAAAAACTGTCAATGTGTAAAGTAATTAGTAATTAAATGTGCATAATATAATATATGAATATTCTAGCAGTTTAACAAAGAGCTAGAATGTTGTACATAAGAGCTAAAATCCTAAAATACTACAAGTCGTATAGTAAAATATATGAAAACAGAATTATCCAATAAGCCTATAATTGATAGTGATATTTATTAAACATTAGGTTAAACAAGTATAAAATATAAACATGTATTACTTATTTTCTTTTATTCCAGTCTACGTCGTAACGCAGCGTTTTGTCGTAATTGAAGTTTTATCATACAAGTTCTTGATAAAAACTATCATAATTAATTATTGAGAAACTATACTAAATTAATAAATTAACTCGCCTGTTAATTATTGACTTAACACCGTTGAATCCAGTTCTTGGATGTGCATTATACTAATATTTAAAGCTTACTTTTTTAATCATGTCAAAGTATCTAAATCGAAATAATTAGGAAGCGTAGTTAGTGAGTTATTGAGATGTATTCACACTAAGAAATTAGACCTTAAAAATAGATTAACACATGTATAAAATAAATGTGCCTAGGTAATATAATATTGGGTCTGGTATTTATTATATTCTGACAGTTTTTACAAATTTTAAATGTTGATTGATTAATATTAATTACTAAAGTTTTCAAATAATCACAGACCCCCCCCCACGTCTTCCTATCTCATGGACATATTATCCTTAATGCACCAAAACAAGTTAAATAACAAAAACTTTTCGTTCGAATTTCGATTTAGTACCTACCTACATAAACATTTTCAGGAAAGTCGTCAGATTAACAATACACAGGAATAAATGGTGATTTTCTTTTGATACAACGAGTTTGTATCAGCACAATACACCCATTAAATGGAATATAAAAATAATTTAATAATTTAAAATATAGTGCTTTTAAGTAATCTTGATGATTCCAAATATTCTAATTTGAATAAATACATCGTTAAAGGATAATGTGAGAATGTTGAGTGATTCACTGTACCTATATAATTTTGATTCTCTACAGTTTTATTTTTAAGCATAAATGTGTACTTACGCCCATTAAGTTTGGTAGGTAGGTACTCACACGCATAGCTTTATTTTAAGTACCCGGAGACGAAGACGTGTGTTCATTTGCACAAATATGTACAGTTAATGGAATCGTCGATTTAACGATAGTGTGTAAAGCAGAGCTTTAAAACGTTACAACAGAAACAATTTTCGATAGTGTACGATAGTCAAGGAAAGGGAAAAGGGAAGGGGCAACACGCCAATATAATATTTAGATTTACTCTAAAATCAGTAAAATACACCACCTTTGCTCCATTGTGTTTTTCCATATTTTTATATGATCTATTATTTGAGAGTAACATAAAACAAACTGTTACCTAAATAAATAAAAAAATCTATAGAAACAATGTGAAAATTAATATTTTGACGAAAAAATTGCAGTTGGCACGCAACAATGCTTTTAAAATATATATATATGTCTGTACAGGTATTGTACATATTATAATATTGAAGTGTTCTGTCCATTTATTGAACAATATTCTATCTGATCGACAGTACGGTGAACTCCCGAACGTGGTAATTACCTGTGAATGAGTTGTGTACACAACATTATATTTAATATCTAGACAACCTGTCATTCAGTTAAGTTTAGAAACCAAACACCCATTATGGGTATCAATAAGTTTGTTCGATGTCAAAATGTTTTCATTGCGTTTCAAAAGTTCGGTTAATATGAAGAAGGAATCAAATAAAAACGCAGGTCAAAAGTTGGTCGCCGTTTTTGTTAATTGTTTATCAACATCTTAAAAAAATCAAGAGTCAACCAATGAACTGGAAACTATAAAACGTTAAAAATGAATTACCTACATCTCAGTTGTTTGAATTCTTAAATATTGTCGTGATACCTAGGTATAACATTTACTTCAAACTCTCGATTATCCATTGACTTGCCCTGTTCACTTTTTAATAAGTAAGATGAGACACACACATATATATATATCTATATATATATTTACGTATATATACAGAGAGAGAGAGAAAATAAATGAAACGTTTGCAATATAAATATTGTGTTTGTTTTCGTGAATAAAATATGAAATTCCCATTATTTGAGTTTGAGTAAATCGTAAATGTACATAGATTAACTCAGTTTGTATATTATAATATTTAATCTCGACGAATATACAACTATATTTTTAATTTTATTAATGTTTATATGGCTTCCATAATTATTACGAAGCAGTAACAATAAAAGATTAATTGAACGTACATTTTTCAGGGATATCGATTATTATTATTAATATTATCATATCTTTAATAGTTTAATCCCTCCACGTTATTCAGTGGCTTTATGCAAATCTCTCTGCAAATTTAGTGTTTTCAATCTTTTTTCCGGACCGTTAAACGTAAACGTACACAAATATTTAAGTGGAATAAACTGTAAAATAATAAATTAAACGGGTTTATAAGAATAATATTATTGTATTAAAGTAACACTATAGACAAACATCACTGTCGTAACTGTTTATACGTTATTTCTGATCGGCTAAAAATCACATCCATCAATAATTATCAATCCGAGAAAGGTATTAGTCATAACTTATATTTATCTGGATAAAATAATTTTTTTGGATAAAAAACAGCAAGACATATTATAATCACGATGTAATTGCCTCCAGTGCTTCTATCGGATCACATTTAAAGTTTAAATTTAATAAAAACAAAAAGTACCCAAGCACAAATTTAACACAATCGTTTTTATTTCTTTTGGTTTTTATTGGGCGTCTATCGGTGCTATGGTCGTATATCACCGACGATAAATTAAATAAATTTTACTATCTCAATTTACGAGTGATAAGCTTTTAATTTAATTTTCGCACTCCCCAGAGGTCGTAATAATAGCGTCAGAGTACTTTATTTTTATGTAGCTGCATCTATATCCTAGCTAATATCATGTCTATATATTTATTTAATTATGTTTATATGTATTTAGACGTACCGTCTACCAATTTCAGTGGCTTAAAAAATAATTTATTTATTAAAATGATTGCAATGACAAATAGTAGGTGATGTAAAATAACGAGTTGCAAAATATAATCACCACAATAACGTTAAAACTCAGACCCTCAAATACTGGTAAACGGGACAAGGTTCTAAAAATAAATAATATTATTATTTCATAAAGGTTGTCTTCTCTTTTTATAGTATTTTCAATTGAATTTTTCCTAGGGCTTCATACCTTTGGTATTATATACATATAATTGAACTTGTAATTCGCTATTTAAATACATGTATAAGTAAAACAAATAATTACTTATTATAAGAATAGATAAGACCTATACACTTTTCACACACAACAAATGTATTATTTATATTATTTATGTATGAAAACTGTAAAAAACTTAGTTTGATGCATAAATACTTAAACCACCCCCCCCCCCTCATTTCATAATCCTGGCTACACCACTGGGTTTAATAACAGCACAAAACCTGATGAAGACATGTTAAAGCCAATTAGATAACGGAGATAATGTTTGTTGTAACAGTTATTTTTTTTTTTATTGAACTTAAGCCCGGTGACAAAGGCCATTAGCTGTTGTAGGGGTTATGAATTGAACTTATACGTATTTACTTACCAAATTGTTTAAGCTTAAATAGTTAAATTAGCAACAATTCAAGTATGACAATTATGTAGTTGAAAGTTTGCGATTCAAGCGAAGACCGTTAGGTACTTACCTGATTTTATCACATTGCACTTGATCTCTTAACCGAAAGTTGGGCGTTTTTTGTATAGATACGCTGCGCGTTGCAGGCCACAATAATATGTTTATCGTACAGTTTAAGGCAGAGTTTCTCGACGGGTGTGTCGCCAAGAAGAGATTGTTTATTCATATTATTCGTGTTCAAAGTGAAAACCGCAGGTTAGAAAAACACTAATCCGTCCGTTTTCTCAAGATGTGTGTGGCCATTTTTACGGATCTAAATCGAGGCATCGTCGTAAAAGAAGGGGGTCGATGAGCACTGGTTTGTAGGACGGTCGAACACGAGCGACGCGTTAACGAATTAACAAAAATAAAATGTATAGGTACATATACATATTATTATAACCACTTTGGGGAAATGGGACGCCGGAAAACCGATCGGATGTACATCACACTATACTCCGAACGCGAATAGAACGAAGTCGAAATGCACGATTTATGCAAGTGTGTATCTCTCGGATTCGTATTTTTTGTTTCGTCCCGCTCACAATGGGATTACACAAACCCCGTTACCGCTGCGCTGTGTATGATTTCACTTGTGGGAATACACGGCGCATACCTACCGAATAAACAATTTACAAGTGAGTCGCTGCGTAATCAAATTATATATTTTGAGCACATCCATATTTAAGCGTCGTTGAGTAGGTTCTGTGCGCCTGCGCCAGGTATCGCGTGGTTACTCTGGTGACTACTCACCGTGTACCTAAACCTTACCTACGACTGTTGCGGTGGGCGCACGGTTTAGACTTCAAACGCACGCGCGATTCGTCGTAAATTCTTAGCGACCGCTAGGAGTCGTACACGGAAAATGAAATCATTTACGAACGTGTTTCGGGTGACGTAAGTCTGATCGAATGTATTGAAAAAAAATGTTTGGGCACGATATTTTCGCCTGAGAATCGAACGAACGATCGGAGTACACAAGTTTAGGTGCACATTTTAAAGTTCTTTTTTTTTTTAATCATCGTGCATCAAGTCATTATAAACTTCTGGAAAATGCAAGTTTCATAGTTGATAAGCCCATTAGAAACATGCGATCATTGATTGAAAGTACTAATATGGATTAATGAGTGAATCCTATTGCAAATTTAAACTTAAATTTGAACGCATGAAAATTAGTTAAATCTTTTTTTGTTTTGTGGCGCCGTTTATTTATTTAAATTTCTATGCAACTGCAATTGTATCAAATATTGAATAGTACAGCAAAAATATTGATTACTAACATGAATTTTAAAACGTCTAAAAATGGACATGCTGACTTAATGTGCTAACCTGGCTTAACATATTTGAATCATTCAGTACTGTTTATATTTTCTAACCGGAGTCAAATCAAATTAATTTCTCTGCGATATATGAAACTATATAGTACGTCATTCGTTTTTACTAACTAGATGCTCCATGAAAAATTAATATGTGTGACTGTGTATGTTTATTTCCCTTTGTTAATATTTACACAAAAAAAAATTTTTAAATGCAACGAAATTCATGACGGTCGACCTCAAAAATTTACTCTGCGTAAATATTGTATATTAAATACGTTAACATTCACTCTGAAAAAGAATACAATACGAGTCAAACAAAAAAATATTTATGTTTGTTCGGTATATATATATATGGTAATTTGCCAAGCATTGTCACCCTCGCCCACCATTTTTCCTTTAACGTTGAATAAATATTTAAATTGTTATTTTTCGAAGTTTTAAGTTTACTTACCTACTCGAGAACCATATTTTCGAATCATTAGAACTTTGAAAAAATTCAAGGCGTGGCATGTGGAGATATATAAAACCGTATTCAAATCAGAACCTTTCTTTTTCATTGTAAATTGTTTATTAGTTCATTTTTTTCAAAAATGTTAATGTACCTATATAAATCTAAATATTATTTTGTTTTAAATGTTTGTACTCTTAAGATAATAGATCCGAAATATATTCTGAGGGCTATAATATAAATATGTTTTATAAATAATTATTAGTAACTTATAACAATGTGTAAACACTATTTTCAAATGGTAAATATCACTAGATTCGATACTAAATCTACTTTATATTTTTGTAAAACACCATCTCTAAAAACTAATATACTTAGTGTTTACATTTTAATAACTCGGAAACTACTCCTCTGTGTTCGTTGTATTTCATTGGTTACGTCAAATTATTCATCGTCCTATTTGGAACAAAATAAATAGCTCGTACAACCACAAAACACTCTTTCAATGGTGTGAAAATCCAAACCACATCTTTAAAAATGATCCTTGAGTATGTATCGTTAAGAATTGCATTATTAAAGGAAAACATGTTGGTGAGCATGCTTGGCAAATAGACGTGTATACAGAGTGTACGAGTATCGTGTAATTTGTTTGTATTCCATCAACTCGAATTGTATAATACATATTCAGCAGTGCGTACAGAATCCGCGGGTTGTCGTCCGTTACATACTCTGTTTCACTATTACGTTATTTCATAGCCAAACAGTTCAACTGGCAGTTCACATTCACTCATTATACAGCCAACAACATATTATTTTCTCAAAATAATAACACTCGGCGGGTGTATGCGTATTTCGTGTATGGCACACTGTAATCGTCGAGGAGAATTTCGGTGAATTTCATTATTAACTTGTTTAGAATACAATGCAAATGGCGGTCAATGAAAGATTTTAAAAACCATTCAACTCCGTGGCGGAAAAAAAACCTTCCATGCGGTTCATTCACTCTACAGAGAAGTCTAATAATAAAAATATTCAGTTATTTTTTAAACATTTAATTTAAAAATTTATCGTTTATACTGTTCGAATTTCTGTCGATAGACGAATGAAAAAAAAACAAAGTATTAACAAAAATAGTAACCGTTTTTACGTTTTGTCGAATTCTATCGATGAGAATAATATTAAATGATATACAATAATGATTTTTCTTTCACTTTCTCTCAATTTATTTATATTAATTCAACTAGCCGTGTACCGTCTTGCCGTCTCCACTGATGCGGTTGACTTTTCGCGATAAACGTGCCTACACAGTAAATCGTACAACATCTAATAATTGAAAATAATCATTTCCAACTACGATAAATAAACGTTTATCATTGGTCATTACTATTCTGACCTACCCGAAACGTTTTCTCTCCGATGTCGATCATTAAATCTCTCCATTTCCGTGAGTCTCAATCTCGTTTATTATCTACGCTTTTTCCGATACGTTTAACTCGCGTTACACGCGCGATACGCTCACAACACGTATTCATTATGTACACCTGATTTTCCTAAACTTCTCGTACGAACTTTGAACACAATTCTCATACTAGGTAGTGATTGGGATAGAATATAGGTATATTACTCATTTTCGGAGAGTTATTCGGATACGAGATTTCAAAAGACAATTACTATAGACGTCTCATTGAACTTCAAATACATTGCAATACCTACTATCCACAAGAATCGACGTAGTTATCAAATATGTGACACGATTTTCGAAATGTTCTGATGCCAACGGCCAAAATCCTCTTGTGGTAGTCCGATTTTTGTCGGAATTTAACAATTCAAGGACTTATCATTAAATAATTATAAAAGCTAAGGAATGGTCGAAAATCCCGCATCTGCAAAACGCAAACAAGTTCCCAATTCCACTCACTGGCATGCAGAGATCATCCTTTGAATTTGTTCGGATACCCTGTATCTATACGATTTATGACGTATAATATGTACTAAATTTTGATTTATCAATTAACATTACTCTACGTATTCTACATTACACATTAGTCTACTATCATACACAAAACCAAATACCAATTAACAACCTCACTAAACGGCCATCAATCACAGTGTTTCTCAACTAAGATTGTGACTCAATTTAGAATCGTTAATAATTTTGAACGTGTCACCAAAATATTAAGACATTGGTAATTGTAATAAAATAATAAAATGTAATTAACGTCATAAGACTTCTTATTATTGTATATGTAATAAATTAATTTTCAGACTTTTTCATCGCATATTACTATTATTTTCAATGATATATTTTAGATCCTGGGCTATGACAGCACATTGCGGTTTTAGTGAAAACTATTTGTTATTTTTCGTTTTTTACATAAGTCAAATAATATTATTTTTACATATTGTATTCTCAAAAACTCGAAGGAAAATGAAACGTTGAGATAGGGATATCCTTAAAACGTGACATTAGAACTCGTTGGATCGTTTTTATTTGTTTAGATAAGTTGTCGTCGTATTCATATAACCCTCCGAAATTAATATTATTTTCTTATAGCATTCAAATGTATATTATTATTATTTATTTTATTTGTTTTTCGTTTTTCAGCTCCGGAAGTGTTGGCTCAGAAGCCCTACGGGAAAGCAGTGGACGTCTGGAGCATCGGTGTGATTTCGTACATATTGCTGTGCGGATATCCGCCGTTTTACGACGAGAACGACGCGAATCTCTTCGCTCAAATCTTAAAAGGTAAGTCATATTGTAGAGTCACTCCGTGCGCTTAATATAATATTGCAATTTCGAGCACAAATCAAATAGATAAGGTATGTTACATTGCAACACGTGCAGGTGTATAATGACTTATGTATTCGTTCATATACATATACATTTTAGGTATACATATTTAAATGCATTTATTTTTGAAAGGTAATTCAATGGTCAACATTTTTCAAATGCTCCCAACAAGTCCTGATAAAAGTACAAAATAATATTCTCTAGGTATATTTTACACTCCCGCCTACTTTCTTAATTTCTTTTACTCGTATAAACAGTAATAATTTGACGTAAATGTGCCATGTCACTTATCGACAAAAGGATAGAAACGCAACTGATAAACTACAAACACACATAATCGTTTTTATTTGGTTTTAAATCATTCTAACGCTTGTTAGTTAAATTTTTACCGTGCAATCTTCTAACCAAAACTACCCAAAAATATTAAATAGAATCCCCATGTCATTATAATACCAGTAGATCCATTTGACACTTATTAAGACACTCATTATTTCGTAAACTATAAATGATTTTGAAAACTTTTTTATAATGTTTAGTCGTTAAAATACATTTTCTTTAAAAAAAAAGATTTTTACTATATTTTGCTATCGTTATATTTTTTATTTTTTCGTATATTTTGATAACTTTATAAAAAATCTTTAAACTTTAAATTTCTATAAGAAAGTGATTTCAAAATGTTCAAGCATTTCAATTCGAAAAAAATAATTTTATCAACATTTATAATATAACAATTAACGTGAATCACACTCATAACTAGGGTTTGGGTTTAAATGACTTTAAAAATATCAATGACCTAAAAACTCTAAAAAAAGTCCACAGAATTGACAGTGGATTTTCAAAAGTCAAGATAATTATAATCTTTTATTTATTGGAGAAAGAACATGGCGGACATTTACGAGCTTGAGAATGTCGACTAAATCTATAACGAATTTTGCGTGTACCCTTATTATTATTACAGGTGAATTTGAATTCGATTCTCCGTACTGGGACGACATTAGCGATTCCGCGAAAAACTTTATACGGCAACTGATGTGTGTTGATGCAGACAAGCGTTACACGTGCCGCGAAGCACTGGCTCATCCATGGTAAGTGTAAACAGAAACATGTAAGAATTCATTAGTTTTCCATTCGTTAGAGCAGTTCTACGTCTAAAATATATTGCCCACGCCCTTTCAAGGGCTGCTCCTGCTTCAAAATTCCACGACGGCCGCTATTTGATACAACATAATAATAATTGGGAAAAATCATCCAAATGAAAAACACGTATAAATATATCAAGCACATTTCTTAGGAATTTTCTCGCGTTCCCTGCTGCGGATACGCGATTACAGTGGAACTTTCACGTACAATATTGTGTTGATGATAAACTAGACTTAAAGTGTTTTCGTCAAATTTGTATCTTAAAAATGTGTCCTATAATCTCAAAGATATAGATACTGGAATATACGAGATTTCGCTATTGCTAAGAAAAAATTTTTAAGGCATATTTTGGGTTGTTTTCAGTGAGTGGTTTTGCCACTGGCTCATCTATAGTCAGTGAAAACAGAAACATGACATAATTCACTAGTTTTCCATTCGTCAGTGCAGTTCTAAGCTTAAAATATATTGCCCACACACCTTAGAGAGTTGTTCCAGCTTTAAAATTCTACAGTTCGATATAACTTAACATAATAATTGGGAAAAATCTTAAATCATAATGAAAAACATTCCCCGCTTCAGATACGTGATTCCAGTGAACTTTCCCTTACAATCGCGTAGATGATAAGCTCGACTTAATAGGTTTTCGTCAAATTTGTATCTTGAAAATGTATAATATAATTTCAAAAAATGAAAAGTATATTATTGGGAGTATGGAATTATGGAATATACCTATACGAGATTTCACGAGATTATTTAAAACATTTAAAAGGAGCATTTTTGGCAATTGTTCAGCTAGTCGTTTTTCTCGGCTCGAACACATTCTTTTTCATGTTCAAAGCAGATCTATTATAAATTCTGCGGGCATTAAATGGCTGTTACAAACAAAAACAAAACAATTTCAGTTACATCGGGAAATGTAAATTAACAAAACGACGTCTGCAGCGACCGTCGTGATTGTAAACACGAAATTAACGAGTATACCTATGACGTCCGTATAATATAATAATATTGTACATAACTATAATGTCTGCGTAGAGGAAAATTCGAATATTATTGCTATAGTATAAATGTTCAGAATATGTTACAGAATTACAGAAATACCTATGACGTCCGTATAATATAATAATATTGTACATAACTATAATGTCTGCGTAGAGGAAAATTCGAATATTATTGCTATAGTATAAATGTTCAGAATATGTTACAGAATTACAGAAATACCTATGACGTCCGTATAATATAATAATATTGTACATAACTATAATGTCTGCGTAGAGGAAAATTCGAATATTATTGCTATAGTATAAATGTTCAGAATATGTTACAGAATTACAGAAATACCTATGACGTCCGTATAATATAATAATATTGTACATAACTATAATGTCTGCGTAGAGGAAAATTCGAATATTATTGCTATAGTATAAATGTTCAGAATATGTTACAGAATTACAGAAATACCTATGACGTCCGTATAATATAATAATATTGTACATAACTATAATGTCTGCGTAGAGGAAAATTCGAATATTATTGCTATAGTATAAATGTTCAGAATATGTTACAGAATTACAGAAATACCTATGACGTCCGTATAATATAATAATATTGTACATAACTATAATGTCTGCGTAGAGGAAAATTCGAATATTATTGCTATAGTATAAATGTTCAGAATATGTTACAGAATTACAGAAATACCTATGACGTCCGTATAATATAATAATATTGTACATAACTATAATGTCTGCGTAGAGGAAAATTCGAATATTATTGCTATAGTATAAATGTTCAGAATATGTTACAGAATTACAGAAATACCTATGACGTCCGTATAATATAATAATATTGTACATAACTATAATGTCTGCGTAGAGGAAAATTCGAATATTATTGCTATAGTATAAATGTTCAGAATATGTTACAGAATTACAGAAATACCTATGACGTCCGTATAATATAATAATATTGTACATAACTATAATGTCTGCGTAGAGGAAAATTCGAATATTATTGCTATAGTATAAATGTTCAGAATATGTTACAGAATTACAGAAATACCTATGACGTCCGTATAATATAATAATATTGTACATAACTATAATGTCTGCGTAGAGGAAAATTCGAATATTATTGCTATAGTATAAATGTTCAGAATATGTTACAGAATTACAGAAATACCTATGACGTCCGTATAATATAATAATATTGTACATAACTATAATGTCTGCGTAGAGGAAAATTCGAATATTATTGCTATAGTATAAATGTTCAGAATATGTTACAGAATTACAGAAATACCTATGACGTCCGTATAATATAATAATATTGTACATAACTATAATGTCTGCGTAGAGGAAAATTCGAATATTATTGCTATAGTATAAATGTTCAGAATATGTTACAGAATTACAGAAATACCTATGACGTCCGTATAATATAATAATATTGTACATAACTATAATGTCTGCGTAGAGGAAAATTCGAATATTATTGCTATAGTATAAATGTTCAGAATATGTTACAGAATTACAGAAATACCTATGACGTCCGTATAATATAATAATATTGTACATAACTATAATGTCTGCGTAGAGGAAAATTCGAATATTATTGCTATAGTATAAATGTTCAGAATATGTTACAGAATTACAGAAATACCTATGACGTCCGTATAATATAATAATATTGTACATAACTATAATGTCTGCGTAGAGGAAAATTCGAATATTATTGCTATAGTATAAATGTTCAGAATATGTTACAGAATTACAGAAATACCTATGACGTCCGTATAATATAATAATATTGTACATAACTATAATGTCTGCGTAGAGGAAAATTCGAATATTATTGCTATAGTATAAATGTTCAGAATATGTTACAGAATTACAGAAATACCTATGACGTCCGTATAATATAATAATATTGTACATAACTATAATGTCTGCGTAGAGGAAAATTCGAATATTATTGCTATAGTATAAATGTTCAGAATATGTTACAGAATTACAGAAATACCTATGACGTCCGTATAATATAATAATATTGTACATAACTATAATGTCTGCGTAGAGGAAAATTCGAATATTATTGCTATAGTATAAATGTTCAGAATATGTTACAGAATTACAGAAATACCTATGACGTCCGTATAATATAATAATATTGTACATAACTATAATGTCTGCGTAGAGGAAAATTCGAATATTATTGCTATAGTATAAATGTTCAGAATATGTTACAGAATTACAGAAATACCTATGACGTCCGTATAATATAATAATATTGTACATAACTATAATGTCTGCGTAGAGGAAAATTCGAATATTATTGCTATAGTATAAATGTTCAGAATATGTTACAGAATTACAGAAATACCTATGACGTCCGTATAATATAATAATATTGTACATAACTATAATGTCTGCGTAGAGGAAAATTCGAATATTATTGCTATAGTATAAATGTTCAGAATATGTTACAGAATTACAGAAATACCTATGACGTCCGTATAATATAATAATATTGTACATAACTATAATGTCTGCGTAGAGGAAAATTCGAATATTATTGCTATAGTATAAATGTTCAGAATATGTTACAGAATTACAGAAATACCTATGACGTCCGTATAATATAATAATATTGTACATAACTATAATGTCTGCGTAGAGGAAAATTCGAATATTATTGCTATAGTATAAATGTTCAGAATATGTTACAGAATTACAGAAATACCTATGACGTCCGTATAATATAATAATATTGTACATAACTATAATGTCTGCGTAGAGGAAAATTCGAATATTATTGCTATAGTATAAATGTTCAGAATATGTTACAGAATTACAGAAATACCTATGACGTCCGTATAATATAATAATATTGTACATAACTATAATGTCTGCGTAGAGGAAAATTCGAATATTATTGCTATAGTATAAATGTTCAGAATATGTTACAGAATTACAGAAATACCTATGACGTCCGTATAATATAATAATATTGTACATAACTATAATGTCTGCGTAGAGGAAAATTCGAATATTATTGCTATAGTATAAATGTTCAGAATATGTTACAGAATTACAGAAATACCTATGACGTCCGTATAATATAATAATATTGTACATAACTATAATGTCTGCGTAGAGGAAAATTCGAATATTATTGCTATAGTATAAATGTTCAGAATATGTTACAGAATTACAGAAATACCTATGACGTCCGTATAATATAATAATATTGTACATAACTATAATGTCTGCGTAGAGGAAAATTCGAATATTATTGCTATAGTATAAATGTTCAGAATATGTTACAGAATTACAGAAATACCTATGACGTCCGTATAATATAATAATATTGTACATAACTATAATGTCTGCGTAGAGGAAAATTCGAATATTATTGCTATAGTATAAATGTTCAGAATATGTTACAGAATTACAGAAATACCTATGACGTCCGTATAATATAATAATATTGTACATAACTATAATGTCTGCGTAGAGGAAAATTCGAATATTATTGCTATAGTATAAATGTTCAGAATATGTTACAGAATTACAGAAATACCTATGACGTCCGTATAATATAATAATATTGTACATAACTATAATGTCTGCGTAGAGGAAAATTCGAATATTATTGCTATAGTATAAATGTTCAGAATATGTTACAGAATTACAGAAATACCTATGACGTCCGTATAATATAATAATATTGTACATAACTATAATGTCTGCGTAGAGGAAAATTCGAATATTATTGCTATAGTATAAATGTTCAGAATATGTTACAGAATTACAGAAATACCTATGACGTCCGTATAATATAATAATATTGTACATAACTATAATGTCTGCGTAGAGGAAAATTCGAATATTATTGCTATAGTATAAATGTTCAGAATATGTTACAGAATTACAGAAATACCTATGACGTCCGTATAATATAATAATATTGTACATAACTATAATGTCTGCGTAGAGGAAAATTCGAATATTATTGCTATAGTATAAATGTTCAGAATATGTTACAGAATTACAGAAATACCTATGACGTCCGTATAATATAATAATATTGTACATAACTATAATGTCTGCGTAGAGGAAAATTCGAATATTATTGCTATAGTATAAATGTTCAGAATATGTTACAGAATTACAGAAATACCTATGACGTCCGTATAATATAATAATATTGTACATAACTATAATGTCTGCGTAGAGGAAAATTCGAATATTATTGCTATAGTATAAATGTTCAGAATATGTTACAGAATTACAGAAATACCTATGACGTCCGTATAATATAATAATATTGTACATAACTATAATGTCTGCGTAGAGGAAAATTCGAATATTATTGCTATAGTATAAATGTTCAGAATATGTTACAGAATTACAGAAATACCTATGACGTCCGTATAATATAATAATATTGTACATAACTATAATGTCTGCGTAGAGGAAAATTCGAATATTATTGCTATAGTATAAATGTTCAGAATATGTTACAGAATTACAGAAATACCTATGACGTCCGTATAATATAATAATATTGTACATAACTATAATGTCTGCGTAGAGGAAAATTCGAATATTATTGCTATAGTATAAATGTTCAGAATATGTTACAGAATTACAGAAATACCTATGACGTCCGTATAATATAATAATATTGTACATAACTATAATGTCTGCGTAGAGGAAAATTCGAATATTATTGCTATAGTATAAATGTTCAGAATATGTTACAGAATTACAGAAATACCTATGACGTCCGTATAATATAATAATATTGTACATAACTATAATGTCTGCGTAGAGGAAAATTCGAATATTATTGCTATAGTATAAATGTTCAGAATATGTTACAGAATTACAGAAATACCTATGACGTCCGTATAATATAATAATATTGTACATAACTATAATGTCTGCGTAGAGGAAAATTCGAATATTATTGCTATAGTATAAATGTTCAGAATATGTTACAGAATTACAGAAATACCTATGACGTCCGTATAATATAATAATATTGTACATAACTATAATGTCTGCGTAGAGGAAAATTCGAATATTATTGCTATAGTATAAATGTTCAGAATATGTTACAGAATTACAGAAATACCTATGACGTCCGTATAATATAATAATATTGTACATAACTATAATGTCTGCGTAGAGGAAAATTCGAATATTATTGCTATAGTATAAATGTTCAGAATATGTTACAGAATTACAGAAATACCTATGACGTCCGTATAATATAATAATATTGTACATAACTATAATGTCTGCGTAGAGGAAAATTCGAATATTATTGCTATAGTATAAATGTTCAGAATATGTTACAGAATTACAGAAATACCTATGACGTCCGTATAATATAATAATATTGTACATAACTATAATGTCTGCGTAGAGGAAAATTCGAATATTATTGCTATAGTATAAATGTTCAGAATATGTTACAGAATTACAGAAATACCTATGACGTCCGTATAATATAATAATATTGTACATAACTATAATGTCTGCGTAGAGGAAAATTCGAATATTATTGCTATAGTATAAATGTTCAGAATATGTTACAGAATTACAGAAATACCTATGACGTCCGTATAATATAATAATATTGTACATAACTATAATGTCTGCGTAGAGGAAAATTCGAATATTATTGCTATAGTATAAATGTTCAGAATATGTTACAGAATTACAGAAATACCTATGACGTCCGTATAATATAATAATATTGTACATAACTATAATGTCTGCGTAGAGGAAAATTCGAATATTATTGCTATAGTATAAATGTTCAGAATATGTTACAGAATTACAGAAATACCTATGACGTCCGTATAATATAATAATATTGTACATAACTATAATGTCTGCGTAGAGGAAAATTCGAATATTATTGCTATAGTATAAATGTTCAGAATATGTTACAGAATTACAGAAATACCTATGACGTCCGTATAATATAATAATATTGTACATAACTATAATGTCTGCGTAGAGGAAAATTCGAATATTATTGCTATAGTATAAATGTTCAGAATATGTTACAGAATTACAGAAATACCTATGACGTCCGTATAATATAATAATATTGTACATAACTATAATGTCTGCGTAGAGGAAAATTCGAATATTATTGCTATAGTATAAATGTTCAGAATATGTTACAGAATTACAGAAATACCTATGACGTCCGTATAATATAATAATATTGTACATAACTATAATGTCTGCGTAGAGGAAAATTCGAATATTATTGCTATAGTATAAATGTTCAGAATATGTTACAGAATTACAGAAATACCTATGACGTCCGTATAATATAATAATATTGTACATAACTATAATGTCTGCGTAGAGGAAAATTCGAATATTATTGCTATAGTATAAATGTTCAGAATATGTTACAGAATTACAGAAATACCTATGACGTCCGTATAATATAATAATATTGTACATAACTATAATGTCTGCGTAGAGGAAAATTCGAATATTATTGCTATAGTATAAATGTTCAGAATATGTTACAGAATTACAGAAATACCTATGACGTCCGTATAATATAATAATATTGTACATAACTATAATGTCTGCGTAGAGGAAAATTCGAATATTATTGCTATAGTATAAATGTTCAGAATATGTTACAGAATTACAGAAATACCTATGACGTCCGTATAATATAATAATATTGTACATAACTATAATGTCTGCGTAGAGGAAAATTCGAATATTATTGCTATAGTATAAATGTTCAGAATATGTTACAGAATTACAGAAATACCTATGACGTCCGTATAATATAATAATATTGTACATAACTATAATGTCTGCGTAGAGGAAAATTCGAATATTATTGCTATAGTATAAATGTTCAGAATATGTTACAGAATTACAGAAATACCTATGACGTCCGTATAATATAATAATATTGTACATAACTATAATGTCTGCGTAGAGGAAAATTCGAATATTATTGCTATAGTATAAATGTTCAGAATATGTTACAGAATTACAGAAATACCTATGACGTCCGTATAATATAATAATATTGTACATAACTATAATGTCTGCGTAGAGGAAAATTCGAATATTATTGCTATAGTATAAATGTTCAGAATATGTTACAGAATTACAGAAATACCTATGACGTCCGTATAATATAATAATATTGTACATAACTATAATGTCTGCGTAGAGGAAAATTCGAATATTATTGCTATAGTATAAATGTTCAGAATATGTTACAGAATTACAGAAATACCTATGACGTCCGTATAATATAATAATATTGTACATAACTATAATGTCTGCGTAGAGGAAAATTCGAATATTATTGCTATAGTATAAATGTTCAGAATATGTTACAGAATTACAGAAATACCTATGACGTCCGTATAATATAATAATATTGTACATAACTATAATGTCTGCGTAGAGGAAAATTCGAATATTATTGCTATAGTATAAATGTTCAGAATATGTTACAGAATTACAGAAATACCTATGACGTCCGTATAATATAATAATATTGTACATAACTATAATGTCTGCGTAGAGGAAAATTCGAATATTATTGCTATAGTATAAATGTTCAGAATATGTTACAGAATTACAGAAATACCTATGACGTCCGTATAATATAATAATATTGTACATAACTATAATGTCTGCGTAGAGGAAAATTCGAATATTATTGCTATAGTATAAATGTTCAGAATATGTTACAGAATTACAGAAATACCTATGACGTCCGTATAATATAATAATATTGTACATAACTATAATGTCTGCGTAGAGGAAAATTCGAATATTATTGCTATAGTATAAATGTTCAGAATATGTTACAGAATTACAGAAATACCTATGACGTCCGTATAATATAATAATATTGTACATAACTATAATGTCTGCGTAGAGGAAAATTCGAATATTATTGCTATAGTATAAATGTTCAGAATATGTTACAGAATTACAGAAATACCTATGACGTCCGTATAATATAATAATATTGTACATAACTATAATGTCTGCGTAGAGGAAAATTCGAATATTATTGCTATAGTATAAATGTTCAGAATATGTTACAGAATTACAGAAATACCTATGACGTCCGTATAATATAATAATATTGTACATAACTATAATGTCTGCGTAGAGGAAAATTCGAATATTATTGCTATAGTATAAATGTTCAGAATATGTTACAGAATTACAGAAATACCTATGACGTCCGTATAATATAATAATATTGTACATAACTATAATGTCTGCGTAGAGGAAAATTCGAATATTATTGCTATAGTATAAATGTTCAGAATATGTTACAGAATTACAGAAATACCTATGACGTCCGTATAATATAATAATATTGTACATAACTATAATGTCTGCGTAGAGGAAAATTCGAATATTATTGCTATAGTATAAATGTTCAGAATATGTTACAGAATTACAGAAATACCTATGACGTCCGTATAATATAATAATATTGTACATAACTATAATGTCTGCGTAGAGGAAAATTCGAATATTATTGCTATAGTATAAATGTTCAGAATATGTTACAGAATTACAGAAATACCTATGACGTCCGTATAATATAATAATATTGTACATAACTATAATGTCTGCGTAGAGGAAAATTCGAATATTATTGCTATAGTATAAATGTTCAGAATATGTTACAGAATTACAGAAATACCTATGACGTCCGTATAATATAATAATATTGTACATAACTATAATGTCTGCGTAGAGGAAAATTCGAATATTATTGCTATAGTATAAATGTTCAGAATATGTTACAGAATTACAGAAATACCTATGACGTCCGTATAATATAATAATATTGTACATAACTATAATGTCTGCGTAGAGGAAAATTCGAATATTATTGCTATAGTATAAATGTTCAGAATATGTTACAGAATTACAGAAATACCTATGACGTCCGTATAATATAATAATATTGTACATAACTATAATGTCTGCGTAGAGGAAAATTCGAATATTATTGCTATAGTATAAATGTTCAGAATATGTTACAGAATTACAGAAATACCTATGACGTCCGTATAATATAATAATATTGTACATAACTATAATGTCTGCGTAGAGGAAAATTCGAATATTATTGCTATAGTATAAATGTTCAGAATATGTTACAGAATTACAGAAATACCTATGACGTCCGTATAATATAATAATATTGTACATAACTATAATGTCTGCGTAGAGGAAAATTCGAATATTATTGCTATAGTATAAATGTTCAGAATATGTTACAGAATTACAGAAATACCTATGACGTCCGTATAATATAATAATATTGTACATAACTATAATGTCTGCGTAGAGGAAAATTCGAATATTATTGCTATAGTATAAATGTTCAGAATATGTTACAGAATTACAGAAATACCTATGACGTCCGTATAATATAATAATATTGTACATAACTATAATGTCTGCGTAGAGGAAAATTCGAATATTATTGCTATAGTATAAATGTTCAGAATATGTTACAGAATTACAGAAATACCTATGACGTCCGTATAATATAATAATATTGTACATAACTATAATGTCTGCGTAGAGGAAAATTCGAATATTATTGCTATAGTATAAATGTTCAGAATATGTTACAGAATTACAGAAATACCTATGACGTCCGTATAATATAATAATATTGTACATAACTATAATGTCTGCGTAGAGGAAAATTCGAATATTATTGCTATAGTATAAATGTTCAGAATATGTTACAGAATTACAGAAATACCTATGACGTCCGTATAATATAATAATATTGTACATAACTATAATGTCTGCGTAGAGGAAAATTCGAATATTATTGCTATAGTATAAATGTTCAGAATATGTTACAGAATTACAGAAATACCTATGACGTCCGTATAATATAATAATATTGTACATAACTATAATGTCTGCGTAGAGGAAAATTCGAATATTATTGCTATAGTATAAATGTTCAGAATATGTTACAGAATTACAGAAATACCTATGACGTCCGTATAATATAATAATATTGTACATAACTATAATGTCTGCGTAGAGGAAAATTCGAATATTATTGCTATAGTATAAATGTTCAGAATATGTTACAGAATTACAGAAATACCTATGACGTCCGTATAATATAATAATATTGTACATAACTATAATGTCTGCGTAGAGGAAAATTCGAATATTATTGCTATAGTATAAATGTTCAGAATATGTTACAGAATTACAGAAATACCTATGACGTCCGTATAATATAATAATATTGTACATAACTATAATGTCTGCGTAGAGGAAAATTCGAATATTATTGCTATAGTATAAATGTTCAGAATATGTTACAGAATTACAGAAATACCTATGACGTCCGTATAATATAATAATATTGTACATAACTATAATGTCTGCGTAGAGGAAAATTCGAATATTATTGCTATAGTATAAATGTTCAGAATATGTTACAGAATTACAGAAATACCTATGACGTCCGTATAATATAATAATATTGTACATAACTATAATGTCTGCGTAGAGGAAAATTCGAATATTATTGCTATAGTATAAATGTTCAGAATATGTTACAGAATTACAGAAATACCTATGACGTCCGTATAATATAATAATATTGTACATAACTATAATGTCTGCGTAGAGGAAAATTCGAATATTATTGCTATAGTATAAATGTTCAGAATATGTTACAGAATTACAGAAATACCTATGACGTCCGTATAATATAATAATATTGTACATAACTATAATGTCTGCGTAGAGGAAAATTCGAATATTATTGCTATAGTATAAATGTTCAGAATATGTTACAGAATTACAGAAATACCTATGACGTCCGTATAATATAATAATATTGTACATAACTATAATGTCTGCGTAGAGGAAAATTCGAATATTATTGCTATAGTATAAATGTTCAGAATATGTTACAGAATTACAGAAATACCTATGACGTCCGTATAATATAATAATATTGTACATAACTATAATGTCTGCGTAGAGGAAAATTCGAATATTATTGCTATAGTATAAATGTTCAGAATATGTTACAGAATTACAGAAATACCTATGACGTCCGTATAATATAATAATATTGTACATAACTATAATGTCTGCGTAGAGGAAAATTCGAATATTATTGCTATAGTATAAATGTTCAGAATATGTTACAGAATTACAGAAATACCTATGACGTCCGTATAATATAATAATATTGTACATAACTATAATGTCTGCGTAGAGGAAAATTCGAATATTATTGCTATAGTATAAATGTTCAGAATATGTTACAGAATTACAGAAATACCTATGACGTCCGTATAATATAATAATATTGTACATAACTATAATGTCTGCGTAGAGGAAAATTCGAATATTATTGCTATAGTATAAATGTTCAGAATATGTTACAGAATTACAGAAATACCTATGACGTCCGTATAATATAATAATATTGTACATAACTATAATGTCTGCGTAGAGGAAAATTCGAATATTATTGCTATAGTATAAATGTTCAGAATATGTTACAGAATTACAGAAATACCTATGACGTCCGTATAATATAATAATATTGTACATAACTATAATGTCTGCGTAGAGGAAAATTCGAATATTATTGCTATAGTATAAATGTTCAGAATATGTTACAGAATTACAGAAATACCTATGACGTCCGTATAATATAATAATATTGTACATAACTATAATGTCTGCGTAGAGGAAAATTCGAATATTATTGCTATAGTATAAATGTTCAGAATATGTTACAGAATTACAGAAATACCTATGACGTCCGTATAATATAATAATATTGTACATAACTATAATGTCTGCGTAGAGGAAAATTCGAATATTATTGCTATAGTATAAATGTTCAGAATATGTTACAGAATTACAGAAATACCTATGACGTCCGTATAATATAATAATATTGTACATAACTATAATGTCTGCGTAGAGGAAAATTCGAATATTATTGCTATAGTATAAATGTTCAGAATATGTTACAGAATTACAGAAATACCTATGACGTCCGTATAATATAATAATATTGTACATAACTATAATGTCTGCGTAGAGGAAAATTCGAATATTATTGCTATAGTATAAATGTTCAGAATATGTTACAGAATTACAGAAATACCTATGACGTCCGTATAATATAATAATATTGTACATAACTATAATGTCTGCGTAGAGGAAAATTCGAATATTATTGCTATAGTATAAATGTTCAGAATATGTTACAGAATTACAGAAATACCTATGACGTCCGTATAATATAATAATATTGTACATAACTATAATGTCTGCGTAGAGGAAAATTCGAATATTATTGCTATAGTATAAATGTTCAGAATATGTTACAGAATTACAGAAATACCTATGACGTCCGTATAATATAATAATATTGTACATAACTATAATGTCTGCGTAGAGGAAAATTCGAATATTATTGCTATAGTATAAATGTTCAGAATATGTTACAGAATTACAGAAATACCTATGACGTCCGTATAATATAATAATATTGTACATAACTATAATGTCTGCGTAGAGGAAAATTCGAATATTATTGCTATAGTATAAATGTTCAGAATATGTTACAGAATTACAGAAATACCTATGACGTCCGTATAATATAATAATATTGTACATAACTATAATGTCTGCGTAGAGGAAAATTCGAATATTATTGCTATAGTATAAATGTTCAGAATATGTTACAGAATTACAGAAATACCTATGACGTCCGTATAATATAATAATATTGTACATAACTATAATGTCTGCGTAGAGGAAAATTCGAATATTATTGCTATAGTATAAATGTTCAGAATATGTTACAGAATTACAGAAATACCTATGACGTCCGTATAATATAATAATATTGTACATAACTATAATGTCTGCGTAGAGGAAAATTCGAATATTATTGCTATAGTATAAATGTTCAGAATATGTTACAGAATTACAGAAATACCTATGACGTCCGTATAATATAATAATATTGTACATAACTATAATGTCTGCGTAGAGGAAAATTCGAATATTATTGCTATAGTATAAATGTTCAGAATATGTTACAGAATTACAGAAATACCTATGACGTCCGTATAATATAATAATATTGTACATAACTATAATGTCTGCGTAGAGGAAAATTCGAATATTATTGCTATAGTATAAATGTTCAGAATATGTTACAGAATTACAGAAATACCTATGACGTCCGTATAATATAATAATATTGTACATAACTATAATGTCTGCGTAGAGGAAAATTCGAATATTATTGCTATAGTATAAATGTTCAGAATATGTTACAGAATTACAGAAATACCTATGACGTCCGTATAATATAATAATATTGTACATAACTATAATGTCTGCGTAGAGGAAAATTCGAATATTATTGCTATAGTATAAATGTTCAGAATATGTTACAGAATTACAGAAATACCTATGACGTCCGTATAATATAATAATATTGTACATAACTATAATGTCTGCGTAGAGGAAAATTCGAATATTATTGCTATAGTATAAATGTTCAGAATATGTTACAGAATTACAGAAATACCTATGACGTCCGTATAATATAATAATATTGTACATAACTATAATGTCTGCGTAGAGGAAAATTCGAATATTATTGCTATAGTATAAATGTTCAGAATATGTTACAGAATTACAGAAATACCTATGACGTCCGTATAATATAATAATATTGTACATAACTATAATGTCTGCGTAGAGGAAAATTCGAATATTATTGCTATAGTATAAATGTTCAGAATATGTTACAGAATTACAGAAATACCTATGACGTCCGTATAATATAATAATATTGTACATAACTATAATGTCTGCGTAGAGGAAAATTCGAATATTATTGCTATAGTATAAATGTTCAGAATATGTTACAGAATTACAGAAATACCTATGACGTCCGTATAATATAATAATATTGTACATAACTATAATGTCTGCGTAGAGGAAAATTCGAATATTATTGCTATAGTATAAATGTTCAGAATATGTTACAGAATTACAGAAATACCTATGACGTCCGTATAATATAATAATATTGTACATAACTATAATGTCTGCGTAGAGGAAAATTCGAATATTATTGCTATAGTATAAATGTTCAGAATATGTTACAGAATTACAGAAATACCTATGACGTCCGTATAATATAATAATATTGTACATAACTATAATGTCTGCGTAGAGGAAAATTCGAATATTATTGCTATAGTATAAATGTTCAGAATATGTTACAGAATTACAGAAATACCTATGACGTCCGTATAATATAATAATATTGTACATAACTATAATGTCTGCGTAGAGGAAAATTCGAATATTATTGCTATAGTATAAATGTTCAGAATATGTTACAGAATTACAGAAATACCTATGACGTCCGTATAATATAATAATATTGTACATAACTATAATGTCTGCGTAGAGGAAAATTCGAATATTATTGCTATAGTATAAATGTTCAGAATATGTTACAGAATTACAGAAATACCTATGACGTCCGTATAATATAATAATATTGTACATAACTATAATGTCTGCGTAGAGGAAAATTCGAATATTATTGCTATAGTATAAATGTTCAGAATATGTTACAGAATTACAGAAATACCTATGACGTCCGTATAATATAATAATATTGTACATAACTATAATGTCTGCGTAGAGGAAAATTCGAATATTATTGCTATAGTATAAATGTTCAGAATATGTTACAGAATTACAGAAATACCTATGACGTCCGTATAATATAATAATATTGTACATAACTATAATGTCTGCGTAGAGGAAAATTCGAATATTATTGCTATAGTATAAATGTTCAGAATATGTTACAGAATTACAGAAATAATTGACAAACACAATTAACGAACGAACGTTGTACCCGCGTTATAGGTAACTCTTGTTCTAATCAACATTTTTAAATGTTTTTATTGGCTTAATAAATTACAAGTGTAATAAAAAAAAATAAAAAAATGTAGACGTCATATGTAGTAACATTAGTCATTATGCAGTTTTTTGATTACATTTGTCAGTTATTTCTGTAACATCTCTTTCATACGACACTTGCATAATCGACTCCACCCTTATAGAAGTAGAAATTTCGTATAATTAATCACCTTGGCGTATAATTCACGTATCGTTACAGAATAATAATAGCTAATAATATAAAATGTGTGCATCACATGTGTTCCAGTAGGACCCAATATATTGTTATGTATATCGACGCAACTTAACGATACTGCAACGATACGACACGAACATTGTATCACAGAATAAATTAATCATAATAGACACCGATAAGAAATATACAAGAAGTATATTAAAATATGATAAACGAATTCGCCATTTTTTCTGGAGAAATTAGTATGACCATTATTATACATGTACCTATAACAACATTATCAAAAAATCGCCTCCAATATTATTGTTATCATATTAAAGTGTCCAGAGCCTGATTATATTAAAACACTTATCATATAATAATTGTTCGATTTCAGTTCTTCGTCCATAAACCACTGCTGACCAATCGGCAGGCTGAGTTTTTAAGATTTAATTTGCCGGGGATAACTCATTCCACGTAAAATACTATTTATTTCAAAAACTATATCTAACGTTTTTGAATATATTTTTTTTACATAATTTTACAATATTTTTCTAAAGAAAATATACTTTTTATAGCTTTTATCGTTATCATTTTTTTTTGTTTTTTACTTTATATTAGTAACAATAATACGCATTTTGAATTACTTATTCCAATACAGAGTATTTTTTTGGTGCAATTCGATGAATACAAATCAGATTTTTGACGATTAGTTATAACTTACATAAGTATTTAAAATTTAGATAGGCGGAGTGGTTGTTAGACATTTCATACATTTAAAATTTAAATACTTGTATCTTATATAAACGACTTGTCTGAAATTTGATTCGCATAGATCAAAAATCTGCAAAAACAGCTACATTTTTGCGAACTGCTAATCATTCTGCTTAGGAATACAAAATTTAAAATGTACTTCGTCATTCAAAACAGCAAAAAAACATTTTTTTTAAATGTATCCGTTAACAATTAGAAAAATATAAAATATTCCTTTAAAAAAAGGTTTTAAAGCTTTAAATTTTAAAATAATATATTTTCAACAACTTTAATAGTTTATGAGATAATAACGAGCATCTTAAACATTAAGTGAATTACTTCGTATATAGTATTGGAGTTTCTAGATTCCACCAAAAAAAAAATGTTTGTTATTATACTATGAAGTACACACGATATTGTACTTGTCGTTTTTAAACGAAAAGCTTACAGTATGAGTGCTTTGAGACAGTGATCGGACATTTGTCGGCTGTGATGAGTATTTTGTTTTTCATTTATTTATCCGGAACAATCCTGCCAAGATAAGAAATAACATATAAGAGGATGAGATTAAAAAAAAAACTACTACGAAGTACGAACAAATTAAAAACTTTAAATTATCAAGTAAAATTGTATATCAATCTTAAAATAAATCCTAATGTGAAAAATCTAAGCACTTATAACATAAAATATTTACCGGTTATTATTATACAAACAACCATCGTATTTTACGAGTGTCGAATAAAGGTGTACGGAAGCCGTTAAACAACAGTCATTATCATTGATATTTTGATATTTTTCAGTTTTTCTCTATTTTAATTTGGACCTATACTGATTTTTATTTCTATACTCGTCGGATTGTTCCCAATTATCATTAAATCCTGTGACATGTCCCGGAAGCGTATCGGAGCGGAAACCATTTCATCTATTAATCGGTAATGTCATACCAATACTTCCTGTGCGTTCTAAAAATTTACTCTTTTCATTTTGTTAGTGTTGGCTTTTTCTCCTTCGGACAATAATAATTTGGCGTGCGTTTTTCTTCCGGTTTCTTCCGTAAAACTACACACGTGACACTATATTATGTATAGCATGTCCTCCTGCCCTGCCCTAAATCCGGCTGTTGTGATATTTTTTTTTTTTTTTTGTACTACTTACTTACTTTGACCAAAATTAATGATGTACTCGTTTCAGGATATCTGGCAACGCGGCCAGCAGCAAGAACATTCACGGAACCGTTTCGGCACAGCTCAAAAAGAACTTCGCCAAATCCAGATGGAAGGTACGTCTCGTCGGTCCACCCGTAGTCCGTATTATTACAATAATATCATCACCCGTACCTATAACGTAATAGCAAACAATTTATTCGACGCCATTGCACAACCCTATCCCAAACCTTATACTACCTGACCGAACACACGCGGTAGACAGTAGAGACTCGCGTCGTTTGCGTCCTAGATCATACGTACCTATACCCCTTTACCTACACACCTCGTCGTATCTACTGTTATTATATTATGTTTAGACGATTTAGCTTCGTGTTGTCACGATAATGCATCGTAATTATTGTTCTTATACATCAAACAATGTACAACAATACCGTAGTACCTGTAATGATGATAATATATTAGACACATACCCGCGTACCTACCTCTACCCGACTCCTGCGTACGTAGATCGGCGTATATCCGATACCCGCCCGACGGAGTAGAAAAATGCATCAATAAAACCGTTAAGATGATGATGATGATGATGATGATGATGATGATGATGTTTCCAGCAATTAATGAACGCCATTTCCATGGTGCATAAAATGCAGAGGTTAGCGATGAACGTGTCGGAAGTGTCGGACACATCGCCGTTGCTGCCTGCTGCGGCAGGCGTGCAGCCGAACAGACAGAAGTGTGCTACGATTGTAGAGGAAGCCGAGATTGATGATTTTGACGGTGACGACGGTCATGGCCAAGATAATAGTGGCTATGGCGCCGAAGGTAGAAATACAAATAGCGTGTGTGTGCGTGTGTGCGAGTGTGCGTTGTTACCCAGCGACTGCCAATTATTATAATCCGTGTTGCGTTTGAAATGATCCGGCTTGCGTGAATGTATATTTTGAAACCACGTAGATGAACACACAATTGCATAATATTATTATATCATAATAACGTCGCATAGAATAGCGCACCCACGTGTACGAGATGGCCGTAATTTAAAAATAAAAACTCATTTTCACGATGACATACGTTATTGTGTACATACGTAGAGGTACACGGGGACGATCCGTTTAGCGCAAGACACTTTTTTGAAAAAAAACTTAAAATTTGTTTACCGTATTTTTTTTTACATTTTTTTAGTGACAATATGCATTTAAAATTCTCAATATTTGTCGGAGTAGTTTGATGCCAATGTATGAAAATTGAATTTCGGACGAGTAGTTCAAGTGCAGAGTACAAACTTTAGATGAGGGTAATAGTTGAGTAGTACTTCCGTTGCCCCGCAAAATGTTAGTTCACATACTCCCATCGTAAAAACTTTAAATACCTGCCTACTTACCCATAACTAATAAACTACGTGCGTCCGAAATTTGATTTTTATAGACCAAAATACTCCAAAATAATGTTCCGCTTCGAAAGATGAAATTATAAAACGTGTATGCTGTCATTCAAAAGATAAAAAGTAGTACAAAATATAATTTTATCCCAAATGTGTTGTTTGTTAACGACCTTAAATTATGCAAAAGAAATATTTTCAAAAATGACATATTTTGCTTTCTGAAATAATGATTGTCTTACGTTCAATGTATCATCCCGTAGATTTGAGAATAAGCCATAAGAAAACCACAAGTTTTAATCTGAGTTTTAAGAATGTTCTTCTGACGAGGGCACGACCAGGACTACATTCATTTGCATATCCATATTGGACATAAGTTTGTAATGTGAAACATTTCAAACTTATATCACACGAATACGTTTTAAAGTACAAACGCAAAATTTTGCTTTATTTATTTTTGAATATTTTTGGTGGTTTTTGAATATTTTAAGAATATTATTTCTTTATTTATATGTTTTTTTGTCATAATATAGAAGTAGACACTTTAGTTATTCATTAAAAATAAAATAAATAAAATAAAAATGCACCGATAGAAATTAGATACCAGGACTCGGGACTAGATCAGGACTCTAATAATAAACTTTAATTTTAAAAATTTAAAAATTATATTTTTAATATTTTTAATTACCTTCTATACAATCTTCTTATAACATTTTTAAAAATGATGAGTAGCAATAAGTTTCTAAAAAACCAAATCCAAATAACATTATTATTCATTTTTTAAATAGTTTAATGATTTGTGGCAGTTTAATAATATATTTCATTAATATAGTTTTCGAACACGAATACGACAAAAGGACGTCACACGCCTTTTTTCGATGGGTCTGAAATAAAGGATATTGTGTATAATTCAAATATATTTAAGTCGATGTTAAAAGTGACTTAACAAGTGTTCCCATGCGTCAATCAGTAACTACGCCCGTTTTTGGTTGTTGCTTAATTATGTCTTAATTATCTATAGAACTTAACTGTTATGCGAGATAAATAATCCTAAAGACCATACAAGGCATCAAAATATTTTCGGCCATTTTCAAACAGTAAGTGGTAACGACTTTCAATTACCACCTATGAAGTTCATTTATAGTGTCAGTTTAAATACTTTCGGATAATACGAAACTCGTAGAACATAAAACAACAATATATTTGACGTTAGAAGTTTCAATATATAAATTTAGTCTTTGAGGAGCAATGGCCGAAGAAACGAATTAAATAGCAAGTATAACGCATTGTACGTAACTAAAACAACACAAAATATGAAAATTTCTTCAAAATTCTGTTTCCGCTAAAATTTTAAATAATAAATTCGGATACTCAGACACCTCGGCTCAGAATCGTATTGTAATTCCGGTGGTCTTGTATTCCGGTGTGCACAGTCCATATATTAAAATTATATTTTAAAATAATAATAATGATAAATAATAAATAATTATAATTATTTACTGCCCCTACATATATCCGCTGTTGTACGGGGTGAATTTTTTTCGTAACGCAAGACGTGACTATCAAAATAAGTAGTCGAGTAGGTATGTAATCATCGGGTAGATATTTATTTTAAAAAACATTACCACTCGCCATGATAAAAATAAAACACATTATTATCTTTCACAACCCGCATTTTTCACTAATAATTCACATAAGTTTTCATAATATTGTAGTCGGCAAACATCAATTAATTACGATTTTATCGTTTAACGATTATTCGAAATTTCTTTTGAACGAGTGCAATAAACAAAAAATGTCGTGGCACTTATGGATGGGCCTAGGGTTAGTACCACGCCCACTCTGTACCATCCACCCTAAAAATCCGGGGTCGTGTGACATTGGTGTATCTAGATAGAGTGTGACGACCTATAATTTGAATTTGTATATGAATATTGTCGGTAAAAAACCATTGAGACACACCCTTTAGCGTGTGCATTTTTCGATATTTTCATTGCTCAGTGGCGGTGCAAAGGTATTATGCATGTGAGTGGCTAGGTATTAGCAAAGCACGTAGCTAAACCCAAACCGTTTCGCGAGAACGTATGAACCACGACTCGGGTTATAATACTATATGGTAGTTAAAGAACCAAATTTTAACCCTATTATAATCAGCGAAGACATTACACTCTTATTTTTTTTAATACGTCACTCGTGTTAATTAATATCAAAACGACATGGCACTGTCAATGTTTTCAACTTTTTACTTTCTGCCTATAACTTACTGTAAATACTACCCTCGTCGGTTCAGTCACTCTCGAAACCGTGGTTTTTCCGTTATGATATAACCATAATAGTCACAAACGAAATTGGTACTGATGACGTGGGACCACATTTAGGTCGATTTAAATTATTGTTTAAACATACCTATTATTTTAATGTTCTTAAAATGTCATTAAAATTGCCTACATATCAGAGCCCTTGAAAAGAGGGCGGTGGCGTCCAAGCTCTATTAACTCTAGAAGCGTATATTTTGGTAACCGAGGTTAATTATTATACGATATATAGTTTGTCTTCCGCACGATTGTACACAAATACCCGGAAGGGTTACCTACCTAGGTATAATTACCTATATATCTTACTCGTAGGTGTATATATCAAAGTGCAGATAAACGACGATTTCCGACGTAAATAAAAAAAGTTTCGTTTCCAATTTCTGCCATGGGATGTAATTATGAGTAGAGTTGCATTTTTAAAAAAAGGTATTGACCAAGACGATAAAGTTCTTGATGCTTGAATTTAAAAAAATACTCCGACTACACATCATACAGATTACAGCATCTAATGTATATTATATACTGCCCTTATTCTGTTAAAATAGAAGGTAATTACAATTAGGTATATTTATTTTTGCAATAAAAAATATTTACTTTTCATAGTTCATTCATAAATTGCAAAACCTTCAATTGATCAAACTGTGGTGAGACATCAGTTTAATAGTAGTTTTTTTTTCAAAGATAATGATTAGGCCCCATATTCGTATAAACTTATAATGGTCCGACGTCCATAATGTATTATATTATGTCTTGTGAATTATACATTAAAAATTCAATCTACCACAAAATATGTCATAATCAGTTTCTTATTATTATGAAAAAAACTGTACAGTTAAAAATATTTTCTGTCTTAAGATGTTATAACATTTTACCTTGTTAGCACAGTTGTGCCTGCTGACCAAAAAATGAACTAGGCTACTTCAGGTTGGGTTACAATCTTTTTTACGAATTCAACATTTGTGGGTCAAATGTGACGCACCCACACGTCTATAAAACAATATTGACTTGTAAGCTTATGTCTAAGATCACAAACGAATTCATAGAACAAATTTAGTACTGCGCATTAATAAGCATGTTTAGAGATTTGAACTTTGAAGCATAATGACTGTTATTTTTTGTGGCTCCATAGAATATATTTTTTATTTTTTTTTTATTTTTAGTAAAGCGCTTGATTTAATTACAACAACGAAAACCCAACGACGGGATTTTACCAATATTAATTATTTTGTATTTTGTATTTTTATTATTTTTAACGAGATAGAAAATCATTTCAGAGAGAAATTATATACGAGGGTATTCAAAGATTGATTTTTTTTCGACGATGCTATTAATATTTTATATCGACTACAAGTACATTGTTAAAACTCAAAGTTCCGGAATCGTTGCTCGCATCGAATTCATGAACTCTACACACGAGAGAACACGCTGAACTTTTGCTCGTACGATAAAATTATGTAACTTAATTTTATCAAATAGGTAGGTGGATAATATTCTGCGCGAATACTTTCTTATTACTACCACCAACACTGCATGTTTCTAACGTTGTTCTTTACCATGGAAGGTGACGACAAAATAATAATAATTACCAAATCGACATAATAGAAGGAATTCGAGAAATAATTAGTGACGGTGTTTGAAAGAGGAGGGGAAAATATTTCCAAGATCCGCGTGTAAGAAACATTATGCTAATACACCCGAGGGATGATGCCGGTAATGAAAATATAAGAAATTGTAAAACTAATATTTAGTTTTTAAAATAGCGTCACAAGTCACAACTATAACTAAACACCAAAAATATATAAGTGTCACACATGTTACTATTCGATTACAATTTCGGTCTTAAATAAAAAATGCGAGTTTATTATTTTTCATAAAATATACAAGAAGCAATAAAAAACTTCTTCAAACATAGTAGGTGCCTAATATCAGTAGGTAGGTAATTATATAATCATAGGCGTTCGAAAGAGGAGCAAGCTGGGGTATTTACACCTGGCTTTTCGGAAATTTTTCTTAATTAAGTATATTATTATGATAAATGATAATATATTATAACAATTTGAAAGTATAGTCAAATAACACAAAAAAAAAAACGGTAACTATAATAAAAAATCATGTTAAACTAAGTTAGCGATTAAGCAGTATTATATTTGATGTGTAGTTATATAATGTGTAGTAAAATGTACTAACAAACTTTATCCTTCCCCCTGGACAAATATCTATATCACCTTTGTCTGTGATAGGTACATATCCCTGTGTTTATTTGTAGTTTTTAATCGCATACTAAAATTTTATTTTCGAGTATATCGTTCAACTACGCAAATTATGTAGTCTAATAAATAATAATTTATAAGAAGTGTCCAACAGTACTTATCAAGCTTCCAATTAAAATAGGTATCTGTATTCAACTACATACATTTTACTAATTTATAATTCAAACCAGACCGGGAATTGAGAATATATAATATGATAAGGATAACTAATCAATGATTTATATGCAGTGCTTATATTACATATAGCACACATAAGTACCAACATTTAAAAAAAAAATTAAAATTCACTGATATTCTTTTTCTAAAAAGTCCAATCTCTTGGATTTTGAAAATAATGTCATTACTTTAGATAATTAGTAGATAATTAGTCAACTAACAAATAATTATTAGCTTTTACCGAGTTTAAGAAAAAAAAAGAAAGCTAAAAATGGAAATGTATACCTACTTCAGATTAAATTAATTTTTTTCGCGAATTACGAGGACTAAATTATGCAATATGGTCATAGGCACAAATATTGTTTGGGATTAGTAGGGGCTGAAGCCAGACTATAATAATTGTAAAAGCTTTAAAGAAATGAAAGATGTGTTTGGGGGGGCTTAACCCGAAAAGTCCTCTCCCTCTTTGAATACGAAGAACCCTTTAGAAGTTATGGACACCTGTAGACTATAGTCCACTACTAAAGTTTAACAGCTAATAAATCAAAAAACAGTTCATTCTATGTTCGACGGTCGTCTGTAAAAATGTTTATTTTCAAAATAGTATTTTGCTGTGAAATTAAAATTTTAGACCACCATAAAAAAAAAATAATATTTTATAAAATCTTAGAATTACAACTCATGAATACTCAATAGCGTCTACTGCAAACTTTACACGTTTATTTTTTGACCGAACATATTAATTAACTTGGCATAAAATAATATAATAAAGTGCGTAATTCGTGTATAAAGTGGCGCACTAGGTCACGTGGCGTTCCTATATAAAATGTGTAAGTACTAAAATTCTAACCATACACAGCAAGTCCGATTAACCCGACGTGGCAGCCGAATCCCGAAACTCTATCAAATTACTGTAGTACCCGCGGAGTATTATGAAATCAATTTTACCGCCGAATTCGTTTAGTCACCGAATAGTCGTGTCCCGGCTGACAAAACTTCGACACCGAAATTCAAAGATACGAGCATTTCTCGTGTAGAGCGTGTGCGTAGTGTGGACTCTACTACCGTATGTAATATTCTATAAAATCTTTTTTTTAATTCTGAGCGGAGCGATGAATATAAAATTGATTTTACAATTGTGCGTGTTTTTATATTTATTTATTTATTGATTTTGATTTTCTAGTTAAAAATTGATAATATTTTCAATTTTTATGGCTCAGGATTGGCAATTGAAAACACGGTTCCACTTAACCAGTTTTTGCCGTGACTAAAAAATCTAAGAAATTTATGAATGCAGTTATTTTTTACAGACATTTTGAGTTCAAATTAGGACAAAATTGCATATTAACACGAAGAATAACGTTTATCGTTTTGTTGGAATTCGGTTCCAAAACAGCCCAATTTTACAAAAGTATATTTAATATTTTTCCAGCATCACTGATAATTTAAGAATAATATTAATTCAACTTACCGGCTACCATCTTAATAATAAGCAATAACAATACAAAATATAGTTTACCGAAATACCGTCTCCGCTCAGCATCGTTTTTCGTGTACAATAATATGATATCATTGAATTCGAATTTAATGCCATCCATTACAGCGACCTCCTAGACATGTAATGTACGAGAGATAGACATCCATTTAAGTGTCTTTTTTTATTTTCCCCCAAATAATGTTTTCCCCTAAAGTTATGAAGCGTCCAGTGTCGTTTTCAACCAGTCCGAGGTTGGTATACAATTATTATATTTTCGTCATCTGTGGGATGCCTGCAGAGCAGCAATAGCAGATATATAGTGTGCGTGTCTAGTGAAAAGTTTATTTCCGTCCCGACGAATCTTATTAAAATGCTTTTATCGTTTGTTGAAATAACAGCAAATTCATCGACATTTTTATTTATCGTCTAATATTTATAATTGGATACCTAGTTATATTTCATATATTTTGTATTAATTATTATTTACTACATGAAAATTCTGTTTCACTGCGTATATTTCTCCGTCGATACGTTTTTCACAATTAGACATTTTGAACACATTTTATACTAAATTAATTGGTTATTTATATTTTTGGATTATCCGATGCAAAAATAATTGAATTCCCAAAAAAAAAACCAAAAAATATCCATTATAATTTATAAGTAAAAAAAGTCGTGACTTGAAAATATATTTTTTTTTAAGTCGAAAAATGATCACGATTGAAATTAATAACGATGGAATTGCATAAAACTGACCAGTATATCGTTAATTCCTGTAATTTCTAACGTTTGTGTACATGCATACCTTTGCATATATACCTTGCATTCCTATTTTGCATTCCATGACAACGTTAACTACCTGATCTCGAACAGTATACGCCGAAACTTCTGATTTCAAAATTTGCTGCCGATGTCTGTATGCAGTTATGAAATTCGTCAAATGGCGTAATTACAATATTATCTCAGATCATCGAATAAGTATTTTCACTCCGACTGTTTTGAACCGCACATCACTGTCAGTGTTTGAACTTTGATAAATAATTAATATCGTATTAGGTTTATGTCAATAATTTAAATTTAACGGATTTCGTCAAGTATCCAGAGAATTGGCATACAAGATCAAACGTCCAAACGTAGAAACGTGATTTTACAAAGGCGCCGAAATTAGAGCGGGCATTCCTGCAATGAATTTGATCGTTTGTCATTCCTCTCGATTGAAACGAAAAACTGTGTAATAGGTATGACACTGCCGGACGAATGAAAATAAAATCGATTTTTACTCTGCCTGAACAATAATAAAAAATTATAATAATCTATTCACGAGTATCGAGATTATGGATTCCTATAATAATTAACTTACCGAGACTTGTATACAAAATCAAGACCAACCTATATGGTTGGTTATTAAACAACATTGATGGTTTTTTTTTTTTTTGTAATAATGATAATAATGTTATTATTTATATTCGTTTTCCGGCGCAGTGTATAGGCTATTTGTACTGTATTTAAGTTGCTTTCGAATCTTAACCAGCTCGCTGTTAAAGATAAATTAATTTACTAAAATCCGAATATTAATTAATACTATACATAATATAGGTAATGATAAATCAAATTTTGAGTGACTACAATTTTAAACCATTGTAATTTGTAGGAGAACAAATAACAATGTATACAATAATATATTGTAACAATAATTTTATTATTAACAAAACAAATTTAAATCCATCCGACAATCTTGTGGAAAAAATTAAAAAAACAGTTTCGTTGTTTTCACTATCAATAAATTAGTTTATAATATTATTTCAAATAACAAAAGTTATGGCATAGGTATAAATTTACAATATAGTTCAGATTATAGTTGTACCCAAGACTGGGCATTAACGAGTAAAAAAAATATTATATGAATATTAACCAAGTTAAATAACTCGTTACTTTTTTTCGAAACTCAATTTTCAACTTAATTAGTTACATTTTTAACATGTTTAACTCGTCGACTTAATTAAGTTAATTGTATACAGATTTATTAAATCAAGTTAAATTTTAATTGTTTACAAACCAATAACCACTTAGTCATAGTTTTATCGCTTTATGAAATATTAGATAGGTATCGCAGTTCATAGAAATGTCCGAAAATAATATACTGAAAACGTAGAATTATTATTTCGTTATTAATGATGAATATTTTCTATTGATGAATTTTAGTCGACAGTCGTTGATAGTCTATATTATGTATAGCATTTAGTCATAAAAATAGAATATAGGTATACAACTCAAGTTACTGGGTATTTATGTATTATTATGAATTTACGAATTACGACTACCCAATATACTAGGTGGTATGAGAGAAAGACAAAATGGGTATGCTATTATTTTGCCCACATATTATATTTACTGTTTATTTAATAATCGACTTATTAAATTATGAACATATTTCCAATAAGAACATTGGACATGTTTTTACAATTCATTTAAATGTATCAATCTCCTCCCACCCCGCTCAAAAATGACCAAAATTACGCCACTGCTACACACCGAACCCTGAGTTTAAAACAATTTCCAAATTTAAATTTTAAAATTTTTAGTTTAGTTAATTTGTTTTATCCGTGAACGAAGTTATAAAAAATGTATTAGGTGACTTTTAACTTAACTTAACGAGTTAAAAAAAATAATTAACTTTCCCAGCCTTGGTTATACCTATATATAGTTATAATCACTGTAACTTAGGAGTTTTATTATTTATACATTGCCATGACTTATGAGTTTGGAAAAGAAATATTTTTGATCCATGATTTGTATGATGCGTCGGGCGCTGTGATTGTATAAAAATTATATTAAATAACGTTTTTTATAATTTAAGAATTGCCCGAGTAAACAGCGTGTATATCATTGGTTCCAAGTGAAGCTCATATATAACAACACCTTAAATGTGGGTGGGTGGGTACCTAGCAGGTAAATAGGACATTTTATCTGTGGGTATAATTACTTAAAATTATTTTAGCAACACCAATTTCTTTTTTTTTTTTGGCACACCACTAGTCCAAGTATAATAACCACTATACTAAATATAACTTAGTACCTAAACTTAAAGATCCGTAACTCAAAAACCCCTCGTTCAAATTTTCACTTCGATGCATCAACGTTTTCAACAAAAAAAGTATTCGCTTCACACTCTACATAGGACAAACGGGATTTCTAAATGAAAAAAATAAGTTTGTGACACTACCTTTAAAATATGATAAAAATTCAAGTAAGTGCCTAGTTAAAATATGTTCTTTCATTTTTTTTTTTCATTTAAATATTCGGAATTTTTGAAAAAAAATATATTATTAAAAGATAAAATTGGTGTGGTCGTGTTTGGAGAATCGTCCTGTACATGCATGATTATTAAATATGTATATATACTTATATAATATTTTAATTTTTAACGTCATAGATTTTTAATTTTAAAATATTCACTTGTTTGGCCATCAACGCGAATCGGCGATCGTAGATGCTATGGTATTTTAATTACTTAATATAAATTAGTGTAGACAGTGTGCATAGTAAATTATTCAAATCGTATAATGCATATTAACCATAAATTATAAATTATTTAATCTTTAACGTTGTTACAAGTTTGCAGCGCATTGTAATCAATCACGTGCCCCGATATAATATAATATTATATGTGTTTAGAATTTATTTTCGATACAGATCCCGAGTTGTAAAATCACCTTAAATAATGTTTAATGGGCTCTGCGAAGAACAAAATAATTTAAAAACATGTTTACCCTGACCAACATGATGTTTTATTGTTTTTAATACCTATATTACTATAGTTGACGCTGAAAAACGTCGTGTAATCACGATGACCCACTCTGTTTAATAGGTATATTATTTTAATATTGTGTATAAGTAAACTCACTCACTCATTATTTAATTCGTATACGACCACGATACTTGCTATACGTACACTGTAATTAATCGCTGCTCTAGGTCGCGCACGGATATGCACTTTTAACAAGTATGGTACGCCTATAATGCAGTTGCAGCTGCATATCGACCATGACATGTAAAACAAAAATGCAATATTATGTATATAGGTAGCTACCAATATTACCTAATGATAATTAGTATCGTGTAGTGTTCGTAATTCGATACGTAAGTACCTAATTTTCTTTTAAACCGAAAAAAACCTAATAATAATAGTTTTCTTATACCTACGCCATACGCGTACCATAATAATAATAATAATTATTATTTCTTTATGTACAGAGAAAACTCAATCTCTACATCGTCATATCTCTATGTTATGTAAAAAAATTACAAAACAAAAAAAACCAGTTGCTATAGTACGGATAATATTAAAATTAACTTCCGTAATACATTTCCATTGGCATCGATGTATTTGCAGGCAATCATCATAAATAAGTCTTAGAGACATTACTAATTAAAAAAACTATCTTTATTTCTAGTGCCTGAGTTCAGTGTTAATTCGAAAATCCAATTGTCCCATAAGTCTAATAAATCTAATAAATAAAATTATAATCTAAATAAATGTAAATATAATATAATTTGATATAATTAATATAATATAATAAATCTAGTTGTCCCATAAGTCCCACAATCTACAGAATTATTTAATAATTTTTGTAAAAACATAGCTAATGAAAGTAAGGTTTTCTTTTCTTTAATGATTCGTTTAACTAAACTGTAATTTATTGATAAATTTATTGAAGATAATATATCATAACCACAATGCACCAAATGGACGTTATGACTTTAAATTTGAAAGATACGAACGGAGAACAAGATTTTTATCTCCTTCGATGTTTCGAGTTCCAAGCCGAATACGATCGAACAATCTTATACTCGAAAAATCTGTCAAGTGTCTCTCGTGTCTTCATGGCTCATGTCGTCGTGTTCGAAATAATAATAATAATTAAAAACCAGCTTATGATATAACCACATGAACCTTTTAGTCGACGTAGGTACCATTTATGAGTACTGGTGATCTCGAGAAAAAACAAATTATATACGAGTACGACCAAAGATAACGTCCGAATCATAGTACTTGAGAGACGACATATTATGCTAAACGATGCTTAAGGCTCAACCCGTGTCTGAGGTTAGGGGTAGGTTTATTTTTCTGAATTTCCGTCGACCGCTGAACTACTACTCCCTTGGGCCACCCCTTGCAGAACAGATAGATATAAGCTAATGCAATATAATTCACTCCTTGCCCGACTCGTTAATTAACAATAACAACAACCGTACAAACACATAAAGTATATTGTGAACCGTACTCGTTCTGATGAGAAAACAACAGTCGTTTCGACCGTCGGGTGGGAATAAAAATATTAAAAATGTCGAAGGAATGAATATTGTACATTTTGTCGGTGCTCCGAAAAAAGATTTCAGTCTTAAGAAAAAATCGCATGGTTTAAACACGTGTTTTCGTAAAAGTGCATATTATGGTTTTAATTTAGATTAATAATTCCCTCGAGAGGTATTTTATGCGTGTCGGTTTATAACATTATTCGATGTATCTAAAACTATTTATAGTTTTGGGTTTTTTTCAATCATTTTAATTCACAATATATTTGAATATTTATTAATGTGATTTTTTTTTTTGACCAATTTAAAAGTTATTTTATTAGTAATTTTCAAGTTATAACTAGCCGTGAACTGTTACGGGAAACGAAAAATCAAAAATGTTATCCAACAAGTAGTTCATTATGCCTGCTTTGTACCAATCCGGTATAAAATTATTTAGCTTAGTCTCGTCCGATAATTTGAACCGTTTGTGCTGACTTATTATGAATATTTGATGACTGATAAAAATAATATGAGAATGATTAAATATTAAAATACCACCGTTGTTGTTCTCGTCCGGGAATGGTCCAGTTCGATGAAAGCAAAGTATAAGTTAATACTTTAACTTTTAAATGAATTAGTTTATAATTATATTACGAGTACTCAATGTAAGTTGTAAGTTCTAAATTATGAGACGAATACGCGCGTACAACACAATATTTCTTGATAAGTTTTCAAGTATAATCAATTAAGTGGATTACACGGTTTTCGAGATTATTATTGTGTAACCCGACGACGATGACTTTTCCGAAAACGAATTTCACCGTAAATGCGCGAAAAATATTAGCTTTTAATACAGAAAAGCATCTCATCTTGCATGCACTTATTGTCTGATTAACTAGGTGGTTTTGAGATGAATGCAGTAATTAGTAATTAGTATTATATAGTAATAATACTGCCTCTATAGTGTACCTAATATAGTTTATACCTACAATACAATAGGCATTATAGTGCGTAGTTTCACATTTTTTTGTACATGTACCAACAAATATTAATGTATTAATATGTTATAACTACAAATTTACATTATATTTTAGTTTTAAGTCTACCTTATCAATCATTGCAATGTTTGTGTTTCAATATGGGTAGGTACATATATTATTATCTTATGTAGTACCCACGCAGTTTGTATTCACTATAGAGTGTTCCGTTTTTTACGGCATTTTACGTTTAACAAAATTGAACATAAAATACTGGTCTAATTACATTATACAATAACATCATATTATTATTTAAACAACGAATAAGATCTATGTCCAGTGTACTGCAATGATTTACTAGAAAATTGTACATCAACTATCGGTCATTGGACAACACACAGCGTGTTTTAATTTATGTTTTTAGCGATAAATGTCATTTTACATTATAAACATTTTTTTGAATATTATTATGAAGAAAACTTAGCCCCAACTTATGACGTAGCGACATAATATTATAATAAAAGCACTGTATAGCCGATGGTTTGCGTTCAAGGAAATAATTGATTTATATATATCCTTAATTTTCGAGCAGATTAGATAGCGGACTTTCGAAAAGGTTTTTACACGTATATGTGAGTACCTTTAGTAAACCATCATAATTAGTGTGACCGTGTGAGTATTGAACTCTAAGTTAGAACAGAGTAATCAGATCCGAATACAATAGTATAATCTATACTCTGTCTCGAAAGAGATCAATCGCTATTTTTGAGCGTCGTGAATGATGCGAGAACCACGTGATCACACTTGGAAGTCGGTGGCACTGGCGTAAACCGGTCAGCCGACTGATTGTTCTCCTCGAGACAGAGTACCTTTGGACAAAAATCGAACTGTTTAGAATACAAACCAAATTAGATTCTTTAAAAACTCCATTCGCCTCCTCACTGGGCGTAGATTATAAAGCAGGAATCGTTTTTGAATATTTTTTCAAGCCACCGAGGAGTATTAAAAACCCAATGTTTGATTATATTTTTTTGTTGCTATCATTACTATCGATAACCGTGTATAATCCGATTGTACCATGTTTACTGATTGCAGCAAGCATACCACGCGACAACGGTGGTGCGGCAGATGAAAAAAATGGCCTTGAACAGCGGAGCAGGAATTAGCCAGGATGCGAGAATGGACAACCAGGACTATCTGGTCAACGGGATGACCGAATCCAACAGACTCTAAGAATTTCTCGTTTTACTTTCATATTATATAATTAATATTATCATAATTATAATTATTACTACTCTTCTAATTTTTAAATATCATTATTTTATCTTTTATTTTATATTATTTCATTATTCTTATACTTTTTTTTTTTTTTTGTTAACGAGAATAATTCTACACATATCTCTTATATATCGATAAAACATAAACTCTTTACCCAGTAACCCGTCACCTAATCGAATATTCGTTGATACGAATGTATTAAATCACAAGAGCGACGATAATATACAACTGCAGATATATTATATAATATTACATAAGTGTACTTATAAATTGTATAATTTGAAGTCGTATGTGTATGTCCATAATACCACATGGGTATCGATGATATTATATAGTATATACCTACATGTATATATATAATATAATATATTATAATTTCTAACATAATATACGAAACACACACGCGCCAGTATATACGCGAACCTAATTTACACACTTTGCCGTGAATCAAATGAATCGAATATTTTTGCTCATCACGACTTTGACGACGTTGTTCGATAAAGTTTTTAAAATAAAAATTATAATAACAATAAAAACGTGTAGAATTATACTAATATTAACAATATTATTATTATTAAAATTAAAAAAAGAAAAAAGAAAAAAAAAAAGACATTAGAATTTACGCATTTATTTTAGTAAGTGTAATGATTATAAAATATCGAAACGTAAGTACCTACGTACACGTCTTGTTGTTCGCAACGCGCCATGTCCCTTCTGTAGAATTTTCGCTCCAAAACCGAAACCAAAACTACCTACCTACCTACCAAGACACTGTCGGTTCTTTTTTTCTCAATCCGCACAGACACGAAATCCCGATCGAACACATTTCGTCGTCTGATCTGTACCCACACCACTTGTACCCATATAAATTCTTCGAGTAAAACGAGATTCGACATTGTTTGATAATGATATTATTATGTACATTTCAAGTTTGTGCACACATTATGTATTTCAGTGAAAACCTAAAAAACTCAATTAATATTAATGAAAAGTAAAATATTATATCGTTGTAAAATATATAAATATATATAATATATATTATATTAGAAATGAGAGATGATACAATATTATATTATTATATTACGTTTTGTACAAAACGTCACATCGCCTGAAAACTAGTAAGTACGGGCAGACGCGTGATAGGTATTATAAAGTACTTTCGATTTTCGAATAATTATATTTGACGGATACAATTTATATTTAATTTTAAATAGGTACGATATATTAATATATTATTATATTAAACTATATTATATTAAAAACAAAAAAAAAAACACCCGCTTTTATTACATTATTATTATGTTTTATTGTTTACGACAAATTATATATTATTATTATTCATCGTTCTAACGTTACGGTTTTATTGTTGACTCTGTTAGAACTTTTAATTATTATTATTATTATTATTAATACCATTACAATTTTCAAAATATAAAACCCACTAGTTACATTTACGCTATTATTATTATTATTATTATTATTATTATTATTATTATTGCTTTTATTGTTGTTGTTATCATCGTCGTCGTAATTTGTTTACCATGTTTTAATAATTATAAAATATTATAGACTATAATACAATAATGCGCCCGCCGATCGTTGCAGCACACCCACCACAACTACACACTGTCGTGTCAAAAAAATCGATCGAACGGATTTTGTGGTTTTTGAAACGAAAAAAAAAACACGCTCAATCAAACATATAAATTGATATATATATATATATATGTATATGTATGTATAGACATAGACCATAATGTAACAATATTATACGTATGATACAATAACACACGCGGGTACACGATGGGTGGGCAACGAACTGCGTTAGAAGAAAAAAAACCAAATTACCGATCGCGCAGATTATTATTTTTTTATGACGGATAATAATAATTATAACATAGGCACGTATTATTATTATCATAAGTGATTTGCGTGCGTTGCTCAAATACGTCGGCGAGGTGAATCTCGCCGACCATATTATGTAGATGACCGTTTAAGAAAATACTGACAATATTAATATGCTAAACAAATACCTGTTGCCCGCGAACTGCCTCGCGAAGCATTCGAATACCAACTACTTTTCTTCCCCCGCCGACACATTCGATCAGCCCACTATTTTATAACTGCCCGTCTATTACCCGGACACGTTCATTTTTTTCTGTAGGCGTATTATAATTATTATTAGTCCTCTGACCGGTATTGAATCTGTAGTGTTGTGCTACAATTATTATCATTCGACTTCTAAAGTTCTCCGACCGTCCGGGAGTATTTACTGCGATCGTAAATTAATAATAATATGATTATGCATAGTAACAACCACCACCTGTTGCCGCAATCAACATTTTTTTTTCAAACATTTTTTGGCTTATTTCCGTGTCGCGACATGACATGCCGAGTGATGATACACCATGATAGTCATTATTTTTTTAAATATATGGTCACAATAAAATCTATGGACACACATATTATATTGTTATATTCGTGAAATAATATTTTAATAAAACAACTCGTAATCTCTGTATGTAATTGTCATTATTTTTGCTACGACAGCCACAACAACAACAACAACAACAACAACAATATATCATAGTTAAAACAAATAATAACAGCAACAATATGAACAGTAATGGCTGACAATAACAACAACGAAAATATACTGTGCGTTTCATTCATGTTATAATATTATTGGCGTTGTTATTATTTTGATTTATAGTTGGGCACGTACTTTACGAGAAAGCGCTTTTTATTTTACTACGCACATATTTTATAATAATTTTTATTATTAATAATTATATCGTCATCGTTCGGATCGTTCATTGGAATTTCGTATCTTATCGTTGTGATAACTCTATAATGCCAATGTACAATAATGTAATACGATATTATTAGTATAATACGCTAGGTGGGTTTTCCTTTCGTTCTTTTCTCGCCGTTTCACAATAATATTGTGACTATTCGACCAGCCGACGGATCACGAACATGGCAAGGTTCTTCGTCTTGTAATAATTGACACGTACCTACGTACCTACTGTCGTATTTTTGCCTAACTCTACGCGACCGTGCGAAATGTTATACTCTGCCAACACTCTTAAGACGATCCGACCACGTTCGTGATAACGATAGCAATGATAATAAAGCATGTTTATCTACAGATCATGACAACATAGTTATTACAACTCGATATATTATACAAATTCAATATATTATATTTTAATACGACGTTATTGTTTGCCGCAAGACACGAGGCGAATAAATAATTTTAATCATTCGTATAAGTCACTGTGTAATGTGTTAATAACAATTATTAATAATAGCGTAAAGTTTTATCGGATCATAATATTATAATATTATAATATAGTCTTCACAACATTATTTATGTTGTGTTTTAAATGTTAAGTCTTATTTTTATTACGATAATATTATTAGTAAAAATATATCTAATTTAATTTTTGTTCTACTTTGTACAATTCTAAATATAATTTTTTTTTATGTGTCATAATAATACAAATAATATAATATACACTCTACATAATATACGAGTAATAGTAATATACAAATATTGTTCTTCGCAATGTAGTTTACAATTTTTTTTCAACAATTATTATTATATAATTTAAATTTTAGTGCAATAAATTTAGTTGACTACAAATGAGTGTGTATGTATTTTTCTTTTTAGATACCTGCCTACTTATACTCCGTGTATCCTGGAATCCCTCTAATACCAATAAATTTGTCAATTCTGTACCGAAGCGGTTTTAGAGGTTACACAAAAGCACACAAGAATAATGATCCTGCCTCGTAGAATTGAACAAATTTGATAATTTTTTTTTTCAGCCGTTAGAGGAAAATATTTTACAGCCCTCGTCACTCTTCGTTTTTTAGTATTTCAATCTCGAACTTAATAATAAGTCTTAAGAATAAATGAAAACGTTTAGCTTTTTTACAAATTATCTCACGTCATTATTCAAAATAAAATTAAAAAATTGGAGTTCATCGTGGCTGCACAAATTTTGATGTAATCGGATTCATATGAATTGTTTTTAAACACAATTTTTATTTGGGCTATTTGTTACATATAAGTTGAACAATAAGCTTAGTGATAAATGATAATATTGGATGCAATAATGACAATAGAAGAACCTACAAAACCAAGAGACCTCCCAGTCGAATTAGTTTCATAATATGGGTAAGTATACGTACGATAAATAATGATTTTTCAATAAACGATTGCCGATTTTAGATAGTTTGTTGTAATTCAAAATGTAATCACCGTAAAAACTTGAAACATTTCACTATTGTCTATTACTCAAATAATAATCATCGTTGTATATTGTATCTAAAGTGTGCACTGCAGAGAAACTACAGAAATAATAATTATTAGAATAATTTAACCACTGTATATGGTTAGTGTGTCGGTGATATTTTCGTTTTTAAATGCTCAGGTTTTTATTATACACACCACCTAGGTCCATTTAAACTCGGCTGCTCGCGATCAGTATTTTTTTGATATTTTTTTACAATAAATACTTCTCAATATAGGACTTTATAACTAATAAACAATTAATTGCCAACTTTAATAGGTAGTAAACAACAACAAAAACAACTACCATCTGTCAGTAAAAATAACTTAATACAACATTTTCGTAACTGACATTAGATACGAGTATAATATAGAATATTATATACATAGATCGTTTTATATACAACTTGCAACAATCGAAATGACGCGAAATTACGAACATTTATAAAAGCAAATTCATTTTTTTTTTAATAACTTTTATTTAACGTGTAAAAACAATTTTCAAAGTCATTATTTAAAGTGTTGTAAAATGACTATACATTTTTTGTTTTAATCATTTTTGTTTTTTAAAGCCTTGTATAAACATCAAAATATTTGAATCAACGCCCTAAATATATGTTATAAGGTACTTACTAAAACGGATATCAGTGTACTTACTAGCTGATAGGTAAATACAGTCAAGGTACATTAGCTTAATTGGTTAGTTACGAAGGTATGTAGTTGTACCTATTAAATGACCATAATCTCCAGCACTTATTAGTTTATTAGTGTAGGCCGAAGGGGATCACCAGGTTATAAGCTTCCATACGTACACAGTAGTCACGTTTGTCTGTACGTTATTAAACTTGGTGCAATCATATAATAAGGTTATATTGTACAAAATCAGTTTTCCTCCATTATGGTATAATATACTTAAATAAGTTAAATTAAGCTTTTTATAATTTATTGTAATATTATAATATTCATTATTCAATAGGACAGTCATTAGTCCCGTGGAAAACTTTATTTGAGCAATGCTTTTATTTTTTTTCATACAGCTATAGTAAACTAAATGTAGACTATAATAATTGTCCGTGATAACTAATAAATACATTTTTTTTTTAAACATAGTTTTTTTTTACACAAATCGGGATGAATAGGTTGTGTGTAGACTGTAGAAGTATTATAAAGGTGACACAACAACTTCAGGATTACGAGACTATATTTATATTTTATGTATGTGTACAAAAAGTTTTTTTTATATTTTTATTAATTTGTAAGATTAGCATCGGTGCAGTTGACTAGTTTAAATCGCTAAATGGAGAACAATCATATAATTTTAGGAATCAAAAAATATTATTATATAAAATTCAGAAAATAATTTTAAACACGTAAGTGAACCAAATTAAATACAATCCAAAATGTATGTGGCAGCGCGATCTGCCAACGGAAATGGATGTAGTGTCTTGCGAGAGTAGAATATTCGAACACAGCAACGGCAGACAGCGCTGCCGTTATGGTCAGGATAGTTATTTTTTAAAGCTAATTTTGCTTGTAGAGTTTTTCTATCTCCATGTCTCTATTCTATTGAGTAAACTGAGTAAAGTAAAGCAAAGTAAAGTTTACTAGAAAGTAAAACTCGAAAACCTGTTGCTGAAAATTAATCCTATGGTGTTTATGACTTTTACACATTTTTTCTATTAATCTTATGCGCATTGCTGACCAATCAACAATAAATCCATTTAGTACCTAGGTATATGTAATGCGGAAACAGTTAAATTGTATTTAAATTGCATTCATAATGGTATTGAGTAAGTACTGCAGTGATCCCTCACTATCGTCATAAAAAGAGTTCTTCAACACTGGTGTCTTGTCCGTGTCCGAATCAGGTTGGATGCAGGATAAGTTTTAAACAAATTGAACAAAACACTGTGAGTTAATTATAAATTAGTATATTTAAAATAAATACTACTTATAATAATTGTGTAACTACACTGTTTATTATTTATATTATAATTTTATTAAACATTTTAAAAATTAAAACCAAACCAAACAATTATTATTTTTAATTAAAAATGTGTATAGGTACCTATTACTTAGTAGGTATATATTATAATTATATTATTTCATATTATGATTTATGAATGATGAATAATACAACAATTTTTAACAAATTTAATGATATGTTACATTTTTTAAGGGCATTCTTCAAATTAGTTTCAATCATTTGAGTAGATATATCAAAAAGTAATATTTTACAATTGTATTTACAGTTTGTGTCAATAAACAGAATTCAACTTATCGGGCTGGGGAAAACTATAGTCATTAATTTCTAAAAGCTTTTAATAAATACATGAACCGATAACAAATAATAAACAATATTTTCACTTAAAAATAAATAAATATAAATGTATAATCTTCATAGAGGATAATGGTCTCAATTCACTGTAATAATTATTATTACTATTTTGTATTTATTACTATACTGGGTACAAAAAAAACCAAGTACTGTCTAAATATATAATTAAACAACAAATACCACAACTAATAAACTAATGTTAATCATTATTTTGATAAGTATACCTACTAAAACCAAGTTGTCTATATTATATAATATGTACTTACATCGTACACTGTTATTTACTTTTTTAATGATATAAAAATCTGTATTTTAGTAAAAAATATTACTAAAAGAAATATATTTTTCATTAAGGAGTCGTAATATTAATATTTTAAACAAGACTTATTTCTGATTCACACATCTATCTATTTTTATGCACAAATAGTATTGGTTAAGTTATAATTAGGAGTTGATAAGTAATATAATATTCTTAAATTTAGTTTCAATATTGAAGTACATCAAATTTTATGAATATCCTTTGTTTTAACACTAAGAGATGTTTTTTATACATTAAAAATTCATTAACTATGTACTACACTTGATTACTTACAATCATATACCAATAGAATACCATCTACTCAATTCCCGTGAACATTTAACAGACATGATATAAATTAGTTTAATAACATTTTTTTTTTCTTTTCGATATTTAAAATGGTTATCTTTGTTGTAAGCAATTTAACTCATACATTATTCTAAGCATGTCTTCGGTTATTATTAATACTTAATATTGTACCTTCAATTACAGGATTTAAATCTACACGATAACTATAATTGTTATCCTGTGAAACAATTCAATGGAAGCCGCTTTTAGGACTTAACATTTCTAGTTATATTATTTTATGTAAATATTATATTATCTCAATTGTTGTAATAAAGAAAGAGGTGTTTAAAAGTCAGTGTCATAAATGGGTAATAAATGTGAATCAATAAAATAATTTACTATAACACTATAAGAAATTCAAAATGTTTAACCATGTATATGTTACGGGCAATGTAAACCACACATTTTTTTTAACTAACTAACATTATTTTTTATTGTTATTATAAATTATAATTATTACCTACTTATAGTATTAATTTTTTTTTTAAACAACCATTATTAATTTAATTCATGTAAAGCAAACAGACTAAATAATTCCAAGTGCCAAGCTTCTAAATCTTATTCAAATAAATAGGTAATAATAAAATTATAATATATTATAAAAATAAAATTATGATACTTGTTAATTTTTTCTTTGTTATTCCGTAAAAATATTTGTAATATTATGATACATGAATAAAATTAATTATGATTGTTTTTTAAAAAAATCAATTCCATAAATAGGTAATAATTATAATTTATAATAATAATAAAAAATAATATTAGTTGGTTCAAAAAAATTCATGGTTTACATAGCCCAGGCAGGACCACATTGCCAGTAACATATACACGACATAATTTGTAATTTATATTTCTTATACTAGAAACATAAAAATAAAAAGTAATGGTATAATTTGTACTTGACATCCAAAACACATATAGCTGTTATTTAAATTATATTAAATTAGTTAACTTTAAATTTAAATGTCTAACTTTTTCATTTATTTAAAATATAATGGCTGTCTTAATTGTAGGAATTAACTATTACTTTTTCAAAGTATCTCTTATATTATAATTATAATATTATGTATCTTCTTCAACCTAGAATGTTTGTATCCTCATTAAAAACCGTCTTGAATCCATAGAGACATGAACATTTTCTGATGAATAAAATAATTCAAACCATCAGCAATAAATTAGGCCCGGATTTATTATTTTTAAATATGCACTATAAAAATACAAAAATATGCAAAAAAAATCTTTAATGTGAGTTAAATAAAACTAACATCTTATACAATTATAAAATAAATTGTGTGAAGAACAAATACAATTTGAATATCAGTATGCTGCTTATAAATGTGTACAAACTATACCTACTGTTTCATTAAATAAATGCAAGAGCAATAACGGAAAATATAATATAAATTTTAGAACGAATTCCAACATGAAGTTAAAAAATTTGACTTTATATTTTGAAATTGGAAATTTGTGCAGTCGTCAAGCATAAATAAACTAAATAATTAATGTATTTATCATTTGAAAATATATTTTGAGAATCAGAGCAAAAAATCAAAAAAAAAACAAAAACCATCAACTATTAATAAAAAAATGCAACTTTTATGCAATTTATAGTCATTTTTACCCGAATGTGCAAAAATATTCTTTTTTTAAATGTAACCATAGAATCTACACATTACAAAAAGTCAACATTTTGAATCAAAATAATTCTAGGTGAATTGTAGAAGAATATGAATTTGCATAAAAATCCGGTCATTAGTAATAAAGGAAATACCCGTGGATATCAAACTGTTTTAACACTATTGTATTAATTTTCTACTATTTTCTATGGCACTTTCCTTTTCTTTCTTATTCCCTAAAAAATAAAGAAACAAAAATATTAAATATATATAGTGAAAATAAATTTAGATTAACCATTATTATATGTCTAAACATTTTATTAAGTGTATTCTTACTTTTCAGCATATCTTTAGGTGGCTTATGTTAGATTTAATGAAAAATTGGTTAATCTAATGTACCGAACATAGGCCACTAAACCATGTATAAGGAATCATGGCAGGTGTTGATGTATCTTGATTATCCATAGGTTTTAATTCTTGTACTGTAAAATTGTTATACCAGTTTTAAAAATTAGCTTTTCAATATCAATTTATATTAAATAATAAATTGTATTTGATTTACATGGTAAAATTATCTTCCAATCCGGGATATTAAAAATTGAAACCGTTGAGTTTTGACAATGACTAATTACCTTAAGAAGCTATTTTCAGCAGATTAATAATGTATCAGTTGCATTGTTTAAGAGAATGTTGAACCAGATAACACCTATGTTGTCTCCGTTCATTAACGCATAACATACCAAGATGTACGTTCAGCAGTACAATTTTGTGTAGTAAGCTTAAATATTAAAGTGAATCAACCTATTTAAAATACTAAAATATAAAAATCATATTTTTTGAATGATAAAATATTAAAAATTTTAGTGAATTATGAGCATTTTTAAATATTAATATTTACACACCCATTACTAGGGCTGTAGAGTTCTAGTACTCAAAATAAATACACACTTATGAATTTAAAAACAAATAATGTGCACTTGAAATAGGCTCTAAAAAAAATGCAATGTATAAAAATATTGTATGGTACCTAAATTCTAATATCTATGCAAAAACAAATAAGTACAAAATTTGATATTTCAATTAATTTATGGAAAAAAATTAATTGCAAGATAACCAAACAACAGTATAGTATAAATTATGATGGAAAACTGAAGTTTACTTCCTACACAACTCAGTGTTGCATTGTTACCGGTCAGATAGTGAATTGAACCAACAATAACAAATTAAAATTATATATCATAGGTCGACATTAGGAACACAATAAATATCAAAAAATAATTGTCCAGTATACTCAAATAATTTTAATTGTAATATTCTCGTGCAATAAAACATATTTATACATCACTCACGATGTACAGGTTTTTCTGGACAAATGTGAAACAATTAGAAGTCCTCAGCCCTACTTATAACTCACTTAAAAATCAAAATATCTTTAAAATCTAACAAGAGAACACGGATAATACCCTTATCTTTAATTTTGATAATAGGTCAATTCACCCTAATATTAAAGCTAACCACTCAAAATTGGATCTGCTGAACGTAGATTTTAGTATATTATGTGCTAGTTAGACAGAGACAACACACAACATTCTCTTAGTTATAATTTTAATAATTACTTTTATTAAATTTTCTTTGGCAGTATGTATCGACTAATGTCGACTATGCATATTTTTCAGCAAGTTTGACTATTTTTCTTAGTTTGACAGGCTGTAGACTGGTACACAGGCAAATCATCCACTGTAGCAACGCGACGGTCCAAAACTAAACGGAAAACTATAATTTACTATATTTGTAACTTATTAATATTTTACTGACTTTTTGAATATTACCACACTGATGGTTTGTTCTGTTCAACCCTTTCTTCAACTTCAGATCCATACACTAGAGAAGGTAATACAACTTCAAGTTTTCTTTTCTATACACACCAAAAAAAAAATGTCGATTTTTATTTATTATGTTTTTAATAATTAAAAATGAATTAACCTTTTTCATTATTTTAAAAATAATATAAAATCGATGAATCCAGTATTCAATAGTTGCTTGGATGTAGGGTAAGCATTATTTTCATTTCTAACGTGTACAGCATTAAGTCATACAAAACAGAATAAATTTGATTATTTATAAGCATAACTACTCCTAAGGATGGACTTTTGGTTTGGTTTGGACGGATGGTTTTTAATCATCCACGCCCGTAATGGATCGTGTCGATTTATTTCGATATACATTTTAAATATTTCAAGAAAACCTAAACACTGGAGAAAAATTCTGTTTCCACTAACGTTTTCTTTACAAAAAAAGGAGTAGGTAACATAATATTATTGTACACTTATAAGAAGGGCAATTACCGCGAACCAACAATGACGACACTCGTATTTTTTTAATTATTTCAATTTTTTTAAACGTTACGCCCACAGCATAATTCCAAGAGTTGAACTTTCAAAATGAAAATAAATAAATTTTTTGCGTCCGATTTGTGAGTTTGTGACTCTTTTAAACTCTTTTAAACTCTTTTAAACGGCTTGAACGCGAATGCTATCACATTCGATACTTCTACCACGTTCGCCATAGACAACTACAACTGATAGCACAACATTCGGAGTAAACGGCATTCGTCGTAGTCGCCGTCACCGTCGTGGTCAACGGTACGATAACCGATACCGACCGCCCTAGCAGCTGCTGCAAGCTGCTGCGGGCCGGTAGTATCGAGACGTATCGTACCGCGTTTCTTCCACGACGTCGTGTCCCAGGGGAGGCGAGCGATAGCAAGGCGCGCTGATAACGGAAACGTCGAGTCGCCGCGCACGCACGAGTACACGATCAATAGATCGATAGTTCCGAGCGGAGCGGACGGCGGCCAGTAGGAAGCAGACCGACTGAAACGCGTCGACACCCCCAACGCCGCGTCTCCATTCCCGCGGATCTCGTCACACCGTCGAGTCAACGACCCTTCCGGTTCACACTTGACGCGCCCCCCGCTCGGTACGACGACCTACCCTCGAGAGTTTTCCGTGCCGCCCGCCCCGTGAACACCGCAAGTACTCCCCGGCGACAGGTATCCGGCCACAGGCGTCGCCATGATCGGCGGTCTGTTCATGTACAACCACAAGGGCGAGGTGCTCATATCGCGGGTGTACCGCGACGACATCGGCCGCAACGCCGTGGACGCGTTCCGCGTGAACGTCATACACGCTCGCCAGCAGGTCCGTTCGCCGGTCACCAACATCGCGCGCACGTCGTTCTTCCACATCCGCCGGGCCAACATCTGGCTGGCCGCCGTCACCAAGCAGAACGTCAACGGTGCCATGGTGTTCGAGTTCCTCATACGGTTCACGCAGGTCATGCAGTCGTACTTCGGCAAGATCAACGAGGAGAACATCAAGAACAACTTTGTGCTCATCTACGAGCTGCTCGACGAGATACTCGACTTCGGCTACCCGCAGAACTGCGACACGGGCGTGCTCAAGACGTTCATCACGCAGACGGGCGTCAAGTCGCAGAGCAAGGAGGAGCAGATGCAGATCACGTCCCAGGTCACTGGCCAGATCGGGTGGCGGCGCGAGGGCATCAAGTACCGCCGCAACGAGCTGTTCCTCGACGTCCTCGAGTATGTCAACCTGCTCATGTCGCCCCAGGGACAGGTGCTGTCCGCGCACGTTGCCGGCCGCATACTCATGAAGTCCTACCTGAGCGGCATGCCCGAGTGCAAGTTCGGCATCAATGATAAGATCGTCATGGAGTCCAAGGGCACCAAGATACTTGATGACACGGGCTCGAGGACGGCCTCTGGCAAGCCGGTTGTTGTTATCGATGACTGTCAATTTCATCAGTGTGTAAAACTTTCAAAATTTGAAACCGAACATTCCATAAGCTTCATTCCGCCCGACGGTGAATTTGAGTTGATGCGTTACCGTACTACCAAAGATATATCATTGCCGTTCAGGGTTATACCGTTGGTGAGAGAAGTGGGGCGTACTCGTATGGAAGTGAAAGCTGTGTTGAAGTCCAATTTCAAACCCTCCTTGTTGGGACAGAAAATAGAAGTCAAGATTCCCACTCCCTTGAATACTGCTGGAGTTCAATTGTTATGCCTAAAAGGCAAAGCCAAGTACAAGGCTTCAGATAACGCAATTGTGTGGAAAATCAAGAGGATGGCGGGCATGAAAGAAACACAGCTCTCAGCTGAAATTGATCTTTTGGAGACTGACACAAAGAAAAAATGGACTAGACCGCCAATTTCTATGAATTTTGAGGTACCATTTGCTCCTTCTGGATTCAAAGTCAGATATTTAAAAGTTTTCGAGCCAAAATTGAATTATTCTGATCATGATGTCGTCAAATGGGTTCGTTATATTGGGCGAAGTGGATTGTATGAAACTAGGTGTTAATCTAACAAAACCGTTAAACGTATTTTAATCATTTCCCAATATTCTGATCCAAAATTATTTACATACTGATTAATATCAAGGATAATATTTATTGTATCATATTGTCATATTTTTAATTTATAATCCATTCAGTATGTTTGGTATGATTAAATATATTTATTGATATTTAGGCTAGTCATTTTATGTTCATTTTATATATAAATAATAAATAATATTTACATTTTAATATGATTGAATTGATGATAATATTGGCCGAAATGAATTTTATTATTGCTATTGTACCCACATCAATTTATTATTTTATAATTTTTTTTTCTACTTGTTTTTTGATCTGTGCATTATTTTTCTAGGTATTTATTATTTGTAATAGTACTGCTAAGTTTAAACGTGTATTACCATAGGTAAATAATAATTGTTACACAGTTTATTACTATGACATAATAATAATATTTTTATTTAGTGCTTTATCATTATATGAAATTATAACAGATACATTATGTTATTATTTATATACATATTCTACTACTATTGTTAAACAGTTAATATGTTAAAGAAGTTTAATTTGTTTGTATTACTGTTGTCGGTAAGTTAATAAACAATTTTAAGTAAACAGGAAACATTATTTTGTTGTCCCTTCACAATATTAAATGTAATTAGTTCCATACAATATGAAATAAATTGGTTTAATAGAACTATAGTATTGCTTATATTATATACATATTAAATAGTTTATGAAATATGAAATTTAAACTTTATAGAATTTAATTTTTTTTTTTTATGTACCTAGATAAAGATTGTATTATTTTGAAAATATACTGATTAATCATAAATACTATTTAACATAAAAGAACGTGTTAATTTTATAAATTGATATTATTAAAAATGGATAATTTAATATTAAAAAATTATGTTTGGGTGTCTTATAGTTAAGAATTATTAATTCAGCTTATCATGAACATAATATTGATTATTGGTAATTTTATTATTAACTACTATATCACTAATTTTTTGAGTGAAGTGTCCTCAGCTAGCGAGGCCTATAATTTAATATCATATATTTTTTATGATTTGAGTGAAAGTTTCAATGTTGTTATATTATATTTTCTATTAAGACTTTATTTTACAAATTAATAATAAGGGGTCATGATTGAGAGAAAACATTTTAGACATTTTCTCTATTACAACAATTGCAAAATATGTTGAATCAGTAAAAATTCAATCAAATATATTTTGGCTCAGTTAGTATAATAATAATGCTAAAATGAACTCAAAGTTTCATCAAATGTCTGAAATTTTTAACAACTATTGTTTACACTATTTTATACAAAAACATTTTTTTTTTGTCTTCATATGTGTGTTATAAAAATATGAATATTTTTTTTCTCTTGACCTCGTTTTTTTATTATTTTAATCTTCCAGGCCCCATGGAAATTACTTGCTGACCCATTGGTCTATAGTTCATACATAAATTAAATTAAATTAACTATATTTATTTTCGTAGTTAATATTCCAATAAATGACACTTAACAATATACCTATTTAATTTTTAATAATATTGCTCGAAAAAAAAATAAACACAGTAACAAATTTAAAAAAATGAGGTAGTTAAGGAAGGTTATGAAAATACAAAATAAATCATTATGGTAAGCATATCAGCTAACATAGCTATGAAAATGTAAAATAAAGTATATTTAATATGCAAAAAATAGCTTTATAATATTGCATATTTAGTGTCTAGTGATCTGCTGAGTCAATTAAATTTATGGCTCACTCTGCAATTTTTATCCATATCCTTTTATAATTATCAAATGCAATAAAATCCAAGCCTTTTTTTTGAGCTATGAATAAAAGAAAATTAATGTAATAGGTACCTAGATATATAATATAATGATGATATCTGTGTAGTAAACTTGCAGGTGTTATTTTAATTATGTACAAACAATAATTTGGTAAATTTTGTTACAACAAGGGTCAATGATCCAACAAAACATTCTAAGTACACCGATATCTCGAATACCTGGAATATTAACATTAACTAGGGAATTCAAACATGTTCAATTACTTTTCACAAGTACAAAAGTCATGATTTAACACAAGCTTAAATAATTGCCTATACATAACTCCTTTATTTTACTGATAGCCTCTACTCCAATATAATTTTTTTTTACAAATTTAAACATATACAATTTTTTCTAATAGAAACCTGCTTTTAAACATTTTAATGAATAATACAAATATACCACAAACATATAAATGTGTAAGTATAAAGCAAGTAGTTGGTACCAACTTACTTAATAGTTAAAAATGAAAAAATGATGACTAATATTCTAATCAAAAATAGTTAGGTATACTAAACAACTAACAATACCATAGTATAGACACCTGTGAAACCTATTCTTTGGCAGAAACATATTCATTGTATCTATAATAATAATATTATTATTTTATTTATATTTTATTCATATCATACTTATTTTTAAATTTTTTTATGCAATAATATTGTATTTATAGATGAAAAAGTGAAAAACAATAATAATTATTATTATTTAGCGCAGAGTATTACCTACCTATTATGGGGCTATAGTTATATTATACCTACCTATTTATAGTATGGATTAAGGATTTTAGATTATATACACTGAAAAATCAGTGAAGTGCTTTTGTAGGATTTTAGTTCTGTAGGTCAGCCCCAGATCACAACTATAAAATCCAAAACTGATCATTTTGCTCATGATTTACTTAATTTATTTCAAATGTTGGTACTATATTACTAACATAACTAATTTGCATACAAAACAAAAGTACATTTTACAAAACCTGCGTACAAGCTAATATTAATTGAATTTTAATAACTTAGACACTTGTTATTTAAAAAATCTCACTGATCAGTATTAGTAAAATTTGTCAATACTACAAATACATAGGTGCCATTTGTTTTATAACCGCTTAAAATTCAAAAATGTTGTCAAAATTCATTAAATTGAAAATGTACAAATTATTTAGTGGTTAAAAATGTTTAAAACGTTCAACTTTTATAGCTAAGGTTTGAAAATTTAAAACAAAGGTAACATAGAACATTTGAGTAGGTAGGTTTTTTATTCAAAGCACTTTTTAAAAGTAGGTATTTCACCCAAGTCGACAGAAGTTGTCTAACATCTATAATATAGGTACCTATACAATAAAATTGAATAATTAATAATAACTATATCTACACAGCTATCGAGGTAATTTAAATAATCAAATACCGTGACCAATATGAAAATATGTTAGTTTTTGTGTTTGTTTTCGTAAATTCATAATTTCGTCGGTCTAATGTTTCGGAACTATGATTGTCTGCTATATAGTATAGATTAGATAACCGTGCTCGAAACAAATGGAACAAATATAGATATAACTATGTGCAAAATAACAGCTTGTCGACAAACGAGTTGTTTGAAACTTGAATTGTATTCAAACATCTGAAATTGACACATTTTATACCCAAGTACCCAACCATTACATTTAAACTATTATTACTTATTAGGAAGATGCGACTCGCGCGAGGTACCTTAACTACAAAGCTGAGCAGTAGGTAGGTACCTAATTAGTTACAAAGTTACTAAAATCAGTAACTTTGTGACTGTTAGGTAGGTACTAGGTACCTACCTACTTTTAGTTGTACCTAACTAAGTGTGTTACCTACTATTTGTGAGTTTTGAGTGTATGATAGTAACTTAACGAGTTACTTTTTATTTGAATCAAAAAACCTACAATAGTTGGTTTTCATTTTGTCACCGATATTTTGCAATTCAGAATTATGTTTTCCCAGTGTAACAAAATGTATCAAAATGAATCATAACGGGCAAACTGCAAAGGGATAAAAAAATATTTTTTTCTACTTTTATATTTTAATCCAGTTTTTTTTCATGCAAACATTGTAGTTAGTGTACCCAAGGACCAAGATATGTTTAACGAATATATTGGTATAAATGTTCACTATAATTTTTTTTTTTATTTACTTAACTTTAAAATGTTTCAGCACACTGGGTGCTATTACAAGTATTATTTTTTTTTTTTTAACAGTGGGTTGGATTATACAAAGTACATAATTTTTTACATTGATACAGTTGAGTAAAATTATAGATATACATATAAAGTGTAAGTGTGTTCTGTTATGGGTCTTCTGATGAATCTTCGCTATCCGTTAGGAGAATGTCCTGGGGGAGTCGAGGTCGCAGACGTCTGTTTTGTGTTTTTTTTCCTAGGTTGTAGTGACGGGCTCCGTCCGAATTTTTTAGATTGGCGTGAAAGTTTTGGAATTGAGTCATTATCAAATGTTCACTATAATTATACATATCGATTATCGACCACACCTACACCTAAGAATTGCGGGTATGAAAAAATTATACACAAGATATTATAACAAAATATGAACAATCACCAATGGATACATTTTGTTACACTGGGAAAACATAATTCTGAATTGCAAAATATCGGTGACAAAATGAAAACCAACTATTGTAGGTTTTTTGATTCAAATAAAAAGTAACTCGTTAAGTCGATAATAGTAAAACCATTCTGCATTTTAAGGATTCCTGTCACTGCTAATATTGTCGAACAAGTAATAAACGAATAATTGGTAAAAATTAAAATTAAATTGTGTTTTATAATTTAATTATTGTAGCATACAATTATGAAATATATAGTGTCAATCTTCATTAAGTATGTAGGTAGGTATACCTTCGTTTTATCACGATCCATAGGAAGATAAATAATTTATCTACGTAACTATAAGCCTTTGGGTTTGGGGTGTTTGCTATGTTTCACCTAAAATTAAAATCATTTAATTTCTTTAGGACGTGATGAATAGGTTAGGTACATTAACATTTTTTGTGAGGGTTTTTTTTTTACTGATTTCCTCGCTAAATCAAAAGTTTTTACTATTATATATACGTGGAGGTAACTACGACTCGTATATAATTAAAGTGTTGTTACTTATTACTTTTCAGATAGGTCATAGGCACTTAAGTAGGTTACTACTTATATTACTTATTAGGTACTTGTTCCCACTTTCGTGTACCTACCTATATAAGGTAACTGGTGAGTAGGTACTTATGTACTTTTTTATGCTAGTTAGATGGGTACCTGCAGTATTGGGTAGTATTACGTAACACAAATTACAAATTACTGTAACGAAATTACTTTTGCAGTAACGCTGTAGTAATTGCATTATCTTACACAGTTGTGACGAAACGTATTACTTTAAAGTTTAAACGTTTTTTTCATTTTAAACAAAACAATGTAGACTGAACCTAGGGTCTAGGATATACGAAAAAATTTAAAAATCAATTCAATTTGTTTACGATTACAAAGTTTTAGATAATAATGAACAATAATATTATTGAACACTCCAAAAACGAATACTTATATTTATTTTGTTCATAATATAACACAATGTATCTGGGTGCCTACATCATCATTGTAACATCTACTTATACTGCCATACAATTTATACAATTTACTGTCTCGACCGACGTTATCCAGGCCAAATATTTGTATTTTTTAATAAATATTAGAGGTATTTGTAAAAAATGTAATACCATATTTCCTAACTATTTAGATAGACAAAAAATTGTCTTTTTTCGCAAACCGAAAAACCAGTATAATACTTGAGCTATATCCTCTAGCTAATTAAAAGAGTTGAAAAAATGAGTTATAGGTAAAGTATGAACACCCTCAAACACTCCTTACCCAGCACTGAGAGCCTATTAGTGCCTAACCTCGATTGAAACTTTCAAGGACAGGTAGATTAACTTTGATCAATTTTTCCAAGTCGAGCACTGCATTTAATGTAAGCCGTGTAACCTGCGTACTTATAATATATTATATTATAAGTAGTAAGCACTTACCTACTTCGCATATAGATATTCTATTAAGGTACTAACTATATATCATATATTGTCGGGCCAACATATTATATATTAAAATTATAACAGATTTCCATACCTATATAACTTATAATTTTATATTTTATGTAGCTGGCTTACCAAACATATTAGATTGTATTGCCTGTGTATTATAAAGCGTATCAATCTATTTGGTTTATTTAGGTAACTATAATTTATAACACCTTAATACTAGTAAATCCCTAATATTTTTTTATGAAAACCACTGAATATAACTATACTTTTATTTTTCTATTATTTTCTTGTTTTATATGAATCTAATTAACAAGTACGTAAGTACCTACCTAAAAGGCAATTATTTTGTGATCACCCAATAGCTCATGCCATCACGGATATAGAATAATAATTATAATAAAAACATAGTATTATAGCTTCCTGTAAATATATAATTATTATTCAACGAGAAGTTAAAAACCAGCGAATAAATTTATTATCAATTCCAAATAACTGTATTTGACCTTAGAACTTATGCATTTAATCGTTAAATAAAATTGTATGCATAATTTTTACAACAACACAATACCAATCTATACAGGTTCACATCGCTTGAAGGAACAACAAAAACACGGTTTGCTGAACCGAATTGATCAATTTCATATTTGAGGATATCACAAGTATGGAGTTCTATAGTAGTAATTTCTACCTACTTTTCGAACAAAATATGAAAAAATAGAAATTTGGACAGAACTTTAGTTCTGGATAAAATTGATTTTGCTTTTAATAATCACTAAATATTTATATTAGTATTTTATGGATTACTGATATAATTTTGAAAATATTTTATTACTTTTAAGCTATTTATGTATAGTAGTTATAGAAATGTTGAAATTTGCTAACATTGTTAAATTTTTTTCTTGATTTATGATGGTAAAAGTTAGGTTATTAGTCAAGAATGTTGACAGTTTTATACAGTTCCTTAATTTTTCTTACAGTAGTTAAAAAATGTCGAAAATTCATCATTATTTTTTATACCTGTTTGAATTTCATATCTTGACAAAATTGAATTAAATTTACTTTATTTTAATTAAATTAAAAATATCGATTTTAGTTATTTTGTGGTACTTGTAATTCAAATAACCAGAAATGCTCAACTACGTAATAAACTAGAGTAGGATATCCGTCGATTGCAATCCTGCGCCGTTTTGCTGTCTCTACAATAATAGTAAGTCCGTGATGATGGCATTATAAACTATATATTTTGTTGTTTAAATTTCAATCCATAGTATGATAATATTATTTAATGGCAGTAATCATGGCAAGCGTTATAATGAATAAGTCCCCTTAGATTATATTTGTAGCTTTATAGTTTTCTAAACCAAACAGACGAGTGCAGCTGTGGCCTGCTGTGACTCGCGTAGGTGGTATAATACTATAATATAATGTCAAAAGCGTATCGTCACCTGTCAGAGCTTAAAATAATAAATCGATGTGAAAAACAAATGTATATACCTATAATATATATATATCCATAAATTTAGTGTCACAACAACATCTGTTCATACTCCGCAGTTGGATAACGCCTATTTATTTAACAAATAATAAAATATTATGTTATCTTATATTTTGAGGTAGGACTATGACTGTTCTATAATAATCAGTGGCCTACTCAATTATTTTAGTCACAGGCTACAACGCGGCAGTGATAATGGTAATAAATAATAATATTATATAAAATATATACAAAACTATTACTGAGAGTACGCATTAGTTTAATGTGACTACCTATATAATAATGTTATCATAATGTTATAATGTTAATATTATTGTAATTTTTTTTTCCGCTGACCGATTTCTGTGAAAATTATAGACTCCATTCAATTTATCTTGCCTAATAAATTACGCTGTCGTCAAATTAACCAACCATAAATCCATAACCCAACATTTCGGCAAATGAAATGTGTTTCACATCTTTAAATTTACAATATCTACTTGTGCCATTCGTATAGACCTACCTGTGTTTAATCATTTTTTTTTCCTAAATGAGTGTAAAGTAGGAACATAAATGGAGTGTACAGTACGAACGAGTTCTCAATATTCAAATCGGTATATGCAATATTGTAGGCTCTAAATAACCATTAGATACTGTGAAAATAATTTTAAATAACTTTTATATGAAATAAAAATAAATTGTCTTAAACAATTATTGCTGTCCATTACATTTAGTCCGTTTAGACAGCCGATACATAGCAAATTGCAATTCGAATATTAAACGACAATTTATTGTTCATAAAATGTATGATACAATATTATTATTGTTCAAAAAAGTGTATGCACCCAGCATGTGCCATATAATTATGACAGTACCTACCTACCTACCCAATCAACAGCACTCCGTCGTTATTGACTTGTTTTTCTTTAATCGGTTCATCGTTTTTTTTTTTCATTAGGCACTATTATTATTATTATTTATTTTTAACAAACAGATTTCGATGAACTCTAGTTAGAGGTCAAAGTGATTAGATGTCATAATCAAACAGTCATACCGAACACGAATTCATCTCCGATCGTTCTATTACGGACGCTGCTCCGCTTGATATTAATATTATTATACGTTCCATCGCGTATATACAGGGTGATTCGCCAAGCATGCTCACTTCCGTTTTTTCCTTTAATAATAATGAATCTATTCAAAATCTGATTTTTGGAATTTTCAAACATTTTCCCGGACCATATTTTTAAATCTTTGAATTTTTTTGTTCTACTTGAGGAGTGTCCTGTGGTGGTAAAAACTTCTGTTTTTTTTTCAAAAGAGAACCCCCTCTTTAACTGTGAAGTGTAAATGAATTAGTGGATAATTTTTTTAATTTGAATGAGTAATTTCTTAGTTATTAAAATGCTTGTATTAACTATTACGGATAATAGTCCTTAGAAATGGTTTTAAAATAGACTCGAAATTGAATCTATTATTTACTATGCTTAGGGCCATTTTTACAAATTGTTAATATTAATGACTACAATTTTCAAATCGCCATAACCACCATATATTATAAAACTCATTTCTACATGGACCTTATATCCTTAGAACTTAAAGTTAAATAACTCAAAAACTAATCGTACGAATTTTTATTTTGAAATATCAACAAGTTTAGAAAAATATAATGTTAAAAAAATAGTTGAATAGTTCTCATTTAAAAAACAGAAGTTTGTATCTCCACAGAACACTCCTAAGTAGTCCAATAGATATCAAGAATTAAAAAATAGTATCTTAAAATATATTTAAAAATTTAAATAATCAGATTTTGAATAACTGTATTATTGAAGAAAAAAAGGGTGAACATGCTTGGTGAGTCACCCTGTATATACAAGTCACCGACTATTTTCTATTATGTAAGCTAAATATTAATACAAAATAATATTCAGTATCATAATATAACAATGTGTGATGTGGATACTAATAATAATATATATATAATATAACTTGTGTGTGTGCATACTACATATATGTGTTGAACTGACGCGTGTGATTTCGAGAATGGTCATTGATAATTAATGATAAATGAATAGCAGCAGTGTTGTTTTATTTTTCATAACATAGATACGCCCCGTTTCGAATCAAATTGCCGGTTACATGCATTCGTTGAACTTTGAACGAATTTTAATTTACAATAAATATATACAACCATATAGCTGCAGCTATAAATAAATGATAAGAACTAACATTTTAAATAAATCTCCTTATACAATAACTTACGAAACTATTTTTTTGTTTTTGATCACACCTGCAGTGGGTACCTATAATTCCTATAGGCTATAATATCTATATTACCTATAGGCATTGATTTTATAATATACAATACAAAATATTAAGAAATCAATGCTATAGGCTATATTAAAATATTATTAGGCACCTACCTATTATTTTTTTTAAATAAATGTAACTTAGGTAATTGTTATTTCATTGGTGCTTATTTATTATATTTTGTTCATAGATAATAGGTTAGGTACCTATTTGATATATATTAGTTTGAGTAGGTAATAATTATTAATTAGATAGTAGATACTATATAATAATAAATAAGTTAACTTTTTAAACAATATTTTTTCTGTAGAGGATGTTGATAATTTTTGCATTTTTTTCCTATTTAATGTTAACTAAGCTTCAAATTTGTTTCATGCTCAAAAATGCATTATTGATTCAGAACATAAAAACTTTATTTGGAATTTTTACATTTTACTTATAGTTGCTCCAGTAATTTGTTCATATTTTCATATAAAAAGTAATTTTTGTTCATTATAGTTATTTTGTTCTTTAATTTTTGATTTCAGAAACAATGTTAACTTCTTTAAAAATATTTGTACTATTATCGAAGGTTTTTGTTGTATTAATTCATTGCTAACATGTGCACATATTTTGACTATTTTTACAGGCAAACGCTTACCGAATATTATATTTATATATTCTATTGTACAATTAATCTGATAATTCATTTTTTTTAATAATAAATACATTTTTAATTACTCCAAAAAATGTTTAGGTAATTTGTTATCGTAATTTTGTTTTTGGGTGGTTGATTTTTTTTTGGTTATTTTTGGTACTTTTTTAGGTCATCTGTAGGATAATCGATAATTTAACATTAATAATCTATAAGTGTTACAAATAAGGGTGCGTTATAAAATATATATTAATTATGAAACTCAATTTAAACCATTAGTTCACCTATAAAATTAAAAAAATTTGAATCAAAATTAAACAGCTCAAAAACGAATGCTTGTAATAAGTCACGCAGATCATCAATTTCTGAACTTAAAAATAGCATTAGGTATATAGGTAACAGCATAGATTTTGAAAAATAGTTTTGACAACAATTTACCATTGCAACCAAACCATAAACAAATATAGTAATTGTAAGTAGGTATTGTAAAAAAGTGTAAATATTTAATATTATTTTTAAGAGATATTCTTAAAATTAATTTTTTAATAATAGTAAATACATCTTAAGTACAAGTTCAATCTATATTATGTTGTAGTTCAGTAGTATGGGTTAAAACTACTGGCATGTATATGCATAAACTTTAATAATAATCAATTAATTTGTGATTTATATTGAAAAACCCTATAGTTATCATGTTGCGGATTTATGTATTGATTTAAATATAATAATAATAAATATATCTAGTTCATATACTTCTAGTGTTCTTTCATATTATTGTTTTGATAAAAATGTTGAAAACCGAAACATCACTATCACACAAGATTAAAGCATGGAGTAAACCTTAAAACACCAGTTAATAAGAAATTGTTAGGTGAAAAAAATATTTATGTGCATAATATGTTAGTCTCATAAGACGATTAAATCTTGATGAATCTATTTTTTATAATAAAAAACCATTTTTAAACTATGTAAATAATTTAGATTTATATATTTTATGAATTAAGTTTTATTTTATATGTTACACTGAACTTGGCATTTAGTAATTTTTTAATATTATAATTTTGGATTTTGGATTTATGTTTAATATTGTTTTAAATTATGTTTTAATTTATATTGTATGACTGTTTTGTAACTTGCTGCTCCTTCACACAAGCCTACTTTTTGGGACACCTTCATCAAAGTTCCTACTATTGGTTTTTTTTTGTTTTGAAATTTATTTATTGTATAATTTGTACCTAATTCATAATTGATAATGATTCTATCAATATTATATAATATTATATTTTTTAAATAGGTACATATTTGAGTATTGTAAAAGATTTTTGTTGTTAGATGTAATGATACTATTTATTTACACATGGTAAATTATAATATGTTTCCTTTTCACAATCTAGAAACCTGGGGAATCAAGATTCAGGATTGAGTGCAAATTTGAAAAGATATAAATTGAAAATATTGTAGTTTTTAAAGAATAATTGCAATAATGTGTTTATTAATTATTATATTTGATTTAATATGTTAATAACTTATGTTATTACTTTTTATTAAATAGTTTTTATTTTAGGCTATAAACTCACAGCTCATAAAAGAAAATAATCACCATTTATAATTAATTATTGATAATCTAATGAAATATTCATAATAAGTATAACCCTGTAACATTAACATGATAGTCAACAGCCAATTACCTACATTGAAATATAAAAGTTGAAATAAATGTGGATAATTGAACTGGTTTTAATGTAAATTACATATTCAAAATTTGTAAATAATAACTTATGATCTATTTCAACAAGCTATATTCCTATCAGGATTCAGAGATTTTAATTTGTCATTAGAATGGAGTCTATTATTAATAATTTTTAGTAATATTATTTCAAAGACATATAGTGACTGCTACATAACATTAAAAAAATGAACAACTTTTGGTCAACACCAACATTATTAATATATGATGATAGAAATTACTTTATTTTATCTGTTCACATTATTTTTGTAAACTAAATATTGAAATCAAATAATAATTATCCATTAACATATTATTGTGTATACAAATTTAAATTAACCTTCAGCTATAATAATTTATACTGCCATTTTAATAAAGAAAAAAACTATGTATTATTTTTCAATAAAGTACTAGACTGAACATTTTACATTATAGTTTATAACAAGTTAAATAATTGAATACTAGTCAGATAAAATGACATAATTTCAGTTATCAATATAGGTAACCTCAAAATTATCTTTCATTCAAGAGTTAACTCAAGTCCAAATTTTGCATAAAACATAAAACACATGTAGCCATTTTCAACATCATAATATATATGTATACATTATATTATATACATGCAATTAATGAGTGCACGAAAATCATTACTTGATTGATTAAATATCATAATTATATCAGCATATTTTTGAACATTTTAACAAAAAACCTTACAAATATACAACTAACGTTCCAGGAAGCTGTTTTGAAAAAAAAATATAGATTTATACTAAAAATATTTTACGTTTCATAGAATTAAATTAGTCAGGTTTAATAAAATTGTATTTAATCGGTATGCAATGTATTAATGAATAAAAATTAAATTATAATAATTAAAAAAATTACTTTCTTGCATGTCTGTATTACATTATATATTTTATTTTTCGTTTAAAAATATTAAAATTGAATTAATAAATAATTAGTGCTGCAAAATAGAAATAGAAATTTTTTATGCATGTTTTATCATTTTTTTGTTTTGCATATTTTACAATTTAAAATCCATATAAACACGGTCTATAGTTATAACAGACAATACGTAAATAATATTAGTAATATCAATATTTTTTCATACTTTCTTAATATTTATCATTTTGTTATAAGTATTGAGTGATGCCAATTATTTTTGACTATACCTAAATATTAATAAAATAGCTTTAAAAAAACAATCAAAATACACAAATATCAGAGAAAAAATTATATTTATTATAAATATATAATAATTATGGTAGTTTGACATTGATGTGTACACAATATGTTTTTAGTATTCATAGTTTTAAAGCATTTTAACACATTTCGTTTTATACTGAACAGTTAAAGATTTTGTAATTATTTTATCGCCCACTGTAGAAATTTCATACTAATAACACAGAAAGATTACTTAAAATTTCAACTTTAATCGACAAATTGATTAGATTTTCAACAAGTGTATCATTTCATTTAATACTTCATATTGTTATTTAAAGAAACGCATCAAAATATGTAATCGTAAATTTTATTTTATTTATAAATGTGTTGTTTTTTTCTCATGTGATACAATAAGATTTAACTGTGGAATTTTACTAATTATTTAATTATAATATGCAATTTTTTTAATCTTGTATCACTTTATTCTATCAGGAAACATGTCGAGTATCCAAAGTATAATTTAATTTAAAATGCGCAGCTCAAAATAAATGAGGTACTAGTTAATGTGCACAATTTATAATTGTAAAAGGATTAAAATTATTTAATTGTTATCATTAAAACAGTTGACTTTAAGTATAATAACTTACATGTTACTAGTAAATAACTATTTATTAATTATACTTAAAATTCAAACAGTTGGTTACTCAAATAGTCGTTGCATTTACACCGACACCACACTGTATAAAAATATTAAAATTAATTATTGCGTTTTCATACAAATGCGATTAGCAAAAATTAAATTTATCATAAAAAATTTTAAAAAAAAATCACACAATTGTCAAAAAGAAATTAATATTATTGATACTTGGTAAATATTTACACATCGCAAATCAATGATCTTACATAATATTTGCTTAAACATAAATTTAACGTGTTAGACACCACTATGTAAATAATAAAAATAAATTTATAATATATGCCATTTATTATTATTATTATTTTTTTTCTAGTTTACAACAATTGAAAAAACCAAAAGTCGACACTCTAAAATATATATTATTACTAATAAGAGTATTCTTCTTTATTATAAATACAGGCTAAAAATCATCTACCGGCGGGCTGTTAACGAAATACACTTTATACTAAAAATTTTAATAATACAAAGTATTGGACTATGTTGTAAAAAATTATTAGAATAATATAACTCAGGGAAACATAAATATAAATTAACCATAAACAAAAAATAAATCACGGTCTCTTATAAATCATGAGTAAGAAATAAAAATTATAAGTCTTGTTAGTAAAATCTGAGTCAAATAATTTGTATGGGTGTGAGAAATTTGATAAAAATAAAACTAATATATTATGTAATAATAACGCATTTACAACATTTACAGTCCAACAGTACTACTACACTCGTAATATTTCCAACGACTTGTTGTAACAAATGGCGATCCAGTCTGGTTGAGTAGCACCCCATTGAATTTGATTGATTTCACCTTCTGCAGCTGTATATGCTAGGATTGGATCTTCTATAGCCCTAGGCATTTGTTGGATATCCCATATAAGGGCCTGGTGATCATCACCTAAGTAAAATATAGTGATTATGATTTGTCATATCAAAATAAAGAACATGATACTGCATAATATACATACCAGCAGTGCATATATGGCAAGATGAATGTGGAGCCCATGCAATTCCATTTACACATGCTCTATGATTATTTAATCTAGCAACAGGTGTACAGGGCACTCTGACATCCAATATAATAACCTTAAGACAAAAAATTCAATTATAATCAAATAAATGAGTAAATAAATTAACAAATATTACTCACTTCACATGCATCCATAGCAACTGTGGCAAGATAATTAGGATCTTGCTTGTTCCATGCAAGCCTAAGTAATGGAGAGTGCTGAGGATCTTCATAAATTATTGTAGAATGTTCCAAATGCCGCAGATCAAACATTCTAACTGAACCATCAGCTCCTGCAATAAAATAAATAAGGTTATAGAGAGTAATAAATACATTTGAACTCCGTGTTTTCATACCAACTGAAGCAAACATATCACGGCCACCTCCAGCACGACTAAAGGCTATATCATACACTTCTTTATCATGAGCAATAAGTTGAGTCTTAACATGTCCGGCAACAGAATTAATTCGTCCGACAATCTAAGAATTTATTTAAAATAAGTTATCAATGCAATAATAAAATCATTTTTACTAATTAAATATTGTTAATAAAATTACCTGAGTTGTTTCAAGACCCCAAATTGTACATGTGGTATCTATACTTGATGTACCAATTAAGTTTGGATCAACTTCATTCCAATCAAATGATGTTAATGGAGCACAAAAGTCTGAGTTCTTGTTCTAATAATATTATAAAATAAGAAATATTGAAATACTAAAATACTAAAATGTACAAAAATACAAATTACTAATTTTATTTTTTAAATATTTTAATTACAATGTATTACTGAAAACTTAAAACTTTCAAATTAAGTAATAAAACAAATAACCACTGAAAAAATTATTTAAATACCCACATTATTAAGAATGCATTCCAGTCGTGTTTCTGGTTCACCAGCTCTCCAGATTCGTAAATAATCACCACTTGTAGCTAATAAATCGGGAAATACTCCTTTCTGTAATGCAAACAAAGTTTAGTATGAAAATTATCAATAACGATAAATAATTAACATCAATGGTACGATAAACAACACATACACTATCAGGAATCCACATAATTTTAGTTGTTGGATATGGATGATCAAATGTGCTCTTAGGACTAAATTCCGATACTTCTTCGTCTAATGACACAATTTGTACTTTGTTATTGTATTCCTCTACAAAACTTCCAATCGCCAGGCTACAAAATAAAAACAAATATTAAATATAAATAAACAGTTTTCGGCTAACGTATTATCTTTACCGAAATCGTTTATCGGGCCGCACAGACCAGTTCATACTGTACAGCGGCCATGGCGCCTCATGTTTGTAAATTTCTTTACGTTTGGGAGTTGACCCGTGAACTGCCATTTTGAATACAAATAATTGTCCGCGAACAATTTATATTATTTATAGAGATAAACACCTAATGACATAAAATTATTAAATTAATATGGAACAATAGTTGACCCGTATAGAATACAGTGCGATAATTGTGTACAACCCTGGACAACATTTTTATCAGTTTTTAATGAATTTAAAATTACTATAATGTTTAAAAGTAGACAATAGTATATTATCTAAAGACATATTCTAAAAGCAATGATGTTTTTTTTATTACATAACATAATATTGTACATGAGGTTTACATATAAAGTTTTGCTCAGATATGATGCTCATGTTTTTTCAACTATTTTCATTCTTATTACTGCAGGTCCTTTAATAAAAAAAAAATAGTATTGACTGACAATATTTTCATGTAAGTACATAGAAAGAACCAAAATACGTTACTTCCAATAATTCATCGAGAGTGTGAAGTTGCTTTTGTTATTCGTTCTCACTAGTGTGTGACGTATAGATGCTCGACTATAATCATCAAAGAAATGTGGGTCCTCACTCAAAACACAGAAAGATGCAAAAACAAAAAGTATGAAAATTATAAGGAACAAACACCTAATCATGCCAGGATCATTATTGTTGGAAGATTGATAGAAGACGTTGATAATTAGGGAACGGATTTGAATGCAAATTGCATATTATTCTGAATGTCCGAAAATATTGCTTTTCAAGCACAAGGTTCATTTCACACACCAAGGAATTAAAAACTGTAACTTTTATTTTGCAATTTTAAGACTTTTTTGCTTCTTAGAGCATTTTTTGACATTTTTATGTTTCTAAATTAGAATTTAAGCTTTTAACTTGGAATTATAAAATTTTCAAAAATATACATTAAATGTACAATGGCCGATAATAGTTTGGAATTAAATCTAGCGTTTATAAAAGCAAACTATTGTAATTTACCAAAATATATAACAACTTCAGAAACATCTGAATTATTGAAAAAGTAAGAAATGAAATCAAAATAGATAAGAATAAAAAGGAATAAACTCAAAAATTTGAAAAAAATAAAGGATATTAAGCAATGAAAAATATTTCCAATATTTTGGAGGGGAATATAACAACTTGAGACGATAGGTATATCTGAAAAACTAACCGGCGATGATATTGCATATATGAAGTTTGCCCAAATGACTTCTTGTGACGTTGAATGAAGTTTTTCAGTATACAAAACAACACTCGCGGATAACAGTAGAAAATTTTTGTTCGAAAATATTAAGCATCATGTTATTGTTCAGTGTAACAAAGATAATAAATAGGTAAAAAAAACTAAAATACACTTCAACTATACATAATTATTAATAATTAATTATTAATTCAAAACATGTTTTAGGTTAAAACAGAAGATGAGTGAGAAGACAAGAGAAGTTTTTTTCTTATATTTTAATATTTTTTTATAGGATAAATTTTTATAGTCATATGTTTTTTTATAAGTTTTAAGCTGTAATAACAATATTAATATATTATACATATTAAACATACAGAAATATGTTTAAAATTGTGTTTTTTTAAAGATTTTTAAGGCATTTTTTTGATATCCAAGCCTTTTTTTAATGCATTAAATCACATTTTTTAAGAACATTTTTCTTATTTTTTATGGCATTAAAGTCAGTTCCCTATTGATAATATATTAACTTAATTGCTTATTCTTTTGACAAAAATGCTACATCTGTATGAAATATTTTTTTATATTTGAATTCATAAGATATATATTTAAAAACATAAGCATAAAAACAATAGTAGCTAATAAAAATAGTGTTCACAATACTTGATTGTTCTATTATCTAATTGCTAATAGGCACCTATTAATATTATTGTAGATCATACCTAAATCTGAGCAAAAATACAATTGTAGACCACACATCAAGGAAGCACTCACTAAAATGATGTCAATAAAACTTTTAACACTAACGTTTTGTGTTAGTATTTCATTTTAGTCTTTTAAATATGAAAAAAGGTAGATAAATAGCATTCACTAATAAAAAAAATAGAAGTTTGAATGCGAATTGTCTTAGATAGATGTTGACTAAGAATAATAATTGAAGTTTTCATTTGTAGGCAGGTAAGAATAACGTCTATAACATGGAAACCCTGTTGCAACAGAAAATAACAACAGTCCCGCACAACCCAAAATTAATCTGTATATTTTAGTCGCCCTATAACAGTTGGTACCGGACGATTCAGCTATAAAGAGGTTTTACTGTATTGGTTTTCATAAAAAACTATAGGTAGGACACCAAATAAAAAAAAATGAACTTAGCGGAGGCCAGATCCTTCAGAAGGCACATGTGTATAGTGATAACTGAAAGACAATATGAAAATATGACCAAGTGACGTGTTGCATGGACTAAATCCGGATGTTTGTAATCATACCATTCACGATTAAAATACTAATAAAACATTCTCCTCAACAGACGTATCGACACATCAGTCGCGTCACTGCGACAACAGAACCAATAACACTATCGACGTATAAAATATAAACGGCAATCTGTTTTAGACATGACGAAAAAATACCACTGCCTACTATCGTCTAATGTAATTTATGATTTTTTTTAAAATTTTGGCCAACTTTTTTTTGAAAATATCCTATTCAGCTACGGTGCGGCAGGTGCATGATCTCTGGCGGGCGTCTCGCAAGTAAAACCGTCATAATATTATCATTGTTGACGCCAAGATATGAGACTTGAAAACCGAAAAAAAACTTCTAAGGCTCGAGCTGCGACCGAGCATACTCACAGGTGTGCGGTGAGATGTCCACTGGCTCCGCTTCAAGCGCAGTTGCTCCGGTAGCAGTGGGTGCTCAATGCCGGTCAGGTGTCCGCCGTCCGTCGTGATGCATGGCGCGCGCGTCCGTTATCGCTACCTACCGTCGGAGACTCGGCGTTTGCATAACGTGCTCACGGCCCAACAGGAGAACCGGCGAGAGCGCGTGTTCGCGGGTGTTCGGTTCGCACTGTCCGGTCGTCGGCGCGCCTGTTAACCGCTTTGCGAAGCGCGAGATTCGATCGTCTATCGGGGCCCCGCTTACCGCTGTCGTCGGTCGCGTCGGTAGACGCCGCGTTTGACTGATAACCGAGAAGTGGTTCGCGGTGGGTGGTCGGTGGGGCGGTGGGGACGGAATCGGCGGCGGCGGCGGCGGCGTCAGTGACAGAATATCATGACCGAGTAAAGTGAATAATAATAATTATTGTTATCGTCCGTACTGCGCAAAACGAACAGCGGCGGTGGGAAGAAAACGTGAAAAAATTACGGAAACGCGGACCGCCGACAGATAAGCAACAACGATGATAAATTATTACTATTATTATTGATAAATGATATTGGAAACGTAAACAAACGCTCCGACGCGCTATGGTGGCGGCCGCTCGCTGCTGGTCGGGCGGAGGCGGATCGGCGCGCGGCTATTCACTGCAGCGGCAGCTATTGTCTCGTTTTGGAGGCAAGAGACGGCGGCGGTGGCGGCTGTTGGTTGTGGTCGTTGCGGAGCGCGGTGGAGGTGGCTGGGCTATCGATTATCGACCGGTCGCCGGTCGGCGGCGGCGGCGGCGCACTCGCAAACGCACGTTTGGCTAAATATATTAATTAATTAATTAGTATGACGTACTAAAGTTTATGTTTTAATATTATTTATTTGTTTATTTATTTATTTATTCGCGGATTCCGCGTTGCGTTTAATGAAGATGAGCACAGAAGCCCCGCACCAGCGGTGTACCTCAGAGGCAAAACTTGAATCGTTAACGCCTTGGAAAAATGCTAAAATTAAGACCAAAAAAACTGAAATATCCTTCCCACAGTTGTTTTCTAATTATGAGCATAATTAGCACGGTTAAATTGTAAATTTATTCAAACATTTTTGTAATCATTGGTCAATATTTTGGTTAAAAAAAAATATATTTTCAATTTTGTATTAACCAGCTATTGATTTTAAATATTTACATTCAAATTGTATTAAAATGCTGTATGGGGTTTTATTTTAAAGTTAAACCATCACTTATTAAACTTCTAACTAAACCAACATAATATGCATGTAATGTTTTAACTGGACCTGGAATTGCACTATGGGTCCAGGCCCTGGGGGCTTCCCCCCTATATACCCTACTGGGCCCTACGGACTATTCAGTTGGCCGAGAGTGAAGGCTTATTGTAATAAATATATATTTTTTTTTTTTTGGCTTGTGTGACTGCAGGCATTACTGTGCATTTTCTAATTTAATTTTAGTGAGATGGCTATGAAAAAACAATAAACCTATATTCAAAGTTAAAAAAAAAATCATTTTTATGTTAGTAGACGCCTATTCTATAATCATTTTACTAAACCATCAATTATATTCTATTATATTTTTAAGCCATGGCGGAAATATGTACCATATAGTTTCTGCGATTATTAGGTTTGAGGTAGTTCGTTTATTGGCTATTTCTATAAACAGTTAAATAATTTTGTCACAAATAAATAGCACTATAGCAGGTACTGTTTCTAGAAGCCTTATATTATTATTTCTTTAGATATCTATTGAAATCAGTATAATACCTATAATACGTGCCCAACAGTGGTCCATTAGTGACATTTCAGTTTTCGATATGGGGAGGAGGGAAAACTACTGACCACTGACCAGCCCAAATATTAAACTTAAAAAACAGATTGCAAGCACATTTCTACTTACCTACTTTTTTATCAATTTACTATTTTCATTTTACACATTTTATACTTAAGATATTTTTTTACTCAAATCTTTACAACGAAACACTTTTTATTTATTGACATTGTCATAATAATTTATAAACATGCAGTGGCAGATATTTTATAAAAACAATTGAGTTCCGAGAGGTTGTTGATTTTAGAAATAAAAGTATATATGTTACCGTCAATGTCGTAAATTCAGGTAATGATGATATTGACTAGCCAATTAATATAATGCCTGGGTAACTTGGTCATTATCTATAAACAACATATATTTGTAACATTGACTTGGTAAATCAGACGATGTTATAATTTGATAAATTCACTAGTTATTATAACATATCCTATCGTCGTGTAGTCAATGTTATCTTTTATCGTTTTAACTTTAAAAACCCACGTTAAGATTAGGTATCTGTTTTATAACGAATAATAATAGGTATCTTTTATAGTTTTAATACTCACGGCAACTAACCTAACATAAGTATTGTTACAGTCTACGTTGTACTTTCGTATAATATAGTTTATAGTTTTGTATAGTTTTTCATTTCGAAAAGTGTTGAATTGTTTTATTAAAAAAATGAATTCAAATGAAATGCGTCAAAAATTTTACAAAGCATTATCTGATTTATTGAAAAATAAACGTGAAGATAATAAATCATTTTTAAACAAAGAAGAATATATGTTAAGATTGCAAGAAGTTAAATTACCTAAGGAAAAAATTGGGAAGAAAAGTGCAAAGGATTACAGATACATTCGTAAGTATGATATAATAACACTCAATGGGCAAGAACGACTTATTAAATCTATAAGTAATAATTCAGAAAATGTACACTATTATGTATCAAATGACGAATTATTTGATATTTTACACGATAGTCACATTGCAATAGGTCATGGTGGTAGGGACCGCATGGTTTATGAATTAAAGACAAAATATTCTAATATTACCAAGGAAACTATTATGATATATTTAAGTCTTTGTATGCATTGTGCACGGTGCCACTGCAAAACAAAATGCAAAACAAATAAATGTACTTGTAGATCTAATAACCGCTTTGTACATCGAAATGCCATAACAGCTTATCATGCGAGAATAAGTGATACCCATACGTCATAATCAATAATCAACATACAAGTATTAAAATAATAATTATTATGAAAAAATTAATTTTTTCTTATATTTTTTTTTCATTGTTTATTCTTAAATAGTAAATATAATATTATATTATATCTAAAATTATCAATGGCTACATAGTATTAGTCAATAATGACAATGACTGGTCAATCATAGAAATTATGTATTAATATTAAATTTGTTCTATGATTGTCTATCTTAGTTAGGTATTCTCTAAAAAGACTAGCCAATAATATCAATACCTATGTAAAACAGTCAGTGTTAACATAGACTAGTCATTTTTAACAATACCTAATTATCATCATTGGCGGTAACATATAGACATAATATATGTCCATATAAGGTCATAGGATTATGATATTATTTTTTTTTTGTACAATATATACAATCATACAATTATATATTATTATAATAATATGTTCCACTCATCACACACCAATTGACACTGCGTGTCCCCGTGCGTCTATAATATACGTATAAATATATATTCCAACTATTAACTTTTAATAAGGTACCAATATTTTATCATTGTGACAATAATTTCTTCGTACTTTCACAATATAGTATCTACTCAAAATATTATAAAAATGGCATGTTTTTTCACCAAAAAATATGAATGGTTATAGGACAAAAACCGTAGGCATAGGCCCTTTTTCAAAATCAGACAGGCGAAAATGACCTCATCGCCCTCCTCCCTCGCAAATGACGCCACTGAATTAGTCGTCTGGTCGGTTTTTATGTATGTGCTTAAAGTATTGACGTATACAGCGGACAGCGGTATACATTTTAAAATTGCATAATCATTAGTATAAACGCCGATCGCCGATGTTCAAATAAATAACTACAAAACAAGTTCAAGGCTTTTATCAATCAAATAAAAAATGATTAAGCCATTAAAATAATTACTGAAATGGGTGTCAAAAACAAAAATAATTGCTTTTATCATTTACCTGGTCAATTAATACGATGCAATAGCAATACCATAGGGCAGAGGATAGAGTAGAGGCCTTAATAATTAAATATAGAACATCAAATTACCATTTCAAAATAACATTTCTGAGTATAAATTTTATTTTTTACTTTTTCGAGTTACTCCATTCTTAGTTATTCATTCTTATCCATGTTCCGGAGCAGAATATTATTTGTAGTATTTCTATGTATACAAATTTAATTTCAGACAATTAGTTCATCAGTTATAAGTATTTAAAGTGTATAGGAGCAGAGAGTAACCTTCTAAAGAGCTAGTTTAGTAGTGACCAACATTTTGCGGACATGTGCTCAAATTTTAAATTATTGTAAGTTATAACTAAAATGAACTATTGAACTAGCTAGATATCTAATTGTCCGAAATTTGACTTCTATAAACTAAAATATTCCAAATAATATTTAAAAACGTAAGAACTTAAAAAATAATAAAAATGTTGTTTTAAAATATTTTCAAAAATGTAGACACTCTTCGAAGTAATCATTGCAGACACCTACAACATAGATCACTTGGTATATAAAATAGAATAATATATGTAAATAAAAGTTTAAAAATCTTTAAAATAAAAGGAAAATATTTTTGAATTACAATAAAAACCATAATTCTTCGATTAAATAGGTACCTAATTTCATTCTAATTATAACTTCAAATTTGTACAAAAAAATCAGGTTAACGTTTTTTAGTTTTTTAGATCTCAGAATAACCTATTTATGACTTTACGAGGAATCTTGTATTTATTTCAAGTCATATATCTATAAAAATTGAAAATTCTTCACAAATGTTCGCGATTTTGATGAATTTTGTCAAAATTTGAACTTCAAATGTTTATAAAAAAATCATGCCCATGTGATTTTAATATTTCAAATAGATTTAAATGTATTATACAAATATATAGAATGGAGCCGAGCAAAAAATTGTTTATCAACAGTTATTGAAAAAAATATAAATTAATAATTTTGTAAGTTTATAGTTTTTGTAAAATTAGAATAAATATTGAAAACGGAATTTTAAAACAAATGATTGGCTTCATTATTCGTAAATTTCAAATTATTCCAACTTTGTTAATTTTGTAATTGACAAGAGCTTTTTACTTATAAAAATTAATTTTAGTAGATATATCTGAATATGTGGAAAAATTAAAAAAATCATTTGTTTTGTGCGTATCAAAAGGGTGTAAAATGTTTATCCCTCGAAAACTCCATATCCTGCTGAAAAAATTTTTTAGTTGTAGTGTAGGTGTCTCTTAGCCTGAATACATTGTATGTTATGTGATTTATTATACTTGTCACATCCATACGGTGTTACATTATTGTCGATTATTGATTATTTATTTACGTAGGTTAGGTTAGGCTATTTATTGTATACATTTTAATAGTTTATATCTAAGTGTTTACGTCAATGAATTGAATGCATAAGCGAACGGTAGAAAGGAGTTAAAGTTATCTTTATCAAATATTGTTTTTAAGAAAATCTGAAAATGTGTACGTATTTAAAAATTTATAATCAGCATCTATAATCAAATATAACAAGTAAAATTAATATTATAAAAAAGTGAATAAGTCTAACTACTATGAAGATAGGTATACCTACTGTCTTATTACCTATACTTAAATATTATAATTAGAATTAGGATATAAGGTTTCCATTCTTTTCTATGTGCATGAAGATGTAGAAACCTAAGCCATCATAGTATAATTATAGTAGATATCTATATCAAATATCAATTTTTTTTTACCTAAACTATTTTTGTATTAATTAAAGGTAGGTTTATTATTTAAAAAAATTAAAACATGTTTAACCACACCAATATTGTATGACTATATAATAAATAATTGTCACACTGCATTCCTGCAACATACTAATTTTTTCTTTAAATAAGGTAATATACAATCTGTAGATACAACGTTATACTTTAAGAGTATAATATAATAAAAGCAAAAATAACAATGAGATCATGAACATATAATAAGAATGAGACGAAAACCGAGAACAGAAATTGCCCATTGTTGACACTGCCCGACGTTCAATATGAGTATTCTGCACAGAGTCAGCACATGCTTCAAATACAACATCCAGACATTTTGTTAAAGGACTATTTGCTCTAGGCCATCAGTTAATTCAAGGGACTGACTCACCGATACACATTACACATACAAACTAATAAACATAAATTTATTTTCTTGGTGAATTTTGTGTAATTTCAAATCTACAAATCTCTATTATTATTTTTTTATACATAATATGAAAAAATATTTAAATTAATAATCTGTGATAAAAATCCCCATTAATAACTATTACAATTTATAGTGGTAAACCCTGTTTGTGTTTTATAATGTTGTTAATGTATCCAAAAATCATGTCACAAAAAATGTAAAAACCCCATTATTTTGTTTTCATTGGTAGGAGTAAATATGACAAGGTAGAAGAAAATTTACCATAGTTTAATATTATGTATTTAATTTGTTGAGTTTTTTCTCCCCGTCCAACATCAAAATGGTATGGTGGGCTGTAACTAGTTTAAAAATTAATTTTTTATAGCTTTTCAACTTAACAATTAAAAACATATTCTAATCAACTTTCAAATGATCTAACTATTCATTTAATTTTTGATACTATACAAGATTTTAAACATTTAAATTGTAAATATTCAGTATTTCAATATTTGTGAATATTTGGCTTAATCATATTAAACAAACAAAGTAACATTTATTTTTAAAAAAATTTTATTTAAAAAATTGAAAGTAAGAAGTTTTTATAAGTATGATGCACTTACTAATAATAATTGTTTTGATTTTGTTTATTTAAGGGATTTTAAGTAGAATAATGAGATTTAACAACAGCTGTTATTCATTTTATTATGCTACATATTATCTTAATATTTACCTACCTATAGAACAAGCATATCATTTGGATTTACATGAACTCCATCCTCCTTCAAGTACCTACAATTTCAAAAATTTGAACAATTTCAAGCAAAGCCAATGGTTTTCGTTTGCTGACTTGTTCAGTTGAAATACAATTTGTAATAGCATATGTTTAAAATATTGAACTATGAATAAAAAATATTAACATAGATTAAATGTGTGAATATAGAATGGAATGTGATTTAATATAATATATCAACTGAGAAACTATTGGTACCTTACATAGTTACACTTGAATACAACGTCATATAAAAATAAAATCTACACATTTCGGATTATCCTGGTAATTGTATATAGATTATTTAATTATTTAATGAATAATCTATAATTATTTGCTTGTAACTTTTCAAGTTGTATCAGGAAGTCAGGCTTCTTAAGGTGTTCTTGCAAAGGGATTGTAAAACTTAAATGATATTTAAATAAATACAATATACATGTATGTGTATAAAATCGTGTATGGTGTGTTAAATAAATAAATCAATAATAATAATTACTATTATGAATAAGATTTTATTGTGTGTGGTAAGTATTTTATTTTACTAAGTGAACGATCACATTGTGAAACAAATTACTCGATGTCAAATTGAAGAGATCATTTTATAATCTCACTAGGTAGTTGATACTTGATACGACCTCTACATTATACATCTTTCATTGAGAACCTCACCTAAAGATATTAAGATTTAATAGTTAATTGTCTAAGGACAAAGGTTACCTTGGAAACAAAATGTTAAAATACTAAATTGTAAATCAAAATAAAAAAATCTTATTTACGTACCTACTAAATTATTGATGTATGGAGGAAAATGTCGTTTTTAAACATATTCAGGAAGAAAGAACCCCAAACCAATTCTTCTGAATCGTCGTACGCAAGTAACTTTAGTGATCGAGTATCTGGCGATTATGTGAAGAATAAGTCGAGAGATGTAGCCGTTGAGGACGCCGAATCATTGTGGGATTGCAGAGATCGAATGTTGTTGAGTTTGCGCAAGATAAAGACAGAGGTCAGCGAAGATGAAGCTGAAATACAACCCAAGGATGCACCTACAATTGTTGATGGTATGTAATATTCGTAAGTTTTCATGTATATTGATATATTATTGTCCATAACTTATGGAGATATTATAAATTACAATCTTAAATTATCACTAAGTATTAAATATATTATATATTCATATATGCTTACGAGGTAGTGAGGTCAGGTATATGGTATATCGCAGGAATTAGAATCATACAACATTATTTCATTAAGATGCATTATAATGAAACAATTTTACAAAAATTAAATAATAATATAATTTTTTTAAATATAAATTTAAAATTTAAAAGGTGAATGCTTTCACGTCTGTATAGTTATATAAGATTTGAAGTAAGAATATACAATCGAGTATCGATGTACCTACTATTGAATTTCGAGGACATAACTTTCGAACAGCATAGAAAACTTCACTAAGTATATCCTCATGACGACATTATTTTACATAATTAATTGTATTTAAAAGATAAAATGATGTCCTCTGATTTTCTGTCAAATTTCGAAGGCGTGACTAGAAAAATAATATTGCAGAGAGGAAAGAGTGCCTACCTACAGTACCTAGTCTATGTGTATAATTAATTACCTATTATGTATAACACGATGAAGTATCTATTGTTGTAGAAGTCCAGCCGGACACCACAATTGTGGACTTGCAGGATGGCAATGTTTCGAGTCAGACAATCGATCAGTCAACGGGGACATCCGCGGTCACATACAACCCAACAGCGGAAAAAAGCCAACAGACGAGCAGTCATAGTTCGAGTAGGTTTATCATACATACTTAAAGCTAATGTATTGTTCCACTCAAAAAAGGCAGTGAAAAGATAAAATACTGTCTGCCGATTTTCCGTTAAATGTCCAAGGTGTGATTTGAATATAAACGTAGATAAGAAGCAATGCACATTAGTATTCAATAGTCCAAAGTCTTTTATTAACACTATAGCCACAAGGTATACCGTATACGTATTATATAATAAAATACGACGAAGTTGTTGTAGACGTTCAGCCGGACACCACAATAGTGGACTTGCAGAGTGGCGTTTCGAGTCAGACAATCGATCAATCAACGGACATGCCGGCGGTTAAGCACAAGTCAGCGACTGACAACAATCAACAGATGAGCACCGAAAGCATAAAAAAATGTGTTGCAAAAAAGAAGGAAATTCCGGTACATATGGTTTTCACTTACATGGGTACCAGTGCTTTGCTAACTTCCATTGGCGCCCCGGGGTAATAATGTTTGCACCCTTATTAAATATACATATACTTAAAAATGTGTCGTGTTTCAAAATGTTACATCTAGATATATTGTTGCACTAGAGCACTTGCCCCATTACCCCCCCCCCCCCCGGCTTGGTTCTGATGGCTAAATATAATAAGGTAAATCAAAAAAAATTATTTTAGAGATGTACCGACACGGTAATTACGTACAAGCCAGAGGTTGAAAAAAATCAACAGATGAGCACCGAATGTAGCATAAAGCGGGTTCCGAAAAAGACGAACCTTCCGGTATATTTGATTTTGAGTTACATAGATACCTACATGGCTACATGACTACATATTATAATAATTAAGGAATACTATTTATTATAGACATGTACCGACACGGTGTCTACTTACAAGTTAACGGCCGGCAAGAGCCAACAGATGAGCACCAAAAGCAGTATAAAACATGTTAAAAAAAAGACGAAACTTCCGGTATATATAATTTAAGCTTATTATTTTGACTTGCATAATATGAAACTTACTTACTATAATTATTAACCTACAGCAAAAACAAATTATTTTAGATAGGAACCTCATGCATTTATTTTTTACTCAAAACTCAAAATTTAAATTCTCATGCAAAATTAAAAACTTATAGCAATGTATTATTTTAATGATTTATGTACAATATATCATTGATCATCAACAATGATCAGCCTATGATTGAATCACAGAATACTGAATGGGGTGAAAGTTGTATGTCAATGAAAGAATATAGTGCTTATAATTCTATGGTGGACAAGCTGTGTAAACTGCAGACGAGTGCGGATTATCCAAAACACGTCAAGAATAGATTACTTGCACCGGTAAGCTGCAATTTGGTGTAAGACCATATGCAATATTCGTGTGGGCTTTAAATGCCATATTATATAAGATGATGGTGAGTAAAAAAGTCACTCTATGTCACACTTATAAGTATATATAAATCTGTATTTACACAATATTTCAAAATGTTCTATTAAATGAAAAATAGGGGCAAGCATGGTTAAAAATCACCCTATAGGCTACAATATATATATTTCATTATTATATAATAATATATTGTCATACGATATTCACTATCTAACTGGAAAAAACTGAAGTAGATGGGTTATTATTAAAATAATAAATAATTATAGATTTTTAAATGAATTTTCATCAAATTATACTTGATTTTGTCAATTAACTTACCTATTTAAATTTTTGCAAGCATAAAATTAAATATATTCATTTTTAAAAGAGTCAATTGACTTAAAATCTGATTTGAAAGAGATTTAAAAATGAAATTAACTTGAATATATTATTAAGCTTTTAATATTAAAAAGATAGTTAATACCTTATGGTTTTCAGGTATTTCTGATAAGATATACATATTTCTTTCAAGCTGCTCATATTGTTATATACATTTCATCTACTTACAAGACAAGTTTAAACTGACCACACGATTTAAAAATAAGTATTAACAAGTACTAATTGTGTTCTAATTATTATATTATTATTCGCATCATATGTTCAGATAAAAAAAATTGTATTTTTTTCTAGATTAGGGTAGATGTTAAGTCTTTCTCTTTCTCAAAGTCGATGGTTTATCAATTTTTAAATTACGATCAGTGCTTTACATTTATATGGTTTATAGGTGAATAATACTAGTATTTTGTTTACGGTATCCCCTTTATTTCCGTATGTTGCATATTCAGCATTTATATAATATAAGAAACGTAGTGTTTAACCATTAATAATAATAAGTATCATATTACGATCGGTGGGGATTGTCAATCGAACAGTAGCCAGCACATAATTTCATAATACAACAATACGATTTATATGTTTGACAATAAAAGACTATAATTTACGTTTGCGTTATTATTCACATTAATGATACACAACACCGTAGATCTATCCCTACATAAAATTATTTTGAAGAAAATTTAGATGCGACTCCCAATACATGTGGGTGACTTTTTCAAAACGATTTCGTTCCACTCACGCTAAAATGTCAAGATAAAATAGCTAATATTATACACTACACAAACAGTCATATTACAGCAACAGTTATCAATGCTGCCCATGTCACGAGGTCATGGTACCCGTACACAAAATCGCGTATGGAGTATTGATGCTCGTCAAACAGGTGCTCGAGACTCGTCAGTTGTTGGAAAGGTGCCTGCAGCAGACCGACCACCGAAGGCCCGAAATCAAATTTAGGTGAAAAAAATATGTGTTGTTACAAATATGCATTTCAACTTATTTACCTACATCGTAGTTATTATATTAAACTCTCAATTCAATATCTTACTTGTATTATTAAATTAATTATACCCATATTTGTTTCGTTATTATTTGGTTTTTATTTATTTATTTTCAATACAATTTCAAAAAACTTTTTAGATAACCTTTATCTTTGATAAATTAAACATCAGTTTTCAAAAATGTATTTTTATCATTTAATTGAATCTTACAAAATTATACCCCCCCCCCCCAACTACCAAACTAGAAAACAGGTAACCTGTTAACGACTGGGAACCTATTACACTTAAGTTGGTTTTCAGACTGAGCGCCGCCGCCGCCGGGGCGAAGTATCTGGCCGGTAAGCTTACATTTTTGGTGAGTGACGTGAACCACACCACCGGCACACCGGATCAGATCGAAATGCTCATTGATGTCTATGACGCGTGCTTCAGACGTTTCAAGAAGATCATTAAGATCGTGCGCCGGATAGAAATGGCGCAGAGCGAAGAGATGAATGACGATAATAATAAGTGTTGAGGCCTTTCGACGACGGATAAAAATTGAGATATTGAAATTTAATACTACAGAGAAAATATTAATCTAAAAGGTTTTGATAATTTTATATTACAGTTAGAATAAAATGAACAACATAAACATTTCCAATGGATTTAAGATTATTAAAACAATATAATATATTTTATAATATAATAAAATTTAATATATTTTATAATATAATAAAATTTAATATAATATTAATTTGTTTAAAAACCATTATATTTAATAGTTTTATTCTATAATATAGGTAATATATTTATTAAATTAAGTGTATTAAATACTTTTAAAGTTAAAAAGTTTAAAGCTTCTCTATAGATTGTCACTACTCATTACCTTTATTGGCCAACATTATAATTAATAATTATTGATAGGTACTGATAACAGCTGTTTGATTTATTCCGTCTGATAATATTATTGTATTTATCGAATCAAATATCAAATAAAATATTAAATTATAATATTAAATACTTAAGCCTTAAAGTGAACAATATTATAATGGGTATTGGGTACCCATATAAAGATCAAAGCAGCTTTATATTATACGTTATGTGTATCCACCTATACAAATTATTATAGAATTTGATAATTGATAGGTAGTAGGTACTTACATATTAATTAAGTACCTACTATATATTATATATACATATATATCCTGGATTTATAAGTATGCATTATAAACCACCAAACGGCCAACACCCAAGTATACTATAAAAATGTTTAATTATACATAGGTATAGATATTATATATGTAGGTAATATATATACAGATATACTACTATGCATTCAATTGCCCATCTCTCTCTCTCACCAAAGAACTCGGTTAAAGTTTTACTTTTAAACTCTTGGTATCAACTTTTTCCTCATCAACACTCTACTTATAACATCAGTATAATTATGTATACACTTAATTTTATACTTCAATGTGGCCTTCAAATCTAGTTGTGTGAGTTTTACCAATTGATATGTACCTAATGGTTATTGTATATTCATATTAATTAGTCGAGATATTATAATACCTACTCATGTTAAAATCTCATAACTTAAAAAAAAAATTGTATGCACTAAAAAATAATACTATAGAACAGTCAGAGGAGGGGATTCAATTAAATACATAATAATATGTTCATCAGGGTATAGATAATGATGTACCCTGGAGAGCTTTTGGAAAAAAAATAATGAATTTCAGGTTGCCAGGGCAGTGTAAACCAAGTGCATTAATACTTTAAGGCAACATTTTAAAAATCCATACATAAAAAAATGCTTTTTTTAGCCCTTAAAAACCTGTATTCAGTCTATCTACTATCTAATGCAGGTTATCAAAAATGACGTCGTTCACTACTTTCTAGTTTTTCTAACTTCTAAGTTATGGGCCTATTTTCTTTACATTGATTTTATCACTCAAAGATAAATATCGACGAAATATCAAATTATAATTATTAGGCATTTAGAAATAATCAATAGGTAATTAAAAAAAAATTGAAAAATTATGACAATTTACAAGTTTTTGATTAAATGATTTATTAATTAATAATCAAGAACGATAACGTATGATTGCGCATGGATAATTACCATTTTTACATTGCTGAAATGTTGTAGCTTATTATTTTCAGGCATTGTTACACTAATAATTGTTATGATACCCAACTTCAACGAGTCGCTCGCCAAGCCCCTCTTCATCGACAATATTGTTATCGATTAATAAATTACTAAATTAGTTACCTACTGAACAAAATATATTAGTTTTATCGTACTGACCGTTATAGATGCGGAATTTCAAGTTGTGAACACGACTATTGGCTAGAAAATATCTAATTAACAATTCCAAATTTATAATGAAAATAATTCAGTACATGTAGTGTTCGATCACCTATAGTCGCAGCATGAAAAACGTTTACAGTTTATTTTTTCAATATGGATATTATAGTTCGGTGCTATTCATGGACCTTATAGGTACCTATTACTAGACAACCAATGAGTGTATAGCGCTTTTTTGATTACTCGATTACTCTGACCATTATAATTGTAGTGAAGGCCGAAGGGTAGCAGTGTAAGATAAATAGATCCATAGATTATAGTATTTTTTGGTAAAAATAATCTACTTTACTGCGAGATATTGTTACTCAGTTCATAGTCCGCATGGTGTTAGGTGCACAGTTTTTGTATATAGTAGTAGACTAGTAGGTATAAGCAGGTCTATGATGCTATTTTAAGAGTCAAAATTTCTTAAAAAAAAAAGCTTTTTTCTAAAACAACTCGGGGTTATTCTTGTTTGTTTTGGAAAAATTTGTTTCCATGTAAAATTTCTTGAAAAATTGGAAAATTCCACGAAAAAATGGTTTTTTAGAAAAATTTTTTTTTCATTATTTAAAATGAAATGTTAAGTGGAAACAATCCAATGATAGTTAGTAATCATAAAACAAAAGGTTTCTAGAAAATACAATATTCCACATAAATATTTTATAGGCACCGTTATTTTCAGAACCAATAATATTAAAATATCAGTATTAATAGTTAATACAATGATACATACGCCGTATTGACATAATATGTGAAATGACTACAGTGACTGGTTTTTAATTATTTTTTTTTACTAATTTTTAATTTCCCGAAAATTCTTTTTTTTTTTTTAATTTTTGAAAAACTGTTTTTTTCGGAAAGGTATTATTTGAATATGCTCCAATTTTTCTATATTTTCTAAAGTTCTGGGGGAAAAGTAAGTGGTGTCTTTCCGAAAATGGCCGTATATTTCCAGAAATTTAAAGGGCATTTTGATCCCTAAAGGTATCATAGATAATAAATAGATAATATTTTTTATTATCCATGGACATATAATAAACAATAAAACGAAAAAAATAATAAATAACGAAAAAATAAGAATATCTCGACATGGGAAAATGTCTGACCATTTTGGGACTATGCTTTCTGTTCTCTAGCCTGTTTATTCCTTGCTATTTATGGCCTATCTGTGCTATATTACAATATACTGTTATCACCATCGATTATAAGTTTATTATCCACTTGAATGCATCGTGTACACACATAGACCTTATATACTAATGAGGTATAACTTATACTATTTAAAAAATCCACTTAGGTATAAGGTATTCACCGTGGACGTGTATCGGTAAGTAGTGTTCGGAGTCCTTAAAAAGGGAACTTGTTCAAGTTCATTGAAAAATGAATGCGTTCACTACACTAGGTCATTCATTTAATTTTTTTTGCAATAGGAATTATAATAAGAAAATATTATTATATAATACAATTAATCAATGTATTTAAAACATATAATTATCAGATTCCTAATAAATTGAGCGTCTTAAAAATCGTTCAAATTCATTAAAATATAAACGTCGTTCACGTTCAATTTGAAAAAAACGAGTGACATTTGCGTATTGTTCATTAAAATATGATCGTGAACCTGTGAACGTGAATTTGTGAATGACGTTCTTTCCAAAAACTTTGGGTACATTACCTATAAAAAGTAGGTAATAAGATTACGTTACTCGTTACTCGTTAGGTACCTAAAATATGTTTATTTAAATTATATGCCTTACTTAAAATTATTTTTATAACGTTACATTACTTTTTCATTAACAAAGTAGTGCGTTACAAATAAAGTTACTTTTTTAAGACTGATAACAGTTTAATTGTCATTTTTTAAAATCATATTCAATTTATATGATTCAATTATTATGTATGTATTTTACAATCATTGGCCTAGTGATAATATACCTACAATGTACAAAATATATAAGTACAATCATTATAGTTCAATTTAATTGTATAAATGTAAACTCAAACTACACCTATGTCTATAAGTTAGTGAAATTAAATGTTGCAATGTACATAAATCATAAATCATAATCATTTTAATTTAATTTAATTTTTAAACCGAACTCTTTTTTGTCTACTGATAAGGTAATAACATTAATTCCAGGAATGTTTAATAATATTGGCAACTATTATCGGAATCGAAAATATATATAATTGATTTTTAATTTTTTCTGGAATATCCTATCGGCAATCGGCTTGTCTTTGTAATACATTCAGAACTATTATTTTAGTGACGTGGAAAATAACGATTCAGTGCGTTATATTTAATAAAAGTTACTCTAAAAAAGACATTTCGTCACAATGGCGTTACTCCAAGTGAAACGTAATGAAAATACAGTCGAGTAACTGAAAAAGTAATTGCGTTACGTCAATACCCAACACTGCACGCACAGTAATGTTAAATGTTAATGCACCAACAAGTCGTCTGCTTAATGTGTACAAAGTTACAACAAACATCATCAGTGGTTATCATCACACGTCCCATGGCGTCCTTATCACGGCGCACGTTTGTCGATTTTTCCCGCGTCGCTGCAATCGTCGGACGACTACGATAAATCGTCTACTACAACAGTCGGATACCCGAAACGACCAACTACCAAACAACCTGAACGTACCGTACGGTGCGCCGCCGCCGCCGCCGCCGCCGCCGCCGCCGCGAACGCAATTGTGAGCAACAGCGCGCGCGCGCGCGTGGCTCCTATCGATCGTGCGTTGCCTCCGTGCTTTTATCACCCGTACCGCGACTGGCGCGACTCCGTCGGTTGCCGCAAAGCGCGCGCGCACGTTGTGCACTCGTACGTCGGCGTCTTTCGGTTGTACAGCAACAGGCCGGTCCGTCGGTCGTCGAAACAATTGGATTCGAGCCCCGCGGTTAGCGCTTAACCGGTAGCCGGGTCCATAGCTGGTCGCGATGCACTTCGCGCTGGCCCAAACGCCGGGCGGTCGCCCGACGACGGTCACCACGACCGCCATGCCGGACGGCAGCCCGCGGACGTCGGCCGTCCCCGCGCCGTCCGTATTTTTGCCGCGCGCCGAGCCGTCCACGTCCCGGAGCGCCGGTGCCTCCAGCGCAGGCACGTCGACAGGCCCAGACGCCGACGGTCCCACCGACGGTGACTGCGATTTCGGCGGGTCCATGATGGACGACGACTACGACATGTCGTCGGAAGACGAATACGAGAGGTCCGGGTCTACGTTCACCATCGCGGTGGGCATGTACTCTTTTGAGAGGAACTTGATCGTGAGTATGCCCGCGACGATTGCGCCATATCAGGCCGTCTGACGGCTGTTGTTGGTGCGGTTGGTGGCGGCGGTGGGATGTGGGTCGTCGTTGCTTTCCTCCTTCGTTTTTCCGCTTTTCTCCGTCCTCTCCGTCACAGTGCCCCGATCTGTGTTATGTTTAGTGACATTTGCGATTAACCATGATTATCGTTTTGGTTGTTTGGCAGGTGTAAAAAACAGTTCAACCTGCAACTGCGCTGATTCGGTCAATCCTTTGATTGACTCGCTGCTTTTGCATTCGGTGGCTTTAACCAATTGCAACAAAACTATTTTTGATTTTGGTTAAAGGTACAGGTTATAGCAGGAGAACCTGTTGTAGCTAAAGAAACATTGATGTACGATAATGTGCACAAAACAAAATCCATCAATTGTTCTATTTTCATTGATAGTTATAACAAAATGGTTTTATTTTCTTTCTTCCTACATATTTTTCAATTTTTTATCACTGAGCATCATTATATACTGGGGTCCTCGCGTTTGACACCATAACACACCAGGTTATTGCGCCACTGTCAACCATAGTTGTCCCATAGGTGGTAGTGAAATATATCAGTAGGTACCTATCTACCGTAAAAGACAAAAGTGTTATACTTAGAGCAGAATTTAAATAATTTAGAATATTGGTGTCAGCACTAAGAAGGTAAGTCATAATTAAAAATGTTCATGACACTTCTATGGTATCTCTTAGACGCAATTTTAATAATATGTATAGGACCAAATCTAGGATCAAATCGATTGATCAGGTATAATTAAACAGTCCTAATTTATTGGAGGTATATGGCACTGGTAATACTGTAGCACAGCTTTGTCTATAAGATGTCCTCTGTTTCTTTTCTTCCCGCTACACTTCCCAGCTAATACCTGTCCTCTGCTGGTGGCAATCTGTAATAATTTTAACTTCTAAATATGATTAAAAATTGTTATTTATTGATTATTATTTCATTTTTAATGTAATATTAATTTTTTTTAGGAAACTCCATACATTCATTTATCCAGCAAACCAGTTATAGAATATGTGAATTTGAAGTTTGTTGAAAACAATTTTAGAACATTGGGGATTGATCGAGTATTTGATAAAAATAATATAATGAGAGCTGAACTGGAATTTGAATCGTAAATTAAACATTACACGAATATCACAATCAATGCTTAAACGATTTTATTAATTAAATATTTGTTTAGGTTTGAAGTATGGTTTTCTCACGTGAAGGAATATGCCATCGAAAGAGACTGTATCAGAGATCTCCGTCTACCATTGTTTTGTCATCTTTATTTGAATCTATATGCACCACATAATCATACACGCTTACACCAATTTTTGAAAGCATTTCAATATATATTTACAAGCCCTAGAGGAAGTGTTTATCTGGATGAGTTGAGAAAAGTAACTGATATATTGGATTTATCACCTCGTCTTGCATATTTCAGGTAAATGGTTTATTGTATATAATATATATATATATACATTAACAATGGTATTATATGTATTATTTCAGAAGGAACAAATTTGTGTATGGCGTTTCTCCTATGTTTTTAAACAATCTTTACAATTTTTTTCAATTTAATTACATGCTCCAATTGGTTTGTATATTATACTGCAATATTCTAGTCGATATGAATAAGTCAATCATTATGAAGACAGTAACAAAATCTGTTATCTTTGAAAACAAATTTGTATTGTAATAAAAAAACATGTATTAAGAGGACAGCTGTATTTATTGTATCAATCTTTAAATCAGCTTAACATAACAAATGTATGTTCTGTTGAGCAAATTAAGTTATAATATTATTGAATTTTCAATAATAATTATTAAGTATAAAAGTAAGAACATTATTTGTGTTGTAGTGTTGGTTTTTATTTGATGTTTTAATTTTAAGTCCAGTTATTAGTTTAATGTGCAAGGTATAATTTATTGTAATTTAAAAAACTTAGTAATTCCTTTAAGATTTAATTATTCTAAAATCCAACAAAAATTATAATTCTATCATTAAACTTTATAAACAGTAATTTTAATTTTAATATTGTAACTATTAAAATATTTAGCTTCTGCTGCTGAACATATTTTTGCCATGTTATGCATTTTATTTTTTAAGATGGAAACAACCGATACAGATTAAGTGTCCTCTTAAACACAATGTTTATAATTAAACAGACTATAATATTATATGGTTATTCAAATTACTAATTTAACCATAGAAAAATATACATTTTGAATTATATTTGTTACATCCAACTGGATTTAAAGTGGATAAATCCTTAAATTTAATCGTGCATTTATAACTCGTCTAGTTCATCTTGGGCATCGACTAACCTATGAAAGTGTTGGGTTACAATTATTATCTATTTAAACGTCAGTGTAGCCACTTTCAATAATATTGTATGAAAATGACCAATTTTTAGTTACTAAATTTATATCAATACCTAATAATAGGTTACTTTTTAATAAGTTGCCTATCCTCGTGGACCTTATACTACTAGACAAGAACTATGCACCATACAACAGCATTACAATTGGCAGTAAAATATTTCATAGTGATGTATTCTATCATGACAAAATACAATAAGCTAAATAATATCTATCTTACCTCTACCAACACGCACTACCATAACTATTGATAAAACGAGTAAGCAAAAACACTCACATACTCTATTTTTTACAACTTTCCATACACTCATTGCTTGTCAAGTAGTTTAAGGTTATGTCTTCTTTCAATACATTTAAATTGATGTAACTTTGCATATTATGATGTTTTTTTCAATTTAATGTGGTCTTTGGCCCCCTGATTTTTTGAAATTGTAACTGTAGCCAATGCATAAGATGAATGGACGAGTTATAATATAAAACAATTATTTATTTAGAAAAAAAAATCAAAATATATTACCTACTTATTACTGTATAAGACCCGAATAACTGGTTTTGTTGCTATGTCTTCCAAAGTTAACTAATACATGAACTTTATTATGTACATATTTATTAAGTTAAGATACTAAAAAATACTAGACTTAAATTCACCCACCACACAAATTAAGTTGTAATTTAATTAATTAAATAAATTGTGCCGTCCATGTGCAAATCACTTATTTGATAATTTTTGAAATGTTTAATGTCGACACAATATAAATAAATATGCTTAAATCTGTATCAAAAATAAAAAAAATATTGAAGTTTAATGTTTAAATTCCGCTTCATTTTTAAGAAATGAATTGCTATTTATGATGTTCTATGCTATTCTTGAATGGCATTAATTAACAACTAATTTCTTGGAATTGCTAGATAGAATAAATCAGTATTCATAAGTTATTTTAAGAACGCTGAATTATTTATTATTTAATCATATTTTATATATTATCAAATTTATATCAAATTAAATGGTTCTATTGATAAATAAATACCAAACTATGGTCAAGGTTAGGTGTGCTAAATCAATTTTAGAAATAGGACTAATGTTAATAATTTTTATGATTGACATTGACAGTAACATTGATATTGTTTCTTATAAAGATTACGTTTTCTACTATATGGGGTTATCATTGTATACTATTTTTTTTTAAACTAAATTGTTAATTATTTAAGTAAAATATATATTAATTTACTAATTAAAGGTGTTTCAAGAATGGTTTGACATTAACTATATTGCTTATGAAGATCCAAAAGTAGTATTTGAAGATTATTACACCAATAGACTAGTACGAGTAAATAATTTGGTTAAAGCAAATGCTCCAAAGATAAATAATAATGTTAATACCTTAAGAACTGTATTATGGAAAAAAGTAAGTTTATTATTTATTAGCAGGATATATGTGATAGTAGTTACTTATTTTCTTTTGTGACTTTTTATGAAGGGTTTAATGAATATTACATAAGCATATTACACGAATATCACGAGCCTAACCCAATCCGACAAAATATTAAATATTTTTATTTTATTATTTAGACTCTGAATTCATCTCAAAATCAGAACAACCGCAAAGTCAATAACTATGAAAACGAAGTAAGTAAACTTTATAAACGTTTTGAATTTTTTTTTTATAACTTTTTATACAAGAATAGTGAATCAAACCTTAAATAAAATGATTAATTTTGTTTATTTCATAGTTTAAAGTTTATTATATTAAAAAACATGTGCCTATATTTTTATTATTAAAATCGTTTTATATATTTTTCCCAATTTTAATTTCACATTTCTTTATTATTAATGTCAGCATTGTTTTTGAATAAAAATAATAAACTATTTAAGTTTATCATTAAAAATTTAACTGAAGCATAATTAGAAGTATTCTGAAATGAAAAAAATTATTTGTTTATTAATGTATGTTTGGAATATTTTTTGACCACATTTTAATTTGTTCAAATATGTTACTTGAAATGGTGAATGTAGGTATACAATTACCGTAATAAACAAATTAATTACCAAACTAAACAACATTTAAAAATGAGTACAAAACCTTGAACTTTTATAGTTGTCAGCCAACAGCTACTAATTGTCATCATTTTAAAAGAGTTAATAATTATTTTTCATAACTTGATTTCAATATTTATCAAAAATGTAAATTGCATTATTTTTCATAATAATTCATACTTAAATTTTATATGTTATATAACTTTACTTTAATATACTTAATTAAATTACATTTATGACAAAGGAAATTTGTTTAAATTTGTTTTTTTTTGGTTCTATTAATTATACAAGCATTTTAAAAACAATTTTTTAAAATATAATTCAACAAAGAACACATTTTTTTTATTCATTATCATCATTAATTTTTGTTAATTTACAAACTATTTAACTTCTTATTTTTAAAATATTATTGTTTTTTTTTTTTATTAATCAATTGATTTTTTCAAATTTATTATTTATGAAAACTAATGTTAAGTGTTTATGCTTTGCTAGAAATTGTTGAATTTGATTCAAGTGGTTCAGAAATCAAAAGAAAATTTCTAAGGAGTACTGGTTCTAATGATAAAAATCAAAAAAATATAACACTTTAAAATACTTTTACAAATCAATTTGAATTTGTATCTCATTTTAAATTATGAGATCAACATCAAATTATACAAATTATGTTCACTAATTATGTTCAAATTATATTTATGTAGCTTAATAGATTCAAACATGCATGCAAAACCTACAGTGATCATCTTAACAATTTGACAATGAAAAATATACATCTTCAAAAATTATAAATGCTGATTCATATCTGTTTTTATGATGCAATCCTTCTTCAAACATAATTTGAGACATACTGCTGTTGATCAAAACATTTTTAGTTTCTAAATTAATTATTTAAATGGATAAATAAGATTTAATACATAATCAGCCATTTTTTTTTTAACCTAAAAATTTAATATTATACTAGTTTCAGAGATGTTTACAATTCTTATTGAAATAATCAATTACAAACATTAATCTTCTCCTATTTTAATCTTATCTTGAAATGAAAAAAAAATAATTTACAAATATTTGAATTCAGTACTTAATTGCATTAAAAAATATTTCTTAAATATTCCTTACTCAAATTTATACGATACATAATTTTTATTTAGGTTAAACAATTTATTTTCTATTAATTTATAAATAACTATTTTTTTTTCAATTACAAATATATTGATTAGAAATTCAATAAATTAAACTCAAATTTTTATAATTAATTTTTTGATCTAAACCAATAAAATTAATTTTGTACTCAGAACAATTGGAGTCAAAATAAATTCAATATTAACTTAAGCTTAACATTCTATTTTTTGTTGAACCACTGTTGACACTGTCTAATAATAGGGGAGGGGGACTGCTTGTGAATTACTTCTTCTGCTGTCTAATTGTATATTTACCCTACTAGATTATTAATTTTATCTTATTCTTGTTAATGATTAAAAATCAAGTATTACAACAATCAACGTGCTTCTACGAGTAAAGATTTTGTTGGCTCCAGCTCTAATTCCAGAAAAGTAATTTTATTACTTCAATCCTTTAATTTTGTATATGTTAAAACTATAGTAAAATGTTTGTATTTTATTTTAAATACTTAATACATTTAGCTGGCTAACAATGCTTCAGAAGATTCACAAACAAATTATACGAGTTCAGAACTAGACGAAGTAATTATTTTTAAATATTATGTATTTTAAAATAAAGACATTGAATAATTTCTTGATTATTTGTGAACAGTCAACTGAAAATTCTGAACAATCTTCAACCGAGGAAGATCGCCTAAAACCAAGATCTAGACGATCAAAAAAGGTATGCTTTAATATTATATTTTATACATTTGAATGCCATAATTTATAATTATATTTCCTAATTTAAAATACTCATTTGCTATATTGAATGTAATTAAACTTAAGAATAACACATAATTGGTCTCTTTTTAATTTACTTAGTTGTAAAATCTATAATAATTATTTGGTTGGGTTTTAAAAACATTAAATATAATTTGGTTTATTCACTTTTTTAATTATTCTCGTATTAATTTAATATATTTAAAGATTTATCGTTTCTTACTGAAAATATAAATTTCTTTAGGTTAATTGAAATTATTAAGCTATATATTTTAGCTAAAATGTAAAAACATTTTTTTAACCACATTACTACTTTAACTATTACTATTAGTCTTTCATATTTCCATTATTATTTCAAATTCTAAATTGTTGGATGTTATTTTGATACTTAAAATGTTGAAGAAAAATACCATTAATATCGGTGTATAAAAGCCTGTATATAAACCAATGCAGTTAAAAAATGCAATTTAAATAAATAATTCCTTAGTTTTGTTTCCTAAATGAAAGGTGTAAGATTGTATTAATTGTGCTTATTCCAAAATTTTAAATTCCTCAAAGCTTGGCAAGTTAGTAATTTTTTTCAACTAGTTAAAGTTATGTTACTAAAATATAAAAATTAACAAAATTGGAATATATGTTGGTTTCTGAAATGTTTCAAATTTTTAACTTAGTTATAAATAAGTTTGGTGAAAATAATAACTGAAGTTTGAGTAGAAGTTAAAAGTTAGTTTTTTTTATAACTTAAAAACCAGTTTGTACAAAATATGTCAGCTATTACATAAATCAATTACTTTGTGCCTCCGTATTAACTTATATTATATTTTTGGTGATGATATAACAGTTTTATTCAACAACTGAAAATTTGATAAAATGTTTCAACTTTAATTTAGGTATTTAATCCTTATTTTTGGGAAACTTATTGGAATATCAGTCATTAGACCACAGAATGTATAACAAATAAGAAATATATTACTAATATGATACTTTATTTGTATGTGTAGATCTATTAGCCATTATAATTATAGGCTCTGTGGCTAATATGTATTACAAGAAATAAATAATATTATGAGAAAAATGTTTTTATCATAAAATTGAAAATACTCAGTATTCGTTACTAATAAATTATGATAATGGCTATAGATAGATACTAAAAGTCAGCACTCAACAGATTTATGGAACATTTGTATTTTTGGAATAAAAATAAAAACTAGTTACTTATTGTTTTAACAAATTGGATGAAATTATTTTACACATTCAATTCAACTAGTTAAGTTACAATGCTAACATAAATTAAAACTAACTTGTTAGTGCTCAGCTTTGAAAATCCTTAAATTGAAATTGGTAATCAGGATTGAATGTTATTTATATTTAAGTTTTTTTTGTTATACAATATAAATAATTAAATAATATCATTTTAATAATTTGTTTGTTTTCCCAGACTAGCTATACTGTGTTATTGTTTAAATTTAAGTTCATATTCAATGTTTAATTATTAATTTAATGAAATAATTTACTGTGTTATGAAAATGTCCATTGATCTCATATGTAGTGAAATATTACTCCAGCTATTCTAGAATTCACTCATGTGGACAAATATTAAAAATATATTAAGTACCAAAATGATAAAAATCTTTGCAGACTGATAGAACAAAATTGATTGCTAGTAAACCTATTTGTGTAGTATAATTTATAGAATTCAATGTGATTTATATAATTATTGAAATATTTTACGAATTCTCAGTTTACATTGCAAATATAAACAATATTTCTTTAAAATTTTTACTCATATAATATAAATCTTTAATTTAAGTGTAATTTCAGACTTAAATAATATATTTTACTAGCTGACCCCATGCTCTCTGTTGTCTGTTAAAAATACAAACTCTTTATGATTCAAAATTTGTGTTCAATTTGTCATTATAACCTGGCATAGTGATGTTCAAAACCTCCCATGGATTTACCTCATCTTAATCTCCATTGAAATTTTTTAATGCAGTCGTATAAAATGCAGGTCTTAAATTATATTTAATCGTAATTACTATTTTATTTTTTGTTACCAATAGCAATCCTATAATGAACATTATTTTTATTATTATTTGTCTGTGTTCTATATAACATTCTAAATTTTGCAATAAAAAAAATGAAGAGCTATTTTTTGAGAAAAAATAAATAAATCCTTGGATCTCCTTGGAATAGTGTAGCGGTCTGACGGAAATTTTTTTTTAAAAAAAAATTTTAACAATTTTTCTTCTCTATTTATTAATATAGATAATTGATCTTTATATGTTGTATATCTAGAATCCTTTCTTAAATTATAGTTCTTAGAAATTGGGATTTGAAATGATATGTGGATTTTTAATATTTTTGTATAAAATAAATTCAGCTGAATTAGTATTGTTTAAGAAATGACAATTTTTCAACATTTTCAATTAATACAAATTTTATTTCTAAATTTATTTAGTATATAGTTTTTGTGCTCTTTAATTTCTATTAAATAATTTTTTGAAAAGTGCGCTTTAGTATACAATATTTTATGTAGAAAAATGAAATTGTATAAAAATTATTAGTTATATGTTTTTTAGTATAGTTGTTATCATCTATTAACATACTGGCTGTAACAAAATCAGACATAATGACAATATTGGCTGATGTGATATAAAAATCGGCACTTTTACATACAATTTATCTAGGTGTAATATTATTGGTATTCAGTATAATAACTTACTTTCATGCATCTTTAAAATAGAATCACTATCTGCATCATGGAAATATCTGTAAGGATATTTTAGTTTAGTTAAAAGTCATATATGTTTAGCCTGGTTAAAGTATTAAATGTTTCATTAAAATGATTTTCTAAAAAAAAAAAGATACCGACTATATATTGTTAATTTTTTAATTTGAGTTTTATTTTATTTTATTACATTCAAAATACAATATTATCCAAATATTTATTTATTTTTAAACCAAAATATTGAGATATAAAATAATAATGTATTCATTATTTTGACTTGCAATAAGAACAATATCAAAAGAAAACATATGAAACATGACAGAGATCGTCCTTCATCCTATGAACGAGAATCAAGAAGACTTAAGGTAATTTATATGATAGTGAACATATAATTTATACATACAAATTGTTAAACATTAATTTCACACAAGTTTTCTAAATAATGAATAGAAATTCTGCGTTGAAAAATTTGATGATACCAGTTCACAAGAGGAATCTATAAATGATCAAGAAAATGGAAAATTTTCTGAAGAAGTAAATCAACATCATATTTTATTTTTATTTTTAAGTATTAAATTCTTATAAAATGTATTACAAATTAATTATTATTATAATGTTGACTAAACAGTCACTTAGAGAAGGACAAAGTTCATCTAAGCAGGAAGAAGTTAAAGAAGAAAGGATAATATTACGGATTTCAAGAAAGTTTAACAGATTACGCGTTGTAATTATAATTTATATTTTAATTTAAAATTATTATTAAACTCTTCTAAAACTAAGTTTATACCAATATTGTTTATACATTGACTATTTTGAACTGTAATACAGTTGTCATGATGAGCTAATTTTTTTTGACTAATTTAATAATATTGTCTTAAAAATTCAATTAATTTATAAAAAATAATTGATTTTCATTATATTATAGTTTTGAATATTGACAATAACATTTTATAGATATTATTTAGGATTTAAAATTATTTACATATTTATTTTCCATTTCATAGCAATATTTATTTGAACAAATTAATATTGTGCAGAATTAGAGTTATACCATTGTGGTTAATAATCACATTAGCCAAGTAATTATATATAGTATTATATATGTCAAAAGTCAGTGATTAGGACACTACTTTTTTCTAAAAATGATTTACCCATCATTAGGTACTTTGGTAATAATATACCAAATTTAAAAATGTTGTAGGTGAACATTTAAAAAACTATACAATATGTTTAGTTTTAAATGACAATTTTGCAAAATATTTGAAAAAATTGTAATAGTAAATTCAATCATGGCAACTAAGTTTCAAGTTCAATAAATCAATTTTACCAGAATTGTAATCTTGATATAGTAATGTATTTTCCCCAATGTCGTACGCAGTATTATGTTTTATTATAATGAAATATTTTTTCAAAAAGATTGCCGGCAATGAGAAGAAAGAACCTGATGATCCAGAAAATCCTATTCAGGAGAAATCAAACGAAGAACAAGTAATTGTTTTATTCATTTTGTTCTTATTTATTTTGACCGTATTACATAAATATTTGTCCTTATTTAAAACTCTATATAATATATTTTACAATCATAATTTACCTTAACAGTTAATTATTTATTATTTGTTTTATTTTACACTGTTATTGTAAATATGGAACATTTACTTCTTGGAATATTTAAAAAGTTTTTTCAGTGAAGAATAAGAACCTATTTACTGTAGACAAGCATTGCAATTTAACTAGATATGGTTCTGAGTTGATTATTGGCATGGCCAGTATTTAGGTTTTGATCATATATTTTTTTTTTTAATTAATTTTTTTTTTGTTCAATTTTGACAATTTATTTTGATTACTGTGTACATTATTTTCAAAAAAAATTTTAAATTGTGGATTTATAGCTTATTTTTTCCACTGAGCAGTTTTGATATACTTAGATCTAGATTCAAATAGTATACCTTATACTATCATTAATAATATTAACAATTTAGTTTTATATACTATAAATAGTACACTAGCATTTAACAACAATTTAAGTAAAAAATGTTATTCTTGTTTGTGACTTGACTATCAAATTTAACAAAAAGACAGGTAATTGTAATAAACCCTACTTATAAAAAGAGGAACTAAACATTAAGAAATTTAAAAGAATTCAAAATTAATATTTTGTAAAACAACTATATGTGAAACACGATTCTTTGTGTTAATTTCTCTTAATAGAAAAATATTGTCTGTTTCTTTATTTATACAGAACCTATCTGATTACATTGTATTTAACTTTATTACAGTATTCACAGTACTAACAGTACTTTAATGTATTATGTAAAAGTAAAAGCATTTATGATGTTATGTTTAATTTATGTAATATACATTTATCAGAGTTGAATTTTTAGGCAAAATCCATTATTAATATTATATATTTATAATAGGTATTGCTATTTTGTTGACAATTATTAAAACATTTGTAACTTGAATAGTTTTAACTATGTTAAGTTAATGTATCAAGTATAAATTACCAAAAACTGTTTGATCCTTAAAATATTTTATCAAAGAAATAGGCATACTATAATATTAAAATATTTTTTTTTAGGTACCAATCAAATATAAATGGAAAATTATAAAGAATTTGATTATGTATTTGTATTTTTAAGGTAACAAATAACAGGAAAAAGTCTCGTAAGCACCGAAAAAAACATAAATCAAGAGGCAAAAAAAAATCGACCCCTGATTGTTTGCAAGAAAGCTCTAATGATGTAAGAGTAAAATAAATTATTTTTTGATTTTAATTTACAATAATATAATACAATTTTTATTGATATTACTGATAAAAAATTTAAAAACACATAATCTATACTATCATATTGTTGAATAGGCTGTTAAAAATTAATTTTAACTATAAATGTTTTTGTAGACGTCAAATAATGAAGAACAACTGCGAAAGAAAATTAAATCAAGCTACAGGAAAAAATCTACCAGTGATCCAGATAGTCGTTTATGTGAAGAATCATCTGAAGTAAGATTTCAATAATACCCATATTTTATAAGATTTAATCAACAATAATAAAGACTTATTTTAAATTCCATGCAAATATTTCTATATTATTGTTAATGATTATATTGTAGTACGAATAATATTAATGTATTGGTAAAAACTAAGTCGCAGACTCAAAATAAAAACTCATGACAAAGATGTCTACTATATTTTAAAGATTTAGAACTCAATATCACATTTGTGACTTAATTCCCAGAACAAAATACTTGTACTTTTAGATCAAAAACTCATTATTTATCAATAGTCACTTTTTATCTTTTGAATGAAATGTAAATAACTAGTTAAAAAAATTCTTTACTATTTAATTTCGTGGCAAAGATTAATTCCATCCTAGGCGGTGGAGTGGGTTTATTCACGAATTGTGTTCTTTAGCTGACCAGAGTATAGGAACATGTAAATAATATACCATATATAAAAACTTTGAATAAATGTAAACAGCCATCACATGTCACTCGTGGTCAATTGATTGTGTCTGCCTTTATGATTTCGTACCAAAGATAAATACGTGTTAAAAAAATTCTTTTAGATTATGGATACGGTTTTAAATTGTAGAGTCCTATACTTCATTGCCTATAGTTTCGCTCACAAAAAGCACAGAACAATAATAATATACAGGAAAATATCGATGCCCAATGTTATTACCATGAATGTAAAATTACATTGTAAAATTATTTAATTTTTCATTCGTATTATCAATTTTGGGGAATAACGTTTTTCTCTTTTTATATCTTCATAGTTATGTTCGAAGTTTTCGATTCTGTAATATTTCGGCTGGTGAATATTTTAATCCAGCATTATGCGTAAACATATGATTTAGAACATAGGTTCTTGACCTGGGGTCCACTCTGCTCATATTCTCTACTACATAGTTCCGTGAGTCTGGATTTTCTACAATGGTCACAATTAAAACTAAAGCAAGAAATCGATTGGGCATTAATGACGATATGCGAATTGCTCTGTCTAATGCGGTCCTAAATTTCAAGGCAATATTGCAATCAAAAAGCAGCAAATGTCACATCAAATTTCGTTTTCAACTATTATAAAAAGTGATTAATCTCAATAATTTAATATTGTATTAAGTCCTAGTTTTATCATTAAATTAATATTTTTTTTTGTTGGGGGGGGGGGAGTCCGTGATTATATTTTATACTTCAAAGGGTCCATGGCCCAGAAAAGGTTAAGAATCTATGATTTAAAAGTTTAGTTTTATCAATTGGCCAATTAGATAATAATATTTCATAACATTACCTAATACTGGGGGGTCAGACATAGTTTTATTTGTAAACTCTTCATGTTTTTCATTTCTAAATTCTACATTTTTAGTATTTATTACACGAACCTAGTCATTTATACATTTATCATCTATTTTACAACTATCTATGTAGTTTAACAAATAATCCGTTGTAAACATTTGTTGTCTGGTAAATATTGTACTTTAATATCATAAACAGCCATTTTAGTTTTAATTGTTTGAGACGATTATTATAAATTTTATCAAAGTCTTTTAGCGTTATAGAAAGTTGTCTATTAATTTATTCTAAATTATACAAATCTGGAAATTGACTCTCCCCTGTGAAAACATCAATATTCTTACCAATAAAGATGTTTTAGTATCAACCTCCATCTCATAAATTCGTTAAATTAAATTAATTTTGTGTCAAGTTGGTAGACTTAAAATTGGACATCAAGTTTTATTATTTTCAATTTTAACAATGAAAAATTCCAATGAGCAATTTTGATTAATTTTTAAATTAACAGTTAATTACACACAAGCCTATAAAATTAATTTTGAAATCACCTATATAACCTCAATGTTTTTTTGCTCCCCTGATCTAATATGGAAACTATTCTGGCACACTCTTTATTGATCCTCGTGGTAGTGATCATGTTCCAATCATAATAAAAATCAACTTTTGCCGTTCTTCTCACGTAAATTCCTCGTCTTCCACTGACCCAGTTTAAACCAATTCATTATAATCTCAACAAAGCTGATTGGGCATTTTTCTCTCAACAAATACATATTTGTAATTCCTCCTTATCTAGCGACCGATTCTCAACTATATCTTACACGTCTTTCAATGATATGATTGTTAATGCTGGCAATACCATCGATACCCACTAAGAGTTAGAATGAGATATCTTTTCCACCTTCTCCTCCTTGGTTGCAACTCTTCTTGCCCTGAATCTCGCTAAATCATATCCTTACTTTTTAGAGCTTTTAGACATTTTGGCCCTATGTCCGACTTTCTTTCATACCAAAAAGCTTGAGCTATCACAGCACGAACTCGAAAAAATAAATAATTTGAATCTTTTATGCTCAAACCTAATATCCCATTTTAGTCAATCTAACACCTTTGGTCTACACCCCGAGGGTTCAAATATTGCATAACTCCTCCCGTACACCCGAACAACGATAAATAGTTTATATTCGAAAATTTCCCCTTCTGAATCCGACCTCCACCTTCGTTACTCCTGTACGGAATCTCTCCCTCACAAAAGACTTCAATACGACTGAATTAAACCTTGCCATCGCCTCAAGGAAATCCCCTGCTTCCAACAATATTTCTCTAGTTATGTTAATACACCTCCCGCATAACGCCTTAGTCTCTCTCACCATAATGATCAACATTGTTACTACTCAACTATTTCTTCTTTCACGGAGCTTCTATAAAGTTCCTATACCCAAAAATAACTCCACTCCTCTTTTCTTTAGCGCTTTCGTCTTCCTAATGCAAGATTTTTGAACATATGCTTAAATCTAGGCTCGATTGGTGGCTCGAAACTAACTCCATTTTACCAACTAATCTTTTCGCCTCCAGGAAAGGTCCATACCTTGGCACTATGGAATATCTCTCAACATTCATCAAACACATCTATCATGCCTTTAATAACAAATAAATCTTCGTGGCTACTTTTGTAGATATACGCGGCGCTTTTGACTCCGTCAATATCAATACTCTTATTTCACTTCTTTCCTTACTACATTTAACTCCTAAGTTTTGTAATACATAGCTCTCTATCTACAACTAGAGGAAACCTAGTTTTCTCAGTTTGGCTCATATAATACTCGTACTGCTTTCACTGGCTTTTCAGAAGGTAGTTGCTTCAGTCCAAATCTTTTGAACATTAATATGAGCATAATTGAAAAACATTTAACGTCTCATGGACATCAGTGTTTCATTTATGCTGACAGTATGGTAATTTTTACTTTCAGTAAATCTCGAAATCAAGCTATTTGTCTCTTAAACCTTGCACTAAATTATTTGAAAATCATCTTGGATAAGGTTTCTTTTGAACTGGCACCTGAACTATGCAAATCCGTTATTTTCACTCGATGAAGATTTTTTTTTTGATCTTAACGTAATTTTTAACAATAATATTATTCCCCGCGTTCTCAATATCACTTATCTGGGTATCACTTTAGATCCCAAACTTGAACGAATTCCTCACATAATCTCGCTCACAGCTACTGCATCTTACTAGTCCTATTTCTTCAGGATAATAACTAAAACTTGGTGGGGCTCCCGCCTTCGTAAGCATTTATTTATCGGTCTCTCGTAGATAACTGTTTTTTCTTCGGCTCTGCCTCCTTTCCACTGAAAAAAAAACAAAACTAAAATATGCTTGCCCAAGAAATATTATGGTTTATTTAGATCAACTCCTTGCTCTGCCATTGACGTAGAATCTAACTGCGCTTTTTTCGACATTAGATGTCGTTGGTTAGCCAATAAATTGCTCATAAAGTCACTTGCTCAGTCCATCCATTTTATATTCGACATGTTCTACTCACTATCCCTCAATTGGCGATATGTTCCTAAATCTACACCTATTCTTTCAATTACTTCGTACTCTTTCTGGAGTTCACATCAATATATTATGAAAATAAACAAACTCCCACTTTATGAACAATCTTACGATTCTCTCCTGAGTTCACTATCTGCTCATATAGAAAACCTATTTTCTTTTTTATCTTTCAAAGATCTTGAGGCAATATTTTATGGTATGGTCAATCAAATTTTCGCTGATTTTCTTGATGCTAACTTAAGTCATTTCATTACTAACCAACAACCTCCCTCCTCCCTTTTCTTCTTTCGCCACGGAGTGTCGCCCCATCATCGAAGAGTTAACATTATTTTAAATTTTCCTCTAAATTAATACCTAATAACCTCTGATTCAATGTCATGTCTGTGATATCTTAATTCTCATCCTTTAAACTCCTACTTATCCCCTCTAGTGCTTCGTATTAAAAAAATATTATCCTAAAACTCCTCCAATCAAACTACACAATACAATTTCTTAAAATTCCCAGTTACATTGGGATTCAAGACAAAGAGGTTGCTGATAGCCCAGCCAAATCTACGTCCAACTTATCTACTCAGCTATTACCCAAATTCCTCTAACTTCATATTAAAAACCTCTGCACTTCGTAGTGGGTGAATCTCCCCGTGGAATTTACCACAAGATATAAAAACATCACCCCGAACTTACTTTACTCAACATGGTTTAACCAATTAAATCTACCAAGATCCTCTGTAGTTTAATATAACCGATTACGCATAGGAACTCACTTTTACTTAATAATTCCTACAGACTTGGGTTAAACGACTCTACTCTCCCCCATTCTTTTTGAATGCTCCACCTTGGACACTGAACCTTATTTAACTCTTTAAAATCCTCGAATGAACCTACTAATCTCTTCCCCATTCTCAACTCAAAATCTAATTTTTTTTGACAAAATATTATCATTTATATTGAAGGCTAGTTTCCTTATTTACATTGTAATGTTAACTATGTAACCTCGTTTAATGCATTCTACAATAATTGTCAAGGTATCGTTGTATTCCAAAAAATTTAAAAAAAGCCTCAATGCTGTACTTAAAATTAGTAAATATCGGTTATGGTTTTTATTTAATAAACTTTTCGGCTAAAATGTATAGTTCCCTTTTGGACCATAACAAGATGGGACCAGGGACACTGCTTTGTGGTACACCACAGTTTATATAAGATTTGTTACTCATATAGTCATTTAATGAAACATATTGAGTTCTATTTGTAGTACAATTTATTTTTAATTTTTTTATTATTAGCTTTTAGAGTAAACTAGATTGCTCAGCAATTTTTAATAAATTATAACTTTTTTTTTTATTTTGAGAGTTTTGACTAGATATTATTATTATTTTTTTTTTTAAATAGTTGACATACTTTAATGTTTCATTTTTATTAATAAATGTTTAGTAAGAAGTATAAAACATATTTGTATTTATGAAAGTTGTGAGTAAAAAAAAAAAAATAAATGCTTAATTTTAGAGTATATTTGTAATATGCATGCATAGTTAGTACTTTTTAAGTGCATTCATTTCCGAGCCTTAGTCATCATTACTTACCTACACGATTATAAAGAACGCTAAGAAGACTACGATTTACCATGATTAAAGATAGTATTGTCAATAACGATTTACAATAAATGTTTACTTAAGTTCTTTATAATCGTTCCAGTGACCTACCAATAACCATGTTACTTATGCTTCTGTACTCCATCGTTATCTCGCTGATATCAGCTGAAACATTTTGCATTGCGTATATTTTATGTTTACTATCGGCCTATTTATCCATAGTGTAGAGTATAGACCAAATGGTGGCTATAGGATAACACAGGTGAAGCAAGCAAAAGGGGGTGATGCATAGTGACCAAAGAATAAAAACAAATCGTCAGTAATATTATAAGTATTATTAAGTTTGTACGTCTATACATATTATGCGGAGAATAAATGTAGGGAAAATATTACTTAAACAATCTGCCACAAAATGCTATAAAATTGTGTTCGATCATTTTATATTAACATAGTGGTCACTCTGAGGGTCCACCTTTTCCTTACTTCAAAACGATTGCATCGAGTAAATACGATATGGCCTCTCTATAATATGTTCTTACTCTATATTATAGACCTATAAACTAGTGGATAGCGCTTAAAGAGAGAAACCAGTGAACGAGATAGCCGATAGAAAAATAACTACGCGTTTGAGAATATACCTAGAATCTAATGGAGCTAAGAGAGAGAGACCTATACGTTTGGAACGTTACAGTGTTTTATCACTCACTCCATCTCGTCCCCGTGAACTGTTGACAAGGTGGTGTGGAAGACGCTGTCCATTGATTTATAGGTCTACTTATCACTGGTTTTTTTTTATACAATATGACATATAATACTTTTGTGTAATACAATATTATACAATTTACATCATTGATTATCACTAAGATTTTCTACCACCATAACCAGTTATAACCTAACATATCTCTACAACAAATACTTTGTAGAGCGTATCAAGCTCCACAGTCGCGACACAGAGCTAAGTGAAAATAAGAGCTCGTGACTCGTGGTCACTATAATAAGTTAAACGATACGGTCAATTCGTTTTTGAACATGTGTAATTTTACGAAAAACGGTCCGACCTCTGTAGCCTTAACTAATGAAATGATTAACTTGAAATGTACACAGGTTGATCAGTTGTATGCTAGGTTGTAAGTTGATCGTAGGATTACAGCTTGAGTAGTATTCAAAAGTATTAGCATAATTATTGATCGAAACGCTATTTTTTGCAACAATTTAACAATAATAATATTATGTTGTACTCCCCATCGCGTTTATGCTGGCCGCTCATATTTCCTCTTCCAAACAACCTGACTATGATTTCAGACTAAGCATATAATTTCCGCCGCACGTTAGTTGCATTCGCTATTTATACAGTGCGTGGCAGTGGGAATAACGTCGACCGTTCCGTACATATAAATACACGAACATGAGACTACATCACGGATTACATTACATTATATTACATTCTACAGGATGTTTATGACCTACAAGTGTTCTCCAGTAATCAGAAGTTTTACCTAAGATTCTGCAGCACCATCTATCATTTTGTTTAAAACACCTTACAGTTTGAAACTTATTAATATCTATAATTTTGTCAGTTGATTAGTTATTATATAAATCTGCTAGAGCGCTTCATAATATTAGGTATTTTGTGGAAAACATTCTGGACCCACTTGTTCTCGTTTCGTTACTTAACCATACTATCTAGAGCCGTGCCAACAAGCTCTAATAAGATTGCATAGAAAATGAATCAAGTACTAATACCACTGTTAGCACTCTTAGTGGAGTATTTTTATTGATGTGTCATGTACTCATCTTATTAAAGTTTCAAGTTTGTATACTAATTAACAAATATTATAAGTAAATAACAAAATCAAATTGATAATTAATGACTTTATAATTGAATACAATTTTAAAGGTCCCCACACACTGCCGTGGTGGCGGTAAAATAAGTCCGGACACAATTCACCGCCACCGCTGCCAAGACAAAAGAATTTCACCGCCACCGCTGCCGTGTGTGGGGACCTTAACGAATTTTACTTTACCGCCAAAAGTGCTGTAGATTAAAAAGGTCACCAGATCACGTCGATCTTTAATCGTAGTTGACATGCATTCATTGTATCGCCATCGCCACACTGCATTAGTATTATAGCATTAGAATTCTGCTTTGTTGTTCGTGCCGCATAAAATATAACAAAGATATCTTGTCCCCACAATTTTGTACTCAATAAAAATACATAGGTTAACTGTATCCGAAATTGTAATAAAAAATTAGTGATACCTATCCCAACAAAACCACTCTGTTGACGGAGTTCAACTACGTTTACACTTCTTGTGGAAACCTCGCTAAGAAAAAAAGACTAAAATTAAAAAAGTGGCGATATCAAGAGGGTTAATGTAATTTCCAAATTCATTAGTATAGAAATTGTTTAGTTGTTTGTGTATGATTAAGTGTGATATTGTAATATAAATAATTTAACTTAGCTTGCCGGCAACTCATAGTATGTCGTTAAACAGTGTTATGGTAAAATTATAAAGTTATAAAATAGAGGTGTAAATATTCATGTCTGCATTGCATCTTTAGTTGTATTCGTAAATATTAGTAGCCACCAAGCTAAGCTAAATTATTTGTATTAAATTTTCACATTTCATCAAATACAAACTATTCTATACAAAGGAATATAGTATAAGGAATAAGTAACCTAAATAACAAATTTAAATCTATATATATTATTTTACCTAGGTTAGGTAAATTAATGAGCTTATAAGTTTTTCTTTAAAATATAAATTGTTATTATATGCCTATAGGCTATAACTTATAGAATCCTATAAAATCCTATAAAATCCTTTATTAAGAACTTTATAAATGATTCTAAATAATAAAATATTACGTTAGGTCACACCCATGCCAACAACTCAGCCACCTTCTTCCAAATAGTTCTGTCATGTTTTTCTTCTTATTTTGAACAAGTATAGTAACATCATTTTATTATTTAAAATCAATTTTATAATTCTTAATTTATAATTTTATACAGTGGCTCTAATATATGTGTATCTATTTGAATCATAAAGATTTACTTTTAATATTTAATCTAACATGTCAATAATTGATGTAAGAACAAAATTTAATCCCAATTTTATAGATTTTGTTAATATTTATAAAAACGTTTTTAAAACTTAATTCATATTTTTAAATATTTATTTCTAAATAAAAGATATGGTTGATCTATAACTTGATTAGTTCTGTAATTCATTTGAGAAGGGCCAATGTCACATTTCAACGAATTTGAGATTATTTGGCAAATAATTAATGCAGATATTTGCCATTTTTACACTAATTGATAAAATTACATTTCAAAACCAATCAATTATCTTTCAAAATTATAAGTTACTAACCTTATGTTCGAGGGGCGAACACAGGAAAAAATTTCTTGGGGGGTTTTTGAACAAATTAAAAATATATATGTTATAACTATTCACACTGTATTACCTACATTAATTTAACAATTGTAGTTAATATAATATTCCACAACTTTAAACGTAAAATCCATCATTGTTATAATTCTATTTTAAAAATTAAATTACTCAATAATGTCATTTTTGACATAAGCCCTACTTGCACCAAGCCATAGCACTATAAGTGCAAGTTTAAAATAATAATGCAGTATATTTTAACAATTTTTGAAGATATCTGATGATGATAAAGAAAAAAATTCAGGAGGCAAAAGAAAAGTAGGATAAGTGAGAGATGAAAATCTATAATTTAGCAATATATTTTTAAAGGTATCTATTAACGAAGAAAAAAAGTATAAGAGACAAAAGAAAAGCGGTAGAAGCAAATCTACAAATGATGATAATAATACACAAACGAATGAAAGTTCATCTGAAGTAAGATTAATATTAGCTTTTTTTATTCCTTGTTATTTACAATAAAATTAAAATATGGCTATGTCCAGATACCCAGGTACCTGTGTAGATAAAGCATACACGGACCCATCTGCGTGTACCGAGTGATTTTTAAGCATGCTCTCCCCCATTTTTCTCATTGATACTGAATTTATTCAAATTTTGATTTTTAGATTTGTTTAGTAGACCTTAAGACCATATTTTCAAATTTCCTGTGACGACGACACAAACTTCTATTTTTCAAATGAGAACCTCCCTTTTTTACCGAAAATTATTTGGAGGATGGTTTTTTTGAAAATATTCTAAATCAAAATTTTTATGAGTAGTTACTGAGTTATTAAAATGCTTATACTTAGAATAATAAGTCTCAAAAATGGTTTCATAAAAATAAATCTATATTATGTTATGTTAGATGTAGTGTTTATTAAACTCCTCATTTTTAAAAATTGTTTATATTGATAAATCAATAGTAATTGCTCAAATTGTCTAAGGCCACTACACTATTGTCTACTTAACCTATTACCATAGACATATTATTATCCTTAAAACAGTAAGTTACATAACTCAAAAACTACTAGCTTGGGTTTTGATTTTGATACATCAAAATTCTCAAAAAAATATCTACTTAATAATTAAAAATGAAAAAGGGAGATTCCTATTTGAAAAATTGACGTTTGTTTTATCTCAAGATGTTCTCAAGGTGTTCAGGTGTATTTAAAAATTCCAAAAATCTGAATTTTAATAAATGCATAATTTAAGCATAAAACATTATGATCATACTCAAAAAATCACCCTATATATTCGATACCTGGCTAGTAAATGTACGTGTTGTGTAACCCATGCAAGAATGCTCTGCACTTGGACCAAAAAAAAAATGAAAATATCCCTCGACTTTGTTATGCAACACCACATCAAGGAGGTAATAGGGTTACCGCCGTATCAACACTTCTATCATTTTCTCTTATCTCTTAAAACCGCCAGGGTATCTGTACACAGTGTAATACAAATATTGTAAAAAATATCCTTAAACCATAAACTATACTTAATTCAACTTAAAAATCGTACTCGGTATTGACCAGGTTACATCTAGAGGCAGTCAGTCAACACTAAACACCTCTTTGACACCCCATCTATAAACCTGCCGTGTTATGCACAATTTGGCCGCCGAGTATAGTTCTTAACTTGAATAGAGTATAGCTATAAGTGAAAAATGAAAATTAATAATATAACAGTATACGTTTTTGAAGGTGTCAAATGAAGAAAAAAAAATGCATAAACGACAAAAGAAAAGTATCAAAAGTAAATCTATCAGTGATGTTGATATGCATAGTGGGTTGTCTGATGTAAGAGAAATATGATCTTACTTTTATTTGTAGATTTTATTAATGCTTATTCTAAAAATACTTTTTAAATTGCTAGAATTATAATATATAATTAATATATATTTTTAAAAAAATGAAATAAATGCCATATTTATATCCAGTCTAGTAATATGTGAAAGATTTAAACAATAATTTTATCTGTATACCTTTTTGAAGATATCAAATGATGATGAAAAAACTCAAAAACTTCAAAATAAAAGAAGCAAAACTCAATCTACCATTGATGATAATAATCACACTATATCTGAAGTAAGAATAAAGTATATCCCATTATTACACAGTTTTACTAATCAACCCATTTTCAATCTATTAAGTTACTAAGATATGGAAGATCAATAATTAAATTCTTATAATGTTTACAATTTTAAATTAGTCTACTGATATGGAAACATTAAGAGTCAAAACACTTAAATAATAATATAGCAAAGAGTCTCTCATGACAGATAGTAATAACCTTTAAGTATAAAGGTACATAATTATGCCTACATTTTTGTTTTCATCCCGAGATTAACAAATTCTTCTTTATTTTTAAATGCTATGTTATATTAAATTAGTTATCATAAAAACATCTTCAATGTGTGATAAAACTTTTTCGAATGAGACTGATGAGAGAGAGTGTAGAACGAAAATTTTAAAAATCTCAACAAAAAAATACATTAAGAGGCAAGAACTGACCATAATATTATAGATGATAGAAGTTTGTGTGAAAGCTAGTCTGAAGTAAGAACAAAATTAATATGCCATTTTTAAACAATATAACAATTTGTTTTTTTTAATTTTTCTAAGTAGACAATTAAGTACAATGTTGATTATTAAATAGAATATAAAATAAAATAGAATCCTAATAGAAAAGAATATTAAAACAATTTTAATAATGTGCATTTTTTGATGATACCAAAGGATGAAGAAAGCCCTATTAAAGATAAAAAAAACTATAAATCGAATGACAGAAGAAAATACGAGCACATTGATAAAGATAGTACTCTAAGTGATAGTTATTCAGCTGAAGTAAGAGTAAAAATAAAATACCCTTGTTTCATAAGATGAGCTAATCAGTTATAAATTTAAGGATTCTTTGGAGGATTCAAGTTCATTGTACTCAACTTGCGATGAAGAAATTGAGATGCGTAAATACGTAAGAAATAACAAAAAATCAGCTCAACGGTTACGTTATGTAAGTATCTAGTTTTCTTATTTGTATTTGTCCTTAATTTATATAATTATTTAAAAACTATTTCATTAACATATTAAAGGAAACTTCACGTCGTTTGAAACACATGAAAATTACCAAAATCGATTATAAAAACCTTGATGAAGATTTGGATCTATCTTTAAGTCGAAAAATAATCTTGAAAAACTGTAGCAAGTAAGTGTTTAATGAAGAATTTTTAAATCAATAATATCAAATAATTACTTTAATATACATTTTAATACGAATAAACAACATTTTTATATTTAATTATAATTTTCTAAGCATATCTTAATTTATAAGTTTGATATAGTATTGATGTTTCTTTAAAAAATATATTGTTGCTTTATAGAGTATCGTGTTCTATTTTGACTATTGATCAAAATTTGGTTATTGCTGGTTCAATAGATTCTTTAATTTATCTATGGGAGAGAGATAATAAGAAATCTGAATCAGACAGAACTTATAATCTACATAACATTGAAAATATAAATCCCAGCAATTCTTCGTCATCAGTTCAAGGAAACGATTTTATTGAATAGTAAATATTTTTACCATATTTAACCTGTCTTTATAGACAAATGATTGAACTATTAATGTTTTGTACTAGTTTGGACAAAAGTACAGCCTTTGTATTACGTGGACATAGTGGACCTATATTTGATTTAGCTGAATTACCATCAGCTAAAATCTTGGTCAGTGCATCTAATGACAAAACCTACAGAGCTTGGGACATGGTATCTAAACGATGTTTAGAAGTATACAAGTGAGTTAAAATTTCTGAAATAGTGCAAGATTTTGCAATAGTCATAATTGTTATACAAAAATAATATTCATCACTATAGAATTCATATTATATATTAATTATTAAGTCATGAAAGCAAAAGGTACTCCATTTTATTTTTCCATACATTTGTATGTTATTGTTTTTTTTTTTTTTGAAAATTTTTTTTATTTGTTGAATAAAATTATATTTTAAAATATAAACAATATTAATTTTGTTTTCATGGTTTAAGTTTCTCATTAACCAATTAAATGGTATAAATCAAACATCCTTTTGCTAAAATTACTAGCTTGAATATTAAAAACCTTATGTAACTATTTATATAGAAAATATAAAAATTATACAACTTAGGAGTCTATAATATGACTCTACATATTAATTTATAAAAAAAATTATACTATTTCTACAACTGAACGTTGATTAAATAAAAATATAATATTAATTAATATGTCCTCAAAAATCATTTCAAATTAAATTTTGTTTTGTTTCTCCTGTAAAATTGTTCTTAGAGTCTTCTGAAAGAACTTTAACCATTAACTTTTTTTTTTAGTGAACATGAACATAGGACATGGTGTATTGCTGCCTGTCCATACAGTTTGCAAGTGGCCACAGGATCTTGTGAGGGCGCTAGCTGTTTATGGTTTTTGAACTACAAACGTCCATTAAGAATTTTCATGGGTCATCTCGATGATATTTTAGTAAGACTATGAAGTTAATCTTTTAGTAGTTCATACCTATCTCCGCTCCTTTTCTCTTTATTTATAAATAGTGTGTCAAGTGTTCTATCCAATAGTCATATTTTGTGTTTTGCCGATGATATTAAACTCTACTCTTGTGTATCCTCCTTAGATGACTGTATATTGTTACAGATTGATTTTGATCGGTTCACTGAATGGTTCAATACTCTAGGCTTATCCCTTAATGTTTCGAAGTGTAAGACTATGACTTATACTAGAATTCAGTCCCCTGTCAAATATGCATATCATCTTGGGCCAACTGCTATCGCATGCTCTAATGGCAGTGTTACTGATCTTGGGTTTATTCTTACTAGTAATCTCGATCTGAGTCCCCACATTGAACATATCTGTTGCAAGGCTTTTAAAACTGTGGGATTTGTATTGAGACTATGTAGAGACTTTCAATTAGGCTTATCCTTTAAGGTACTTTATTGTGCTCTCGTACGCCCTATTTTAAAATATGGTGCCGTTATTTGGAATCCTCATGACAACAATGACTGTCAGGCTAGAAAGGGTCATGAAGTATGCTGGATTTCGTTTGAATATCCCCTGTGAACCTCATAACTACGAACCAGTTGCTACTCAGCTGGGACTGGTTTCCTTGGCTGAGCTTAGGCGGTTAGCGGACATCAAATTTTTAAAAAATTTATTAGATGGAATTATCGACTCTCCGGAATTGTTTTCTTTAATCTGCTTTCGTGTTCCTCAATGTCCTTCCCGATCTGTCGCTCCTTTTTATGTCCCTTTTGCCTCCACAAACTATCTTAAAAATGAACTGATTTCACGTATGATGAGTAATGCCAATGTTGACCCTTCGTATCTACTTACTTTATAGCTGTTTTGTTTAACTATATACTTCTGATCTTAAGTTATGTCTATGAATATAATGTGTTATTGTGTTAAAGGGTTATATCCCGTATATTTAATAATAAAATGAAATAAAATAATAAATAATAAATATATATTTTTACAAATTATATTTCAGGTTCTAAAATTCCATCCAAATCAAGTGCTCTTAGCTACTGGTTCATCGGATAAGACTATTAGAGTGTTTGAACTTACAACTGGTGAATGCCATAGAGTTTTAATTGGACACTCTGATTATATTACATGTTTAGAGTTCAATGTTGAAAATGCTAATTATTTGGCATCTGCTTGTAAGTTTTTATTTTTTTTTGTAGGGGAGGGTTGGTCAGGGTAGGAAAGGAATTTGTTAAGGTATGTGATATTATTAAATATTTTTGTTTATTTTATGAAAACATATTTCAAAATAATATATTTACTGCCTAGTGTTTCTAAGGTAGCCCATTTAAAACTACTTTTTAGGTACAAACAACTGTTTTTTATAGAAAAAATTTGCTACATATATATTACAGCTAAAGTGTTGAAGTCAATTGTTATTTTATGAAATAACTAGGTATTTCATGAAGTATAAAATACATTAAAATTTAAAATATATATTAAAATGTTTTATTTTACTGAATTAACTATAGTTATATTATTTATTTATTTGTTCGTGTAAGGCTATTATGGCATTTAGAGTTGCACAATACCTCTTTTTTTCTACAAACATATCGCTTTGTGCCACATTTTTTGGTACAAATACACTTAAAAAAAACCTGACCAGTTCCCAGTAACTGATTGCCGCAGATCTTAATGTAATACTTTTATTTAGAACAGCTTCTACTGCTAACAAATTTTCTGAACATACTGTGAACTGGGATCAAAAGTATTGTTGTAATAACACTCCTGTAATTATAAAGTGTAAGTAGGTATCAAATAAATAAAAAATAAAAAAAAGGACGTCAATCTTATCTGATTTAATATGTTTTATTAAATTGTTGAAAATATTAGAACTATATTTATTTATCATGATATTTTGTTATTTACAATTTGACACATTAACAAAGTGATGCCAGGGAATGTATAAAATAACTAGTGAAAGTATAAATTATATACATTACCTACAAGCTTTAATTATTTTATAAATTACCTAGTTATTTCATAAACTAACTGATTCAACACTTTAACTGTAACATATATAATTCCAGCAATATCTGTAAATGTATTGTTTTATATATTAGTACTATTTTAATTTTGAGAAGGATAAATTGGTCTACTCTATAATATTTCATATTTGATCTATACAGTTTAGTTTATATTATTTTGAAATGTTTGTTTTCAGCTGGTAGCGGAGAAATAGTAGTATGGGATGTACCAACTGGTGAAATAGTATGGAAGATTAGAGTTGGTAACGTGTTTTTTACGGATTTAGCGTGGTTAAATGCAGATATATTATTAGTTTCACTGACAAGTGGTGTTGTCTTGAAATGTGACACTACACTGTAAGTAAAAAAATTTTTTTTAATATATACAATATATTATATAATATTTATTTCACTTGTTTTTTTTTTTTCATTAGGAATTATTTAGAATCCTCCTGTAAAGTAATAGGATTTGATACTCCATTTGACCGTCTAATATCCTTGAAAATGATCAACAATATAGTGTATACAATAGGCATTCCTGATAAATCAGGTAGTCTTAAACCAATGCCTAAGAGAAACAGAGAGAAAGCTTCACAAATGAAAAGTGAACAACGAAAATCTCAACGAGAACTTTCACCATTGTCTAAGTTATTTTTCCCTCAACATATTATTGATAACAATGGTAATTCAAAGAGACCTTTACGTGGATTGAGTTCAACAATACCAAATCCTACTTATAATTTTGAATATCAAATAAACAATGATCAGCTTAAAAAATCAACACTGCCAAATTTTTTGAGTATGAATTTAAGATCTGCACCATTCAATTTAACAGCTGAAGAAATATCTAAATTAAGTTCCGAATATCAATCAGAAAATATACGATTAATACCAGCAGTGACTATAACTAATAATCTTCAAAATGCTTACCTATTGCCTGTTCAACCAAATGTTCGGACAAGCAATTCAAACTCTACAAATCTCCATCCAACAAATGTTCAGTTACCAAGTACGAGTAAATCACAAAAATTAAATAAAACGCAAGGGCAATCAAAATCGAAAATTACAACAGCAAAACAACACAACTTTGGTAACAGTAGCCTAACAATGCATACAAGTATTCAACACATGCAAATAAAAACCACTACAGCTCAAGAGCAGCTGCATTTAGATGATCATAGAGATACTAATATGCTAGTTCAACAATATCTACAAACAACTAGCACAAATACTCACAAGCAACAAACTTCAAACCTATTGCAAGTTACACATCCAGGAATGAGCTCTCAGGTTCTTCAGAATAGCATTGTACAGCAAGATCAGCAAGTGCAGCTGCAACACGATGTTGGAAGTAATAGTAATTTAGCGGGGACAAATGTTCAACAGCAGCAGTTAATACAAAATTTACAGTCAAATACAAATTTAACAAAAGGGAATGTTCAACAGCGCTTATCCCCACAAACAAATAATCGATCGTCCAATACCAATGTTACTAAACGTCCAGCTCCTAGAAAAAGTCCTAATAAATAATCTAATTTGGATGAAATAGGCACAAGTAAACATACTCACATGCAGTAATGGTAAGCAGTCATCGTAAGAATAGGTTATTTTTAAGCCATTCGATGCTTTTGGGCTAAAATATTATAATTCAACATTCATTACTATTTACTACTTATTTAGACACAAGTGTTTCTCAAAATGTAATTTGTGGTATTTTAAATCATGAATTTGATCATTGACGATATTGTTTAATTACTTTTATATTTTATCTTTTAATGTAAAACAAAACTATTACAATTATTATTTTATTTTTAAAATTATTTGATATTTAAAATAAAATATTACACTATTACTCTGTACCTAAATGTGATTTGTGAAAACAACATTTATAATTTGCAGATAATGAGGTAGTTATTTTTAACTCTTCATTGAAATGTTTGTTTCTTATAGCTGAACGTTTTAGAATCTGAGCGGAGTGATGAATGTATTGCTGTTACAATAATATGTGTTTTTTTGAAAAAATGTTGTGGCTGTCATCACCTTTTGTTGCAACAACATCTATTTTGGTAGGAAAGTGGATGTAACTTTGGGTGGGGTCAAAAGTAAAAAATTCTCAATAGTTTTCAAAAGCGACAAGGAAAACAAACTAAAAATTAAGGATGAATAGGGATTTTTTTCTTAAAATTGGTTTTTGACAAAATCAACTTTAATTTTTGGTGTTACTCTAAAAATGTTTTGATCTGTTTACAGACATTTTTAATTTTCAGTTTTTAAAATTTATTTTTATAAATGTCAATAAAATTGTATTTGTTGGATCAAAGTTAAAAGCTTGAAAATCTAATATAAGGCTCATGATATATTGTTGCAATATCAGTTAAATAATATTAAAAATTAATAGGAACAATTTCGCATAAAAAAAATTTTTTTAATGTTCACGGGCACCTCACTTTTTTATATTATTTGTGTATCCACCTCAAAATATCACTTTTTTATTACTGCTCTTTTGTTATGTTTTTAATAATATTATTGTGTGATATCATTATATGTCCAAATGTATGAGTATACGTGATGGATAAATTTTATCTCCAGACTCTTCTAATACCATTAAAAATAGAACTGCATGAGCAGTTAAGCCCGATTTCGTTGGTTTTGTAAATTATTGTTATAGCAGTGGGCTGACTGCGGACGTGTTAAACTTCAAATGTTGACAAAATGTATAGAGTTAAAAATTTACAAATTATTTTGTAGTTGAATATTTATAAAATGTCTAACTTTTATAGCTAAGGATCAAAAATTTAAAACAAAGTTGCCCACAAATGGCTAATTCTGTAACCAAAAAATGTATAAGTTATTTTGTAATAATTTAAAAATATTATACACGTGTGCTTGAAACTTTAAGAGTTTATTTTATACTTTTCAAATGTAATTTTTTTGGATAAAAATGAATTAAATCTACTGTAATACTTATGTTTAATAGTAAAATAAATTACTTTATGTAATGAATCACAATATATTTGACGATACATCCAATATACTAAATTACCAAGTAATATTATAGGCTGACTGACTGTCTTTGCTCATAATCGTTTTCCTTATACTATGATTTTATATCATTGAATTCAAATTTAACACCATCCATTTTAGTGATCCACTTGTAACCTACTGTACATCAGAGCGACATACACTCACTAGCTTTTTATTTATTCTATTATTGGTTTGAAACAAATATATACATTAATATAAATATTATAATAGATTATACCTATCATGTATTAAGTTAATAATGTATGGCATGTGTGAAAAAGGTATTTATTATTAATCAAGTTAATTTCATTTAAAACAACTGCAGCGGTTTGAATAAAAATTATTGATTTTAAAAACTTAATTAAGATTTCGATCATAAAACTGAAAAATAAATGATATTTTCTTTGACAAATGACAACTTTAATATGTGATAACAAAGTGTATTTATTATAATTGATTTTAAGACAGCTCTGAAAGATATAATTTGTTATGCATTTATACCTATAAGGTGGTAAAAATAAAGATAATTTAGTACTTTATTCAATTTAATTTTAACAACTGATTTGAATTTGTTAGCCTGTTTTCTATGTTTTGTAGAAAAACTTAATTTTGTTCTCGTTGGCCCTCTAAAGTACATATTCATTTTGAGAAATTAAGTAAATTCATTTGGAACCGCGGTACATAAGTTTTACATAATTTTGAATATCCATCCCCTGCAAAACATATGATAAAAGCTAACAAATTCAAATCATTTTTCAAAATTAAATTTGGAATACTAGAAATATGTTAATTTTTCTCCAGCTAAGTGGCGTTATTCATAATCTTGTACCCATGGAAGTACAATAATAATTATGATTGTGCCTACGTTGACATGTGCATATGTGCTATGAAACATAGTCACATTGTTCGCCTGCAGCAGGGCGATCAGGAATCCACTGTCACACAAGGAATCATTTACAACTACACAACGTTCACGGGTGGCGGCATCAAGATTATAAATTGCCTAAATATTGCCCCTTAAACATAGCCACTAAGAGCCGACTTAATCCACAATATGTAGCAAATTTTTACTCCAACAATTTTTCTAACAAAGGGTCAATGTATTATGTATATTTTGATTCTTGTAAATCGAATCAAAAATTAAAATAAAGAAGTTAATGATAATTAAATCTTACTAAATGTTGGTTTTTATATCTTCATTGTACCTATACATTTGTATTAAATATAAAATTCATCATTGTCAATGTTTTGTTTGAAGGAGATGTTTTTTTTTAGAAATATAATAAAATACACATTTATAAATGATGTACAACAGAATCATTAAGTATAATGAATGTATAAATGTGTATGAATGATTTATATCAAACAAGAGTTTTCCTTAAATATATGTAATATATTAATTATAAAGAGCAAATGTTTTGTTTTTTAACAAATTAAATGTTTTATAATTTCCATTAATTTCATTAAATGTATTCATTTTAACCTAATAAAGTAATAACCCAAATTTGGGTTAGAGTTATGAGAATCAATTTTTACAGATTTTCATTCAATAATTAATGTTTATGTCATCTTGGCAAAGACATGTACAATTAAACTTACACCATTTTTATTAGAATAATATTGCTGAAAAATGTATGGTAAAATTCATTAAACATTTAAAAATAAAATTGTGATGGGGACCATGGAAACAAGACAACACCATATTTTTCAAAATTAATTTTTGACTGCACATTATTAAGAAGGAAAAACTGGGTTGTTTTGTGCAATAACCTGAAAAATCTGATTGTTAAGTTCAGGAATCTCATATTTATTAAATGGAGGTGTCTGGTTTTAATTGCAAAACAATCTACATCATTAGGGTCTGGAGATATACTACTATATTATATGGCATAATTATTTCTTATATTTGGTATGTTTATGATTTTTTTTTTTTATAATTTACATGTAACAACTTGTCAACAATTATTTATAAAAGGAGTATCTAATTTTTAATATATTATTAAATTAAAAATAACAATGTAATTCATATGACAAAAGTACAAACAATTATACTTATCTGTAAACAGGAATTGGAAAAATAAAATAAAAGATAACAATTTACACATTTTACTTTTAGTAAGCTATTTGTTATAGTTCATTAAATAAAATTATTCAAGATATATAGTAACAATTAAGGTGCTTACAATACTTCGTGGAGAAGCTGATCCTATAGCTAGAGCAACTGGCATTTTAAAAGAAATTTATAGATTTCTTCTTATTATTTTGATAATTCTGATGGAATCTCTATTTGTGGTTATTTATGTGCTTCTACAGAATTTCAAACTTCAAGTATAATTTTACTAGTAGTTATTGATTTGATAAAATGTGCTAGACAAAGCTTAAATGAAATGCAGAGCTATACATTTTAGGTTGAAACATTAGAAAAAGGTAAATTGATTGCTACTAAAAATGGAAATCCTATAAATCATAGATCAAATGAATAGGTCTGTTTCAATAAAAGGCCTGACGACTACTTTATTGAATCATCAATGGGAAATACTTCAAATAACACTCTAAATAGTTCATTGAATGAAGTTGATGAAGCATTAATTTATTCAGCAATTGATAGGCAACTGCTATATTAGTTTAAATATTTAGAATTAGTTATGTTTTGAAATTTTAATTGAAATCATGGCTTCCCAATGTAACTCAGCATTTATTTTACTTTTTTTCTTGCAAATTGACATTATTGCATACATAGTACAAACAAAAGATTAATTTTCAATGCATAACTTGATTCTCCTATACAATTCTTATTTTATTTTAAATACAATTTTCCTTAGCATGGCTATAATGTAATTATTTATTTATTTTATAGATTTATGAATGAACTTGACAAAAGTTTTAATGACACAAACAACAAAATAATTTTAACCTGTACTATATTCATTTCTCCAAATCCTGATTACTTTAATTTCAAAAGTCCCTATCTTCAAGCTTTATTAAATCATTTTGAGTCTGAAATTCTTACTACTAAAAACTTACTTTCCAAAAATAAAAATAATAGCCGTTTGATGGCGTTATGATCTTTTTTTCATATCAATAAAATTGTTGGAAATTCCAAACTCTCTTCAGAGTTTTTTTAAGAGACACTAAAAATTATTTCTCTTTGTATGCCTCTATGGCTCTACCTGTCTTAACTGCTTCTAATGAACCCTTTTTCATTTTTAAAACTTATGAAAACTTGCTTACGACTGATGATCACTTAAATGACTTGCTAGTGATTGCTGTTGAAGGTTATGAAGCTTCACAAGTTGATCTATAGAAAGCTATTGGTATATTTGCTGACAGGAAATGTCTTATGTATCCTTTAAAAGCTTAATTGTTTTTGTTTATTTTTGCTATTATATTTAATTAAGTATATCATATTATGAAATAATATTTTTATTACTTAAATTATTTATTTTTCTTCATTGATATTTGATATATTTTTGTTTAATAAAAGCTTGCTTAATAGATAAAACATATGTTTTAAAATATTATTTTATAAGTATATGCGTCGATTTCAACATAGTTTTATTTATTTAGTTATGGTCTTATGGAGATTGAAAACGATTAACTTGGTCTGTCACACATCTAATATTCTAAACTCCTAGATTGTATGTATGTTGGACAAAAACAGAAAAAACAGCTTCCAATATCCTTAAGGATGAATACAAAAACAAAAAATAATCTATGCATCATACATGCATATACATCATTATCATTAAATTATGTGAATGAGTATTTTTTGTACTATTCTTGCTTGCAAATCTGTTAAATTATCTTTTTTTTTGTGAAAACTACCTTAACAAATAGTGAACAGTCAGAACTGACCACCATTATTTCTTACATGTACTACCTTGTTGTTACTGTTTTGTACCTAAGGGTTTTGAAAAAAATATTTGTTTGTTACACGCTTTGAGAGCGTAGCGGTTATTTTTGTAATATATACCTATTATTTTAACCAAATGAACATCAGACTGATAAAAATTTTGCCCCACTCTAAGAAAAACTGAAATGATGGCCCTGAACGTAAGGCAAATAACATATTACTAAAACTAAATTACTTTTGCAATAACGCTATTGTAACAAAATTACTTTTTAAAATTAATTTCTATGGAACAATTTGATATATTCCTTGTTATTATAATAAGTTATGAATGTAGAAAAAACTAAACAAAAATTATAAATCAATAAAATGTTTTTTACAATTCTGAAAGTGTTGAATAATAAATAATAATCTACAATATTATTAAAGATTTCAGGAGTTAATAGTTATACATTTTGTTCATGTATACCTACAATTAAGTCATCAACAATGTACCTATACATTATACTTACTAAGTACTTATTAATCGTTATGGACTGATTTCGTAATTAATTTTTTTTCTAAGTTACGTTATTAGACGTCCTACTTTTTGAATGAAAAAGTAAAGTTATGTGGTAAAAACAATGTAGGGTATCGCGAATGTAATTTAAATAAAAATATTTAAATGTAATTAGTAACGTAATTTTATTACTTTTCAAAAGTATTATACTTTAAATTCACCACACCTTATTTTCAAAAATCTTCAAACCAATGAAACTGAAATTGAATGGTTCACTATCCTATTTACAAAGGAGGGTTGAAAATATTTTTTTTGAAAAATTCATATGATGAATGACCAAAAACATATAAATATTTTTGCAAAGGGTGGAAAAATTCTCATTGACAATGTGTTGTCTGTTGATTAAAATTCCAATTTTAGGATACGATGATATAAGTATAAGTGAAATTGATTAACTAGGTACCTTTAACAAAAAAAAAATGTTTCCGAAATTAAATTTTTTTGACGTTAGACACATTAACTCACGATGTCTTATGAAATCATTTTCTTATTTTGTTTTAATTCAAAAACTAATAACCATAGACACTTGAAATGTTGAAGTTTGAATTTTTTATACACCATACATTTTTTACAAACATTTTTACTCTTTTTGAGCTATTTACTTATTATTTATATAATATAATACACTATAATATACTATATAGTATATATTATATTATAGCAAAAAACATAACGAAACAATTTCCACATCATAATAAACTTCAAATCATTAACAAAACATTAACTCCTGTACAACTAACCCCTAAAAACTTTATTAAACCATCAATAAAACAACAAGCCAAATTTGTGTATTCAATTTGTGAACCAATAATTAATTATAAAACTTGATATATTAATTGATATGCATAGCTATTGTTTTTACATAATTCCCATAATGTCTACATTTAGTTATATTGACAGTACAGTTGTAACTGAGCTCAACTCACAAAAGACAATTCTAAATTCTGGGTCTTATATCATGTAAATTTATTTAATTGCATCCATTATTCATTAACAGAGCTATTTCCTTCTCATCAACTGTTTATTTTTATTTAATAAGTTAAACTAACATGATATATATTATGAGTCCAGGATAATATTATAGATTTGAGCATTGTTGAGCACAAATATTATACTGGATTTTATTTTAATGAGCAACTGTTTTTATGTAGTTCAATGGATGCTCTTTTACGTGGTACATTAATACTCAATCAACATAAGTAAGACAATATTCACATAACAATATAGATAATAGACTCTTTAACTATATTTCATAATTCATTATATTGTGTCCATGTGTTTATATTATATATGTATATTGTACATTAGTTAATACCTATAGTATAAATCTTTAAATTTTTAACAAAATATATTAGAAATTGCAGGGTATTTGCATAATGCATGCTACTGACATGTTGATGATTACCATTATTAATTGTATGCACTATTAATTGTCACATCATGTGATAGTTTAAAGTAACTTTTAATACATTTCATTCAAACGGTCTACATATACCTAATGTAGTAAAGTATATCTACAATTATTGGTAGGCATTGTAGTATATACACACCAGAAACATAAGGAAATGCAATTTAAGGTTTAATTACACACCTTATTTTAGTAAAAATAATATGTTTTTGGTTACTATGGAAATATTCCAAACAAATTGTAAATTTTGAGTTTTTAAATATATTATACATTTTATATCGGTTTATTTTACAAAAATGTTTATTATATAAACATGTCAAATAATGCTTGTGATGCCAAAAGGCATAAAACAAAAAAATTCAGCTTTAAGAGAAAGCCTAATGATGGGAATCAAACTGAACATGTGGCGAGTGTGAAGGAACTACAGAAACAACCTGAGGCTAGTAAACCAAAACCCTCCACAAATCAGTCACCAGTTTCCAAAAAACCGACACCAGAAACCAAAAAACCGACACCAGACACCAGAAAACCGACACCAGAAACCAGAAAACAAGTATCAGAAACCAGACACTATCCAGAAGATGATGATTTTTGTAAAAACCAAAACGATCAAACTGAAATAACTCAAAATGATAGTGTTGAAATGGTAATAAAAACAATGAAATAAAATAAATAACATAAAATATACGTTCATCTGTCTCGATAGCCTCAAGGATTTGAAAATAAAGCAACGCAAACCAGGATTTGTTGTATTCATAATCATTGCAAAAGAAAACAGCGGAAACGAAACGGAAATTTCATTCAAGACATGTGGTTTTGTTTAACAAAATTATGTAAATAAATAAAAATAATAGTAGGTATTTAAAATTGAATTTTTTCACTCTAACTTTTTACATTTCAATAGGTGCATAAATTAATTATTGATTGAAGGATTCAGTACAGCATATAATTGAATTTCTTACTCTTGTAATATATAATACATAGAATCTGTAGCTATGAAAATGTGCACATCTATATTATTCTATTTATATTAATTTATTGGATTATGTACCTACTACTTAGGTTTGTTGATTGTAAAATTATATTCTTGTATAAAATATGCTTTAGTATCAAAGAATTAATTTTAATTATATATTGAAATGCAGAAAGATTAGAATAAAAAAGCATAAATTTTGCTTAGATTTAAATAAAGATTATTTTGGATGGTGAGAAATTAGTGTTCTCTCTGCAGCATGTTGACATGTAGTTAAGTAGCTATCTAATGATGGTATTAACAAGGCATATAAAATGGTTATGCCGTTATGGAGAATATTGAATTTACGATATATTATTAAAGAAAGTAGTGCTTTTTAATTATTAAATAGGCAGCTCCAAGAAGTGTCGGAGATCGCTCCACTAAAATCATTTAGTTATTTCATGATCCAAAATTAATTGAATCATACATTTAACTCGACCAGTTGAAAGTTGGATGGTATATATTATGTTCGTTCTAATTTCCTACATTAAGTATAATAAACAATGTTATTGAATTTTTATCGTAATGTACAGAGTTAAGTATACCTATTTTAGATTATACATGATTATTAAATATTTAAACTATACCTACACATTTCTATTATATTATTTATTTTTGTACGTCAATAGCAATCAAGGTCACATAATATTGTATCTATTAATATACAAAATGACAAAAAAACTTGTTAAGTTAAAATGGTTAAAAAAAATCAAATGTATAACTAATTAATGTCGTCTTTTCTATGGGTCATGAACCATTTAGTATAAATAAATGAAAATTTTAAAATTAATTGTAAATTAATAAATAAGTGTGATACCTGTTACCTCACATATTGGACCAGTGACAAAAAATACACAACCATGTATACATGTACTATAAAAGTACAGGTTATTTTATGCAGTAACGTAAGGTAGAAATGTAGTTTCTTCTATAGATAATTCAATAATTGTGAGTAATATCAACTAATAGTCAATAAGAAGAAAAATCACAATCATATTTTGGAAATGGTAATTATTTTTATTTACGAAAATAATATAATATTAAAAAAAATGTAAAGTTATGTTTTGAAATTGGTAGCTCTGAAAATAGCTGTTTTCAAATAAATAAGGCTATGCAACATTACAAAAATTAATTTTCATCTTGGCCCCAACGTCTTCCTCATAGACAATGGAAGTAAAGTTATTGAGGAATATATTCTGTAGCTCAAAGATATAATTATATAAATCACATCCGGCGACCGGCATCATTAAATTTCTAAAAGTGGAATGGTTATTAGTAGAATATGCTTTAATAACTTACAGTAAAAAATATTTATCCAATTGTTTTTGATGATGAGCATGAGTATTTATTGAGTAATACAAATCTGACAGGTATGTTTTCCCAGACATTTTGTCATTAAGTACCTTCACACATAAGTAAATGTGTTTACTTCAGAAATATCTGTAATCAACTGTACCTACAATTATTCTTTTGCCAGGGGATGGTTAAACCGAGCTGATCAAAATCATTAATACAATTTCCATCAGGCGAATGCTAAAAGTAATATAAATAAAGCATTTTTTTTTAATGCCCATATGAATTGAATTGGTGTAGGGTTCAAACAATTGCCTTGGAGTGGGTGAAATATACAGAATGGTTCTACGACAATTGAGCGAAAGAAAAAGAGAGAATGTAAATGAGCGAATGAAAAAGAGCGAATAAAAAATGAGTGAATAAAAATATGAGCGAAAAAATATAATATTATAATATAATTTAAATAAATTATTTGCACATACACATAATTATAAAATTAATACATTTAGATTTCTTATTTGTCATACTTATTGAATATAAAATTAATAAATTTATACTTGCAATGAAAAATTATACGTGATACCTTTTAAATATTGAAATCGGAATATTATAATAATCGTCAGCAATATTTTTTAATTTTTCGGCAGAATCATTATATTTTTTTTTTATTGGACGAACAAATGACACTATTAATTTGATATACCTGCATATACACTAAAGTCTGTTGATTTTGAAGGGCTTTTATGAACTTCCAAATTGTTGGATTACACGACCCTAATAGACAATTGAAGCCTCTATAAAGTATAAACTCAACATAGGTACGACGACAATGACTCAGATAAGACAAATGATCATAAACGTAATCTTATCGAATCGTTATAGCGGACTTTTCGAATCCTAAAATATTTCACTGTAGTTTCACATAGTTAGTAGTGTTAGTACACACGTATATTTTTTCGCTCTATATGCTTTCGCTCATATTTTTATTAGCTCATTTTGTATTCGCTATTTTTCATTCGCTCATTTACGTTCGCTCTTTTTCTTTCGCTCTATTGTCGGGATACCATACAGAATACATTTTCCAGATAATATTGATTTACCCTATCAGTGTAGAATACATGATTTTTATGTTTGGATGCTACTAATGAGTTTCATAACATTTTCAAGCCAGATATAGAGGTCAACTATCCATTGATAAAATTCATACACTTGGCTTCATCTGACCCATTATATTTATGAATCACCAGTAAGTTTTTAAACACATCTTCTATTTTATTCGAGTGATTTATTTGAGCTGCCGTATTTTTTAAAGGCTCATTGTATTCCTTTCTTTTAGGTATCTTGGGAGAATTGATATGTCAAATGACTAGTACATATCATTGAAAAAAATCTATTGTAAATTGGGCACAAGGCGGTAAAATAACAGATACTAAAACAACTGACTTACCAACAGCAACAGTGCCACTAAATAGTGGTAGGTAGCTAAATAGACTCTCATTTACTCAAAACGCCTAGGTCTTAATGTAAGTTAATTTTGGTGAATCGGAGATTACATTTGGAGTCATAATTGTAAAAAGCATTAAGATGGTCTTTAGTAACACAGTGAATGGTGAAAATAAAATTATAGACCTACTCCAGACAGGTATGAAAACTAATAAGTAATAACATACCAAGTAAGTATTAAATTACAAATTGTGCAATTTCAAAATAATAACTTTACTTTTCTTAAAATTATTTTGGCTTTTTAAAAGGTTTGTTAATAAAATAATAAGTAATGCACATTGTTATGTTAATAAACATGTAATATGTATTCATGATATATTAATATCATAAAACTGATCTTTTTACATATATTTTATAGGTAGGCAAAATTATTATTAAAACAAAAAGATTTGATGTAGCCACGTAGATATTTGAATACGAAACAATTAATTTATAAAATAAGAATAAGCCATACAGATATTACAGATGTAAAAGTTGTAAAATCAAAATGTTAAAATTCCAAAAGCATATTCTATAAAAATCAATAAGATCGAAAAACAATCTTCTTAATTATTATTATATTTTAAGAATGTACTTAATATTCTAGTAGCATACATAGGTTATTTAACCTACTTAACGTCTTAGGGACCTACTACATATTTATTCATATGGTATATTGTGATTTAACACAGGATTAAAGTACCTAATTCTAATCAAGTGATTTAAATACATAAACAATAATCAAAGACATGTATTATAATATAATTAGTATAATTTTATTATATTATTCATAGCCAGACTTGTGAATTTAAATTGTATTAAGACTAACTATCAGAATTTTTTTAGGAAGGGGCTTATAGATTCATTAGGAAATGTCTGAAAAATTCCGTGAACAGTGTTATATATACGCTATGACAGAAACATGAACTACAATATGTATGTAAATATTCATATAATTATAAATAAGTTTTTAGATTAGAGTGAAAACTTAAATTTATTTTTCTGAGGAATTAAATATTTACTAATAGAATTCAACTGTCACCACATTACATGCAATTATTCAGATTAATGAGTTATGACCAACAGTGCTTGAATTGGGAAAAAATTAGGAGGATGCAAAAGTATAAAAACAAATGTGCGTTTCTGAATACTTAAATATCTTTTTGATTTGGATATAATGAAAAGGCATGTACATAAATATTTTTTAAATAAAAAAGGACCTGTCCTCCTCCCCACAGTTCAAGCACTACTAACAAATATATGTGATATTCATTCGTAACAATATTCCACAATTATATAAATCAAATTTGTTACTTATAACTTTATAAGTGAACATTGCCTGGTTAATTTAGTCCAGCCCAAGCAATTTTAACCACAAAAACAAACTTATTATTATAAGTGCAGTTTTTTTTTGTTTAATTTATTATTACTAGTTATTTTATACATATCTGAATGTATATGCATATTTTATATATGTAGATGGAAAAACAAAAAAATAAATCAATATAATATTAATTGTAATTAATTTAATTATCACCTAATTATTATACTAGTAATATTTTAAAACAATTTATTATAATATCGATGATCAATAAACTGCTTGCACACAGTTTTGCAAAACAATTAAATGCAAGTGTCGGAAAACAGATAAAATCTTTATAATATAATAATGAAATATAATAAATTATTTATTTTGTATATTCTGATTTTCATATTAGGTATATAATTATCATTGTTTTAAAATATTCAGAGTTTAATACATAAGTAATTTTTTTTCCATGAACATCATTTATTATTGGTAATAATTCTTTTAATATAAATAATTTTTTTGGGTCTGCCATTCAAATTGACTGGGCAGTGTGTACATTGTTTAGTACATACACGCAAAGTCTCCACAGTGCCAGGTTAAAGACTTAAAGCAGAAATCAAAATTTTAATTATCATGTTCATTGCATTGTAAATATTCATCTGTTTTTGTTTGAAAAACCTTTGCAAATTTAGTGACTTCACTTCAGGCCATATTTTCTTAACATCAAAATTTACACTACGGTATAACAACTGATTTATACATTAATCATATGATACATTTTTATTTTTTTATTTATATTAACCAATATTTGTGATCAGAATATTTCAGTTCTTACTATTTAATAATTAATACATTGTGATTTCAGTGTTCCCATAAAAATGATAAAAATTGTTATACTAATCCTAAATTTGTTATCAATAAAATTATGTGATATATAAATAGTTGATAAATTCTCAAAAAACCCTTAGTTTCACACAAAAAAAAAAAAAAAAACATCATTATTAAATCAATAAGTAACTTCTATGGAGGGATTAAATGATAATATAAATAAATGGATGATTTAACTAAATAATATAATGACAAACACTAAAAGTAATAGTTCCACTGAAAGTATAAAAACATTATAGCTTAGGATCATACAGTAAAATAGTCTACATAATATACATTTTTAGTATGAAAAACTGGAATGTAATGTACAAAATGAACCGCTCGGTCAAGTCCAGCTTAATAATTCTTAATAATATATTATCAACATATAGTTATATTTATTTAAACCATAGGCCTTCTAGTTTTGATTCATTTTATTGAGATTTCAGTAACTATACTCTATTCTATTTAAGAATGAACCTGATGGTTATGTGTTCTGTGATAGGCCGACAGTCATTATTTTAGTCAGTGGAGTGGTTCGTTCTTAAATATAATAGATTATAGACTATTATACCCCCTGTCTCTAGAATTAAAAAAACTTACGACAAATTTGTGAACGATTAAAATTGAAAACAATAATACAATTTAGGTACATAAAAATAAAAAAAATATCCATAAACAACAATACATTTTTAAAAATTCAATACAAATAACTATTATAAATATAATCAATGGAATATACATAAATCACGGTATAAAGTTAAGAGAGAAACATGATGTTAATTTATTACTTATTAGTTAAGTACTTGTTGTATGTGCTTTTCTTTTTGAATGTGTAGTTGAGGAAGACTGTTTTGAATTCAAAAATGAATAAGTTCGAATGATTGGTTGTTCTATGCTCGAATGTTGTAGAATCTTATAACAGTTTTCTAATGCGCACATCATTGACTGTGATGTTGCTTTTATTATTAACAAGTCTGGATCAGTATTCCTTAAACGTGGACCTACAGTTTAAAATAAGATCATATTATTATTATTTAGTAATAAAAACAAATTTATTTAAAATTTAAAATACTAGCATGACTTACTAAATTATTATAAATATCAAATATATTTCTATATTATAACTTTAGATAATATTGTATTAAATCATGAAAATGGACAATGTACAAAGAATAAAATATATATAGTTTTGTGATAGTTGGATAGAAATATTTCAATAGCACACATAATAATCTAAATCTATGGAAGTTACAATTATAGTTACAGTTGTGTTACATGGTCATTCTTCGCAAAAACAAAAGTACCAATGACAATACAAGGATTTATTTTCTATTTTTCTTGTTTATTTGTATAGTTGTATTCACTAGAACCCCTAATGTATGCCCAGATGAATATCATATCAAATTTTCATTCAGTAGTAACCATTTTATGTTGTTATTTTTAATGTTAAAATAAATTGAAATTTTTTACACTTTTAAGAGTATCAATATTATTTGTGTTCTTTCATCAGGTTTTTCTGATATTTAATTTTTAAGCTTTTACTCAAAAAATGTGAAGTTTAAAATGCTAAAAACTTATTTTAAAATAACAAAAATATTCAATTAAATACAGACAATATTCTTAAATTTTATAATAAATATAAATCTATAGAAATATTAAGGGTTATTTTATCATTAAAATTTCAGTCAGTTAAAAGTACAGTAGAATACCAATTTACTCAATCCACAACAATATTTGTGATCGGCCACTAAGTAAGTGTATTTTTTTTCATTAATATTATAATTACAACTTCATATCAATGTTTTGTATAATACTCTAGCAGCGCAGGAAAGATTTTATTCCTATTTACATTTAGAATAATTTTAAGAGTGTCACCCGATTGCAGCTCATAATGACCTTTTATACTTTTCATAGCCCAATTGCAAACAATGTAAATAAGGAAAACTGTTTTCAGTGGTTAAATCTAAATAAATATTTTGATTGCGTCTTATGTATTTTGATTTAAATATAATGTAGGACATTCACAAGTACAGACTTTAACAACACTTGGCACAAATGGTGCTTTCTAATTTATTACAGTTAAGAAAGCTGATGAACTGCAAGATTGCAAAGGTTGTTCAAATATTTTATGAATTTTTATTTTAATAGACGCTTTTTATGATAACGCTTATGATTTTTCACTTGAAATCTGGGCTTTTAATAGTTCTAATATGTACTTAACAACTAATGCTGAGTACTCAAAGCTTTACAACACATTTTAATAGTTAATTAAAATTGGTGCATCAAGTATTACGAAATGCACTTGTTTTAAAAATTAAAATTATTTTCAATTAAAATAATATAATAGTTATTAATAATTATAAACATTAGGTAACATTAGGTAATACATTGATTATTTGTTACATCAAAAAACACATTTTTAAATCAACTTTAAGTATGAATAGAAAATTATTTGATGTTGTACATATTATCTAAGAAAAAAATATGTGTTAAATTTTTTTTTAGATCTATTTTTAATACATTTTACAACAAACAATGAATTTCATTAATAGCTACCAATATTTTACTCTATGATAATGATTATATCTAGACATATCTATAAAAATTTATACATTAAATTTTAACTGCAACAACTAACCTTGAGATGGTAACTTCTCTATGATACGAGCCATGTCAATAAAATTGTTTTCAGCCTGAGATAAATATTGTCGTGCATTGGCCAATGATCTTTTAACACCACTTGGGCAAAAATCATACACATAATTTGTTCTTGAAAATTTTTGTACATTTTTCTATAAATAGGAATGAAGTTATTGAGTTGATTTAAACATTTATTATTAAAGTTAATTTAATATATACTTGGGAATGATACTCTGCAGCAGCTCTCAAACGATTCACCCAGTCTTGTCTAGCTCGTGCATCAACAGCTCTTAGCTTATAACATTCACCATTCCAAGAGTTCACAGAAAATGTATTTGAATCCTCATCACTTGGAGATACGACAGCAGATTCCAAAAAAATAAATCCTCGTGGTTGTTGCTTTGTATCATTTTCACTCTGCACAATAAAACAATATAATTTTTAATAATAGTGGTAATAGAAAGGTAGTTATAGTTTGTATTAGTAATATAATCGATAATAATAATATAAATGGTAACAGCAATTAGTTTTCTATTACCTACATTGTATTTTTTTAAATTTCTATAGGTTGAATTTTCGTTTGTTTGGCTGTATTAATAAAACTATTCAATTGTTTTACAGCAAATTAGTTATCACATAACATCAATATTAATATGAAATATAAAATAATATATTTTATTTGAAGAAAATTCATTTTAATATTATTATTCAATTTAAATAATAACTTATAAGAATGTTGGCCTCGTCCTTCAAAACAACATTTAAATTCTAAGTAAAAATAAAAATGTATAGGCACACAATTTTTGAGTTTTTAACTGTTATATTTTATTAAACATTTATATAGATGAGTAAATGCTTTACTGTGGGTGATGTGTGACTAAAAATTATTTTATATTAAAAACTGTATAGACCAATATAAAAATATACATAGTTATATTTGTATGGCTTAATAGTAAATTAATATTATACAAACAATATCAACGATAACAAATAGTTTAAATTGATTTTTATAAATTATATTATATAATATTAATAATTTTACTTAGTTATACACTTATATATACCATAACCACCACGCTTTCTGAAACAAGTTTTAAATTTAATTTACCAAATTAGGTTCTGAGTGACATTTAAAATTTAAAATCCATAATGAATAATCATGCCTAGAATTGTAATTGCTTCTTACATTTAGTCTTGTACTTAATGTTAATCAAACGTATTAATGACTACCTAGGTATATTGGTATTAATTTTTTTTATCACCTATTGGAATTTTTAGAAGTACCTATTTGTCTATTAAACAATTGAATAACTCTAAATTGAATAGACATAGTTTTTGTTTGAATTTTATATTGATACAAACAATTTTAAAATTACTAACAATAGAAATACCTAGTTTAGTTTATTATTTATCAACGATTTGTCACCAATCACAGGCCAACAATCTCTAAATCATGTTTAAGATGTGCCATTAGTCATTAGTCAACTATTGATTCATTAAATATTTAATGAACGTTTATGCAACACAACATACCATAAATAATTCATAAAGTAAATCATAGTTTTTCACTAAACTACATGATTTCAAAACTGAGTAAATGTGCATAAGTGACTTAATAATATTAAATTGAATTGTAAGAAAAAACAAATGTTGTTAAATTTCAATAGCAATACATTTAGATGGATAATTGACTGCAATACAATATTAGGGCATTCAGCTTCATGAAATGTTTTTAAAGCTATTGATCAAAGAAGTGTAAGAATCTAAGTCTAAGATTTGGAGAGATAGAAATGTAGATAGGAAACTATGTATTTAAGTATACCACCATCAAAAGTATTAATATATTACATAATATGTACGCCTATGTAGCTTACCAAAAAATAGCTTAGAGTTCCTTCTCTTGGGTCCACTATAAACCACCTGTGTTGCCAGCCTTTGACCACGTTTGTGTACTTGTATAGTTGTCCTTCTTGAATTTGTGACAAAAACTCGATGCCGCCAGTGTCCATGACGTACGATAGCCGTTACCTTATACACTCGCCGTGTACGATCGGGCAATATAATGAACGAGGACTGGCCGATTTTAATTGCGGGGAATGTGAGAATGTGAACTTATAGACAACTATAACGTCTATAAAACAATGTTAATATTATGATTACCAATAATTATTTGTTCGCAGCGACTCATAAAGAAAGACGGGCGTGGTGGGGGGCAACAGTGACTTTCAATATTGTGGGAGGTATTTCGTTATTAATTTTTAAAAATTAAATCGCCCAACTGAAAGCTATGATAATTGTTGTATTTGACTATTAATTAATATTATAGTGCCGTCAGTGCTGTGTTACTTTAGTTACGTCTCGTTATCGCTAATCCAGAATTTCAGACATCCGACGCCCGATTTCTGATCGTGAGCAGCTGCGGTACGAAATATTGTAGACGCTTAAACGATAACAACGATAACAAAAAATTGTATGGCCGTTATCGGCAGTCGTCGTACAAAAAACAAAATTATGCTGATAACAACGTACATCGTACTTACGTCCGTCCTTTTGGTCTGTGATTTTTACTTTCTACTTTTCTAGTGACCTACAGCGAGGGGTCTTACGACGTACAAGACGTGCGTTCGGTTGACGAAAAATTCGGTTTAAAACACTGAAAAAAGACGAGCCCGACGAGTGACAGCCGACAGGGTCACAAGCGCGTCTACGGTGGCAGCCTAGTGTGACTAGCCTGCCCGTGCAATTTTCTTGAGGCGCTGGTCGACTGAGTCTCAAGTAGTTAAATCGGATGGGTTGCAGCAGTTGTTTAAAAAAAAGTAGAAATTCTTTTGTGCATCATTATAATTAGGTGCCATTTACCTTTAAAGATTTGTTCCTAAATTCAGAAAACCCATACTGTAAAGACTAGATTTGGGACTAAAGACAAACAACGTTACGGTTCTCATAATATATTATTGGATATTATTGTAAGTAATGTTGGCTGTAGATGAATAATATTTCTGAAGTCAAATTTAAGCATTAATGGAAGGTACTGCAAATACTTACTGTAAATTATTAATTGTAAATAAATTAGATTTTTTTTTTAAATTGTATAAATACTTCATTAGGAGCACATTTGGGTATATGTAATTTTTTTTAGGTTCATGAAAAGTGCTGGTTATTAAAGCTAGGTTACCGTTGCGAATGAAGTCTAATCACACCTGTGGACAGGGTACATAGTGTACAATTACTCCAAATGATGGTCGACCCCGTTTGACAAAACAAACTATACAAATTAATAATTGATAACATACCTGCCACTTTTTGAGAAATTATTCATATTTTCAGTGAACTACTCCAACTCAGCTGGTCCTTTTTGATAGTAAAACTAAGTATTTGTTGTTTTGGATCATTTGCAACTTTCATTTACACTCATTTAGCTTTGTGCTTTTGATATTAAGTTTTCATGTTTTTTCAAAAACTGGATACTTTAAAGTAATAACATTATTTGCTTACAGAGTAGTACCATAAATGAAAAAAATATAGTGAACTTACCAATCCATTGGGGTCTTAAATAAATAATCAGGGCCTTGGCCCTTGGGTGAAAGATTTGGGGGTGCCTAGGAATTCCTAGTGCGCATGCCAATGGTTTTTTTTGATTATGTAGGTAGCTATTAGTGATTTAGAATTTCTAAATTACTTTCCAAAATAAGCATTTTGAACATTTTTTGAAAATCGTAATAATGTAATGAATGATAATTAGGTACCATGATAGTTATGAAACCTTCTATTACCTGACATTCTGAATTTTGACTTAAGACATTTTTTCTAAGTTTTAACCTGTCTGAATCTGGTCTGATGTCGGAAGCAGAGTTTAATAATTCTTTGTTGAGTATAGGACTTTCAGCCAACATGAATACCTATAATATAATATGTTTATAAAGTGGTTATAATTTAATCATTAGAAGAATAAAATATAATTTTTTGATACCAAAAACCTGATTAGGTTAACCTGAACAGGTTCTGCAACTTATAATTACTATCTTAGTCAAAATAATATTAATATTTAATATTAAACAATACTTTCTAGCTTTAACTCACTCAAAAGTCATGCTGTATGCGCTTTACTGTTGATATTAAGAATGCAGTGGGTAAGCACTATACGGATGATATTATAATCAATGCATTATGTGCTTTACCAATATAAAAAAAAATATAATAATAATAATAGTTTAACTTGTTTTTTAAATGAGTATATAAAAATAATTTAGATTTAAAAACATATTATAATATATCCACGTGACTTTATTTTTTTAAATTCGGTTATTTATGAATTTATGTATTTAGGTAGGTCATTAAATCCTTATAAATAATTTTTATTTTATTAAATCCCATGTCACTTGAAAATTCTGAAAACATTTATATCCTACACATAGTAATGAATTTATATATTATTATTGACTATAATCCTGGACATATAAAAACAAATTAAATTAAGTTATTTAGGTACTTTATACTTAGTATTGTTTGGAAACCTTTCTTTTTATAGCGTAACAATTTCCTTTCATATCCTAATTCTCTTTTACATAATACTTCATGTCACTAACACACTTATAAAAACTTGCATTTGCTTTTTCATTGTTGGCAATAGATTTCCAATAGATTTTTTTAAATTAAAAACTCAGTTACTGAGTCTGGTTAAATTTATTGAATACAATTATTTCGTAAATTTTAGTTAGAAATTTATCATTCAAAATACCTATGTAAAGTGAAACTGAGGTATAAAAACCACATATTCCTGCCACTGTCAGTGGCGTCCACAGATATTGTCAATGAAAGGGGGGGAGGGGGGTTTCATTAAAAATTATGGTTATATATCAAAGTATTTTTTTAATGTTACCAATTCATTTTTATATAACTAAATGTTGTGTAGCAAAATAATATCTATGTAGGATTTATAATTTTTAACCTTGTGGTCATTGACATATTTCACATTATAATAACCTTTGTGCATCATATATCAATGAATCTGAAAATAAAGATGAAAAATTTAAAATGTACAAGTGTCTGAAACCATAAGTTGATTTTGCCTCAATAATAATTTGTTATTCTTCATGTATAGTTGATAGTCATGCATTTTAATTTAACATAATGTAATATAGCAAAACCGAAATAAATAGATTGTATTCAAAACTATTTTTTCATTATTATTTATTAAAATATATTCCATCTTTTACAAAATAAAAACAATAAGTAATAAGTAAGGATAACAAGAAAAGTTTGTACAAAACGACATGAATCCCGTGAAGCGGAGACCATTCATTAACAGAACCCCAAAAGACTTTTTTCCCTATTTTAAGAGGTCTCTACTCGATTTCATTTTAGTCGGTGAAGAATTTGTGGTACCTAATGTGAGAGTTTATCTATTTCTGTTATTATATCTTGTATGTGATTGAAAACTCAGTCGGTGGGACCGGGACCAATATTTATTTGCACGGAGTGCTATATAACGCCTTCTAGTTTTTGGGTAGGCAATCCAAAAAACTGGCTGACCAACGGAGCGTAGGCAAACTCTTTCACAACACCAGAGAAAGGATATACATATACTATAGGTACCCATAGGCCTTATTCATAGACGGTGATGCCACTTGCGACCAAAAACAAATTTACTAGATTTCGATTTAATATACCCTTATTATTATTCTTTTTCTGGCAGTGAATAAAACACGTTTTTGTCTGGGTACCTCGAAAAGCACTTATTTATGAACGGGTTTTTATACAGCAGTGCGTAGGCGTTCAACACCCATGATATTATATTGTTTCCTTCTATCACCAAAGGCGTCAGGAAGTCGCATACATTCAGCCGGTTGATCCACCTGAGCGTCACAAACCTCTCCTTTGTTGTCTGTGTATAGTTATAGTATTTAATGTAATGAAGGCGCATTATGGTGACAATATCATATTAATGTACACGGATACAGGAATATTTTGAATTACTAAATTAATTTTACTATTATTATCTTATTATATGAATAAGATAATAATATATTTTATATATATATTTTTGTTTCTCAGATTCGTTAATAAACTATATACTGACTGAGGACATGTATAAAGACTTGGCTGTTAATTCAAACTTGCTGGACCGGATGGATAAATCAGACCTTCCGTGTTTCATGAGGGCGGGGAAGACGATTCCTGGGTTGTTTTCCGACGAGGCAAAAGGACAACCAATTACGGAGTTTATCGCCCTTCGAGCAAAGTGTTACTCTTACATTTTGAGCTAAAAGGAGAAAATAAAGGCTAAAGGCGTCCGAGGGCATGTGGTTTTAAATCATACGACTTTCAAAAATCATTTGGGTTGCCTTTTCGCCGATGACGAAAAAGATAAAACTATAAACTATATACTAACGAAAATGTATCCATTCACATTCAACCATGAGATCGAACAAACAAATCCGAACAATTTTGTTTCAACCTACAAGATGATAAGCGGATAGCACAGACCGATAAAATACATACTTACGCTCATGGACACTTTAAAGTCGTTTGCTAATTGTATTTAAAAAAAAAAAACTATACACAATACACATAAATATTAAGTGTACATGTTTGTGAATTATATTTAATTTTATAAATTGTTTAGGTTAATTTATTTGTAATTTGTGAAATATCTTTGTAGATATTAAATTGCTTAAGCAATGAAGTCTCTTACCTTAATTTAAATCTCTTTATTATTATTATTGATATATTATTTTCATTTCCCCACATGTGCAATTCTCTACACTTTAAACTCTGAATTAACATACAGTATAAAGGCACATGTATGCTAGAACAGTAGCAGTATACTCTCATGGCATCCTACTATATAATATTGTAATTTTTGTTTGAATTAACATTAACTTACCAGTTACCATGGAATTCTGAGATGTGTACTGTTTATAGAAACTATAAAAAAAAAATATGTGTATATAAGACTCCTAATTTTGTGAAAACTGAGAACATTTTATTTATTGTTTCAATAAAAAATTAATTAACGTTAATCATATTATTATTACTCAGATATCTAATTTTTTATAACGTTTTACATAAAAGAAATATTTAGTAGTTAATATTTTATACTCGACAGGCGTCTTGTTATATATATAATATTGTGTGTTCCTTTCTGTTTTTATAATATAAAATATGACACCATTACCTTTATAGGTGTATTTTATGAGTATAGCCTAGCATAATTGTCAATTAATGAGTAGAAAGTACGAAAATATTCAAACTTCTATAAATAATATGACAGTAGGTAATGTAGATATCTATTTACACTGAGTGTGCATTGAGCCTTTAACTATATATTAAGCATTCCTCGAGGCTTGGGCCCGAAAAGTGTAGTTAAAACTTAAATAACATATTTTTTTTCTTCAAAGATGTGTTTTAAATTTTTCAACTGTTAAGAACTTTTCTGATGTGAAATGGTATTTCTTAAACAAAATATAAATATGAATTTAATTTGTTCAAAACTAACTCAGTTTTGTTAAGTATTTAAGTGCCTTTTTGATACTTCAAAGTTCAAATAAATTTGAAAAACTTAGTGAAAACTGTATTTTAAATGTTTAAATATAATTTGTCTCTGTCTTACCGTTGTATTTCAATGACCAATATTTTAGCATTTTACTTATTTTACATTTTGTTCATAAAATAATATTTTGTACCTAATGCACGGTTCTAGGAATTTATAACAAAATTGTATCACACATAAAATAACAGGCTAGCTGACATGGTAGGCCCTAAATTTGAAATTCATGAACTAATAATCAACTATTATACTAGTTACTAGTTTTAGTATTAAAATATATTGATGAATTTAAGTTTAAGTACCTGCCTACTTGCAATTAACAAAGGTACAAATATTTCAATATCACATTTATTGAACTAAAAGTAGGCATTTATTGGGGATTTTGAATAATTAAAAAAAGTATTTGTATTTATATTCAAATACATATTTCAAATATCTAAGAAAATTTACCTGGAAAAAATTTCCAAAGCTATACATAACCAATATAATAATGCCTAAATAAAAAAATGTAAAAAATAAAAATAATACTAATAGTTTCAGTCAGTAAATGACAAAGTTAGCAGTTGGACATATGGAAGTTGTTTAAATTATAATAGAAAAGCGGCCAAGTGAATACATAATGATATACATTAGGTTTTCAGAGAGTCACTGTAATTGATGATTTAAATTTTAATTCAATGATGTAAAATCATTGTACACGAAACACGATTCTGAGTGAAGACTGTCTGTCAGTGGTCAGTCTATAATATTACTAAGTACATTTTATTATATTATTGTGATTAAAGTAATTTTTATTTTAGTATCATAATTTATAGGTATTAGTACTTACTACAGTATTCCAAACACACTATAATTACCTAATCCATATTTATTTATTTATTTTTCATTAAACAGGCCAGAACCCAAAATAATAAGACGCATATAAAAATATTTACAATGACTTAATAATAAGTAACAATATACAATATAATAATAAACATACTATAAAAAATGACATGAACATAATACAATAATTAAAATAAATAATTACAAAATTAAAATTACATACAGAGTTATGGATATATTACATAATTATACATTTATAAATGCCTACTCATTATTAATTATTATTTGTTTCATGTAACAAATAATTTTGTACAGTCATGACTGTTTTAGCTAAACTATACTTACTACAAAACATTTATTCTTAAAATCAGTAACAGATACAGAAAAACTTTAAGATACCAATAAATTACTAAATATGAGCCAATGGTTAAAGAAGATGTAGGGGACAAAAAAAATTCTGAAACACTACAAAATGTATTCACAATTCATTTTCACAGCATAATTTTTTTTATTTTTTGCAATACATTTAATAACTACTAAATGATTAATTTTAAGATAAATAAACTTGTTCTTTTCTTTTGATACATTAACTATTATTTTAAATAAAATAAAATAATTTATTTAAAAAAGTGTGCCTACCAATTAAGAAATTTTGTTTGCTATCTGTCAGTACCATATAGTTAAATTCTTTTAGCAGGTTAGATTTTTTCTATTATTTTGTTATACATTTCTTGAAGCGTATATTTTGCACATTTAATTGATTTTTTATAAATTGTAAAAAATTCTCATATTTGAAACAGCAGAAATTATCAAGCGTACCATGAATTCTTACAAACATTGGTGTAGCAAACTATGCACATTATAAGAATTTCATTGTACGCTATATAATAATGAATACAAAGTTATAAATTGTTTAAACAACATTAAAGCTATATCGACATATCGTTATGAGTTTTGTTATAGAGAACTACTTATTACAATTTTAACTCCACAAGGTAATAGCCTAAAATGGGAATAAAAGTTTTTTTTTTAATTTTCCTTTTAAAACTATTGGACCATAATATAATAAAAATGATCTAACTTCAGTAGCTTACCAATACTCTATATTATTTTTTATTGCTCTTGAAAGATAGTTAAATTCTGAATAGAGCATCTATATCAGGAAATGGCATTCTGTTTTGTAAATATCTACACTCTTGAGTACCTACATGATGAACAGCCAAAATAACCATTGAGCCCTTTCACATTTTATAAAAAGCCTCAACTGGAGAATTACAAACAATATAATCCATCTAAAATTTAAATATTTTATCATTTACACAAAGACCACAATCTATCAATACTGAAACATCTAATAAAAAAGGCTGGAAGTATTCACTAGTAAATAGTAATTACATTAACTATTGAAGATGGGTCATACATTTTATAATTCGGGTGAAATCGGTTGAAAGAGGTATCATGTTTCTTTTTTTAAATTTATAATTTTTCTGAAGTGTTCGGGTATTACTAGTCCCAAAACTTCCTCCTTTCTGTTTAATTTCTAAAATTATAAAATAAAGTCAAAAATAGTTCATCCAAATAAAGACTATAAATATTAATGTAATACATATTTTACATCTAATAAATGTATCTCTCAGTGGATCAAAAGTATTCTAAATTGTTAAAATTATTAATTAGTCAGCTTTCTTTGACCTAGCTTATCTTATATCTTATATCTTAACCACAATATTTTCAAAATTTTAACCAGTAAATTTTACAGAACTACTACTACTACATTCATTTACAACTTTTGTTAAATTAATTAAAGATGAATATTAAATTAATGCTGGAAATAGATTAGTCAAACAGTTATTTTCCAAACAAATACATCGACATTATTAAAAAAAATTATATTTTAAGACTCTCACTTTTTAAAATATTAAGAAGTTCAGATTGTCCAACTGTTGTTGTCTTATCTTTTCCACGACCTGTTCTAGTACATTTTGTAACATATTCATCACTAAAAAACTTCCCTATTATTTTCTGTACACGATTCTAAGAATTAGAACCACCAACATTTCTTATAAAATATTCCTATACATAATGTAGCTATTAAAAAATTGTAATTTGTTTGTAATAAATGAATTAAAGTTGTTTTAAATAATAAACTATCATTCTCTGGCCATAATTTTCAATCAATACATTTTAAGAGGTTTCATTTGAAGAAAATATAAAAGAGAATATCAAGTTTTGGCCGACTGAATATTTTTGTAATGCAGTGGTCTAAAAATAAACAATATTCAGTGAGTAGGTAAATTATACATAATATTTAAGTTTATACCTAGGTACATAATATGTATTTCATAAATTGATTAAATATTAAAAGTAATGTTTAAATAAAGTGAAATAGAATCATTAAGTTATTCCAATTCGTAATTACTATAATTACCATGCTAGAACTTACTATCGTCTATCAATAATGTGGATACCTGACATGTTTGTGCTACTAAGAGCCTAAAAACCAACAAGCATAATTATAAGACATTAAAAAGGAAAACAGTTTTAAATAAATTTTAACAAATTAAGAAAATTCCAAATATTATTCAGTATAGGTAATTATTATAAAAATATTCATAAAATGTATCTACTGATCTTATGCTTAAGTTATCTAGTTAGTTGTATAGTTGCTGTATTACGTAATTTATAACCTGCAAAAATGATTGAGTCAATAATTCATAATATCAACATTAATTAAAAATATTAGCTTGTAGGTAATCAAGTAGATATTTTACCATTTTACTAGAAGGTTTCATAAAAAAAATATATCTACATATTTTTATTCATTATGAGTTTATGGATGCATTGAATTAAATTAGTTGGTAAGTACAAACTCCTAATTAGTGGCGGACTGAACTTAAATTTTAAATGATGTATTTTCATAATTAAGTACTTACCTTATTGAAACATTTAAAAACGTATAATACTTATACCTTCTACATACATAATATGTACAGACAGTGCCATAGCCAGGAGGGGGGGGGGATACCTGAAATATTTTTAAAACAATTTTGTTGTCTTGTTTTATATTATATTATATTATGTTTGATAAAAATTAAAAGTTAATGTAGTATTATTGTAAGTAAATCGTAATAATAATCAAACAAAAAATAAAATTTTACTTATGTTTACAACACATATTGTTGTATTCTGTCCTGTTAAGGAAAAGAACCTTAAATCCAATATATTACTTCTGAGAAAAATGCAGTTTTGTGTTTTTAATTTTATTATTTATTAGTCTATTTAACTTAGTATAAAACAGATCCATCCTAGTATTTTCGATAAGGAATGCAATGAAATATAATAATTTAAAAGTATTATTCGATTATTTAACGAATAAAAGTTACTTTTATGTTATAACTTACTTAGCCATATAAGGTGTTTATACTTGTATTTACTATTTACTAAGGATAAAAGCTGTAAGTAAATTGTACAAAACAATATACAAATGTCAAATAATAAAACATTCACAATGATCGTGAATGTAATACACACTAACAAACAATAATCAAAAGTCACATTACTATTTACCTAAACATATTGATCACAATAAAATAATAATTAATAGACTTTTCAAATAATAATCACAAAGAAAACAATGTAGAAACTATTAATATAATATAATATTGCTGTTACCTCAAAAAAAAGTTGAAATGTTAGGTAATAATGCCGTAATTTGGCTAGACTTAGAAGTGTCATAAGTAGATGAGAAGAATTGCAAAAACTTGAGAAAAAAATTAAGCCCTTCCCCCCCCCCCCCAAAAAAAAAGAAAATTCTGTCTACAGCACTGTTTGCAGAATTATAACATTGTTTACAAATATATTATTACGAGCATATTAATAGTACACTAGTATGTATTACATTATATGTTTTTGGTCTTAAATTTTTAATTTTGATTAATGTACCCAATTATAATATATTATTATTAATAAATATTATAATAATTATATATATTATATAATTGTTTCAACTATTTGTTTTAATCATAATTTATGTTCTAGTTATAACTATGAATATGAGAATATTTAATTTGTATTAAATAAACATATTTTATACTTTATATAATGAAATAAATAAATAAAGGAAAATATACAAAATTAACATAAGTGTATTATAACTATTAATTGGTCTTATTTAGCATAAATGCATGTTTCATGTTAATAAATATTTATAAGATTAATAATGATATTTGGAATACATAATGAATAATTTATTACTGTTAATCCATTGAAACACAAAGGAAAATTATCCATCAGCATTTTAAATCCTTTTTCATAGGCCATAGTTGTTTGTTAGTTATGAACTAAATCCTCAATTGGCACCCCCCTTTATAGCTGTTAAAAGAACAGTAACAGTTGTCATGGACATATCATATCTAGAAGTAGAATCCATAAATATGATTTCAGAACTATTTTTCAATTTTTGAGATCTTTCATTTAATAGGGTTACAACAATGACTATCCATGGATCTGTTTTATCCATTACAACAGTTATGCCTATACAATTCATAAATATTGACTAGAAAGTAGAAGCTACTGAAGTTTGATGAATTATTAATTCATAAAATGCTTAGTATATTTAGCATAATCTTATTTTTTAATTATTTATACAACACTAGTGAATTAAACATAACATTATATAGTTAACATTAAACTAAAGAAAAAATATATTTCTTCCAGTCTTATAATAAATATAACTATAATTTTAAGGAAAATATTTAATTATATTTCATGTATTCAGATAATAGTTTAGTACTTTTTAAACATTTATTGTAGTTTTTTTTATGGTTTTAATATTATTTAAAGATAATTAAATTTCAACACATTTGAAAAAAAAATATTTAACTCAATATCATTAGGTATAATTTATAAAATATGAAAGTATAAGAATTAATGAAGTATGGAATATTTTTATATAGAAACTGACTTAAAAAATAAGGTTTAAAAAAGGACCATTAATTTGATAATAATATTTCTGTGTTAAGTATATCTAATTTAAATTTCCAAATAAAATAAGATTAAACCTAACATAGTATAGTATATAGATATATTTTAACTTGTAAAATAAATTTATGAAATATGTTATAATACCAAATTATTAAGGACAGTGTTATTTACTATCTAGTTACGATACTTGACCATTTTTAATATAATACTCAAGACTAATACCTACCTTGGTTCAAATAATCTAGGATTTTTACTTTCAATCTCTCAAAATGATCATCAAATCTTCAGTAGTTTTACTCTAAATATTAATTCCACGGTTTATATATAGTCCAAGGTCTTGGGTTCTATGCACGTTTAGCCAATGATACTATATAATTTGGAACTTGGAAGTATATTAATTCTAGAGATATTCTGTTTTATTGCTTGACTAGGAGAAAATGCATTAGCCAAATATTTTAGAAAAAGAGATTTAAAGTCTGTATCAATAAATAAACGCTTCAGAGTATCAGCACTCTCACAATTATGCCTATGCAAATTATTAATTTAATAATAGTGTTAAAAGGAGGGTTTCTTTTTTAGTATTCATCATTTTTCTTAGACCCTGTGGTCATTATTTTTATCAAAATATCAATAAATGCATCACATTATTGGTTTTTTGTTTTACTCCATTCGTAATTTCATTGATACATACCATTTCATTAAACACTGAACCAGAACAAAACAAGCTTATAGACCGTAATACGTATAGATATTGGATATTTTGAATGGTGTAGAACTTAAAGCTCTTCTCAATATGGACGGAACATCCACTCAGAGCCTAAATACAAACTAGGTACCTACCTACCTAAATATTGATATGTATAGTTCAATTCATAATTTTTGTTTTACATGATTTTTCGGTAGAACTCAAATAGGTTAACTTAGATACCTACACCCTACGCCTATAATGATTATTACCTAGTTAATAATTATGTATCATGATTATTCATATATTTTGAATTTAATATTGTTTACAATAGGTAATTAATAATACATTTCAACTATATTATAAGAAAAAAATAAACAATAATTAAGTAGTAATTAATCTTAATATTATAAAATATAAATTAGCCAACCAGGCTGGTCAGACAGCAAACGCATTGTTGATATCATCAGCTCCGTTTAAATAGTTCTTGTCCAAGCGTATCACCATGTTAATACGTTTCCATATCCTGTAAATAATAACGTGTTTCAAGGCGGATTTTGGCGTAAGATATGATACCATTGTCTTTAAGTTCATATGGTCCGGATTTACATGCAAAGACATATTATACATTTTAGCTATAATATTTGGTACTTATAGTATGGTAGCTCGTATAAAAAAAAAAAAAAATGAGCTTATTATAAAATAGATGGTACGTACGATAACTGCACTTTGGTATGGGTACTTTTTTTTATTCAGAAACATGCAAAAATATGCGAGCACATTTTAGCATTTGAATCTACATAATATCTTGAAACGTATATCGTTTTAATCCGAATTGTTTTAAGTCAAATAGAATATAAAAGTTTGCATATAAATCCGGGCGCCGATAATATTATATACAGCAGGTATTATTATAGGTAGGAATGTGCTGTTTTTAAATACTGACGATGAAAAAATGATGAGCCAAAACCACAACATGGCAGCCATTGCTAACGTTATGATAGACATGAGAAGCCCGTTGGCAAATGAATTTTTGTCTTTCGTGTCTAGGAAATATTCAATCGTTTTCATTCCACAGGCTATGAGCACTAAACACCATATCGATACGAAAAATAACATGACCGTGAACTGTTGACAGAAGCCTTGGCAGTTTCTTCTCTCCCGCAGCCACTGTGCACAAACAACAGTTTGACGATGAGCGTCGATGATCATTATAATTTTTAAAACATAATATTGACATTTTTGTACGATGATTGTAAACTGCAACAATAATATATTAGAATATCGTATAATATAGGTGTGTGCCTAATGACAGTGATACTGTCGGATTTTTCGCGATACATATTATGTAGGTAGGTACACTACTACAGACTACAGTTGGTATGTATAGCTACATGGCTTCAGGAGTAACTGGGCCTTTTAGTTGGGGGGGGGGGGGCTGGAGTCTTGAACACTCTGAATATTATAAAACGAGATATATTTTTTGAGACATATTTAATAGTCGTCTATTACTTCTTCGTTATCTGAGGTCACGTTTTCATGTGGTACATCTAACATAGGCACATATGGTTGGCACACAGATAATATCATAAGTATTATAATATAAGCTTTGGGGGTGGGGGATCCTAACCATAACTACACCACTGGCAGAAACCACTTTCAAAGTAGTGTTGAAGATTATGTTATTCTTACTGTTCCAACAGGCAAAAAGTAACGACCGCGGACACACAAAAACTTAACACAACATTGTTAAAGTAACACGTCGTTCATTACTCTGATTAGAATCTGTAAAATGTATAAAGATGTAGTTCCATGTCCCACGCCAATACCTACGTACCATTATTTACTGATATTTAATCATTCGAGCTTCGTTAAAAATATGTTTTCGTGGTTCATTAGCTGTGACTTTTCACTTGTGATTAATTTTACTGTCGATTGGTCGAATAATGGTCTCGTGGATTTTTTTCGTTAAAATTTAAAGAACTAGTTTTATTTTGTAGAAGAGTACAATGCCTAATTTCTTATGTAACAATAATTATAAGTTTCTCGGAAAAAAAAATTATGAAAAAAAAACAATCGGGACTTGATTGAATTTCAAGAAAAAATTATTTATAAGAGTCAATAAAAAAGACACTTGCCGATTTAGATAAAGTTCAAAAAAGTTCACTTCTCTCTGGCAAAAAATAAGTATGAATGATTTCGGTCCGTACTGTGATTACATATAGATTCGGCCACATCACAACTGATAATACGTCCATTTAGTACTATTTATTTCACAGTTTACCGACATTGATATTAATTGCAGTTCCAAAAACATTTTATAAACAACATCATCAATTGTGCAGTATAATATAATTGAAACGTATATTGGCTTGGTGAATTAAAATTTTGTTTTATCAAGCGAGCACTGATAAATTAAAAATAAACTAAAAACATTAAGAAACAATCGTCCTATTAGATACCTAGATATAGCCTTATAGGTAATTATATAATAATGTTTGTTTTTATGGAATACACCATAAAACCATTTATTATATCATTTTAAATGAATGAATACAAAAATAGACGCACACGCAAATTTTAAAATAAAATTGTATTTGTTGTAAATTATGGGGTACTCGAATCCAAATTATCACTACATAATAACCTAACCGAACATGTAATAATAATATCACGTCCCGTTGGTTTTGTTGACTCCGATGTTGTAGGCAATAGGTCAATAGGTACCTATATGATACGTTCAAAATAAACAAAGGGTCGAACTAATAATATAATAACAGTACGTTTGATGTTTTGTCTTGGTGCATATTATAATTAGGTGAGTACATAATATTATGGTATGTTATAATATGCTAGTTTACCTACCTCGTTTACGGTCAAAGAACGTTCGATTGTCTTGAAAGTGTAGCTGCAGATGTCACAACTACTCGATTTTGATACGGATAGCCATTGTTCGAGGCACGTCACGTGGACGTGTGCATGCGATCCGACACAGTTGCACGGCGATACTGTGCTTTCTTTCTTATCATCTACACGACATACACATCACAAAGAGCGTTAATGAGTTCATAAACTGTAATGTTTAACTATAATCATCTCTGTACAGTCTTGCAAAAGATACTTTTTTAAAGTATTCAATAGTATAGGTACAGATACAGATATTTATTTTGAAAAGTATTTAAAATACGTATCTGGATACCCAGGACAAAAAGTATTTGAATACAAATAATACTTTCAAATAACTACTTTTAATTTTTTTATAATTGTATTTTTTACAAAATCAATCTGCAGAACCTGATTTTCTATTGTTATAAGTTAATTATCTGTAGAGCATTTTACACCACATATTATTTGGCGTGATTGTCGAAATGTACACATTTTTTGTCCGAGTAAAAAAATTTTCCGTTGAGTGTATAAATTCACAGTAAAAAAAATAAAAAAAAAAAAATTCTTAATTATACTTAAAATTTAAACTAAAATAGAAAATATATACACTCAAACAAATAAGTATTTGAAATTTGATATTTGATTTTAAGTACGGATACTTTGGGAGGGTATTTGAAATACTTTGTTCAAGAACTTTTCGAAAAAGTATTTACAATACGTATAGAGTACTAAAAATGCATTTGAAAATCTTACTCAAGTACTTATTTACAAGACTGCATTTGCAGCATCACTACCGTATAAAACACTAAATTCACTAAGCGTGGAATATAAACTGCAAGTGTGACGTTTTTACAAAAAAAGGTGCCTACCCTATTATACGTATAATATGTGTATTATGGTGCCTACTTGAACGCGTTTCGTTATTAATTTATTATTAGTTATTACTTGTTATTAAAATATGCTAGTACAAAGTAGGCAAAATATGTATATAGGTACAGAGTGATTCACTATATAAGCGTCATCGCCCCTTTTTTTGTTTCAGTAATGCAGCTATTCAAAATCTGGCTACAGGATAGGTACTACTTAAGTAGGATATACGAAAAACATCAATAATTTGAAAATAAGTTATTTAAGTATATTAAAAATTACCGAAAAATAGATTTTGAATTACTGCATTGTTTAAGGAATAAACAGGAGTGAGCATGCTTTGTGAATCGCCCTGTATAGATACTTGGGTATAAAATATAATATAACGGTTATGTGCAATATGAACACAACAACAACAGGTGATAGGGGCCTATAATAATTGTACATATTATATGAAAACATATTTTTTTTTTTTACAAACAGCGTCGGCCTATATTAAAAATACACAATAATATTACACTACATTCATTTGAAATGCGAAAATAGAAAAAAAAAATGTTAATGCATAATAATAATAATACGTACCAGTTAAATGTGTCCTGCTCGAGGCGAAAGACAAAAAAAAAAAACTGCAAAACAGCAATTGATACAATAATATAATATATTATTAAAATCTGAACAATGATGACACGGTTTTTGGTAGATCAGTACCTACTGAACTGCTAAGACTATACGGAGACGGACAAATGCAAGTAATCGATATGACAATGTATCCGATGTGATCTTTGCTGATAAGTTCTGAACGATAATCAACAAACTATATGTTACCTATATCTACTCGCGGGGTTTGGATTTATATGCTCTAAAAATCAAGAAATATCTAAGCACGTTGTTTGAATGTGCATTTATGTACACCGAAAATGGACAGATTTAATTGCTCCGGAGACCGCCCGTGTTTTAGTTTTGAAAATCGTTATAAGACAAGTTGCACTATAGACACAGAAATGTCTATTTGGTCATTTATTATTGCATGATTATAATTTTCCAAACAATTTAAAGTCGAAATTTTAATGCAGAAAAAAATATCATGGCATAAATAACTATAGAATAATCATTGGTTAGTGGATAGTCAGATTGAAATTATTTTTTATGCTTCCACTAGAATTGGCAGTCCACATTAAAATGTTTATTTTCTGGTACATTTTACGCGCTTAAAACAATTTTAAATTACAAAATAGTGCTACACTCCATAAAAAGACTAAATATTGTGCCCTCATAATTTATTGTCAAGTATGTTGTATTTCTTCATAATTCGTATTTTTGATCACACTTTCGTGAAAAATATTTTGTAATTGCAGTACCAATTATATCGATCAAAATTTGTTTGCAAACCAAACCCATATCTACAAATGTGAGCCCCCTACAACTATTTTACTAATACAATATAGTCATAAAGATGACGTAATTTTCAGCCAGGATTGTAATTAGGAACTACGGTTAATGTACATGTAATTACATTGTGTTTGTTTTTTGTAATTTATTATTCAACAGTCGTTACTAGTGTTAATGTCTAATGTTATATTGTTAGGAATCATATTTATTACGATCGTGTGTAATAATACGATAATTATTATTACGATGATTATGAAATACGTCTAATTAATTTTCATGTCACATGATTACAAAAATATTTTTTAAAAAAGTGTATAGTTTTATTCAGAATATTTTTTGTGCGCCATTTTCAATTATTTTATAGCATTGAGGACTTGCTCATTGTTGTGACGATTATCGGAGAGATAATAATGTAGATTGTAGGCAATGAAACTACCTGTTTAATGATACAACCGCATTCTCATTTTTTTTTCGTTTTGTATAATCGATCAATATAATAAAATGATAAATATATTTGTACAATTATTGTGTTTATTATTTTGATAATCTGTANCCTTTAAGGCTATAATAACGGTCAACCACCACCCACCACCCAATTTTTTTTAGGGGGTCAACTGACCCCCTTGACCCATAACGTGTGCGCCACTGATTCTCATTTTTTTTTCGTTTTGTATAATCGATCAATATAATAAAATGATAAATATATTTGTACAATTATTGTGTTTATTATTTTGATAATCTGTACCTATTGTATATTTGATCTCGAAATAAGTAGGTTGATGTAATGTCATGCAGTAAGAACGTCAAATATATTACGGACTCATTAAATAACGTAATATTATTGTAATATTTTATTCACTGCACAGAACAATAGAACACACTTATTGATAACCTAACTTGGTATTATATTTTGTACCTAGTTGTTTATTTTTCGAACAAATATTATACCACTCACGTACAACACGTGTAGACGTTGTCTTTAGTAGGTACCTTTATTTTATACTTTTTGTCATATTATGCAATAATTATATTAATATAATACCTATGTTTTAATCGGGCATAAGTAGGTTTATATTATTATATTAAATTGTGCGTAGAGGCATGATTTGTGGGATGCAAAGCCCAAAGGAATCTTAGGTACCTACCCTCGCATATTTGTTTTTCAAGAACAAGTTAGATACCCGATTTCCCAACACAAATATTAAAATATTTATGCCTTTTGACATTTACAAACGATAAAAATTATACATTTATATATTTTTGTAAAATTTCTTTTATGCATTTCTAACCTCCACTAAGTACAATAATTATTTTAATCACTTTGAAAAATATAATTTATTTATGGGTTCTGTGCTTTGACTGTGTTTATTCTCTTCTTAACTTGTTTTACGAATTTCCGCATGCTAAATCATTTTAAATTAAAAAACCTATATTAATTATTATATTTTCCCATTGTATAATGTGTACTTGTTTTGCAAAAATGACTGTTATCGATAGAAATTTGTGTTATGTTTCCATGTCGTATAAACTACACCATAATTTTTATTCGACTCTAATTTGGCTCATTATGGCTGTCGGTAAATAATTTCATAATACTCTGAAATGACGTCCACTGATATGGTAATATATAGGAAACTCTAGGTAAAACGGAGAAATTCTAATATTTGTGTCTTATATTGGGAAAAGATTAAACTGGATATTTTTTAATCCTTGTTTTGACCATAATACGCAAAAAATGTCATATTCATACATGAACTTACCAGTTGTGAATAAAAAATCACCACAATGCCTTTTACCTGCAGTTGTTTGATATTATAAACTGTTATTTTATTTTTAGATTTGTGTTTTATTTAGAGTTACTGTAAGCTATATTGCGTCCCATTTTTAATTCTTGATGTACATATTTTTTGCCCTGCCATATTTTGTGTGCATTTAAATATTTTTTTTATTCATTTATGTGCATTCGTACATTTTTTCATTTTTGCAAGGTCAATATTTTCAATCCTGTTTTTCAGACTTAGGACTATTGTTACATAATTGCAAGGCTGGGCATTAACGCGTTAATAAGTTAAAGTTAAGTTAAAAAGTTAAGTTAATTTAACTTTTTAACTTAATAAGTTTTTTTTTTTATGTTTATTAACTTAATTAATAACTTTAGGAGCATTTAAATTAACTTTTAATTAACTTGAGTTAATTTTACATTTAAACAAGTTAAGTTAATTTTAATTTTAATTATTATGTAATGTGTTTTCAATTTTTTTAATTCATGTAAAATTTTAATACCTATATAATGAAATTACGAATATTATCAATGCCTGTTATTTTGCCATCGTCGCCAGTTGGTGGTTATAACTTATAGCTACAGATATTCCTATGAATTATTATAAACTATTTTGGTAATATTATATTTGTTTTATACATTATTATTATTATATTATACTTATTATTAAGAATTAATATCTATATAGAAGATAACGCTAGACAGACTAGACAGTTATGTGGTAATAGTGTAATACCCTGTTTATTTTTGTATAATGTATTATTAGTTCGACGTTTTCGTCGATTTCACCGAAATCTAGAATTCCCTCATGGATGCCTAGTGACTAGTGGTGGTTAAACCATGTTTCTATATTCGATATGGATACATATTATTACATATCAGTTACAAGTTTACAACTACTAATACTGTCATTTCCAGGTTTTATTATAATATTATATTAGTCCGTGTCACGGTGAAAAAATGAAAAATACCTTTAATCGCGGTTCGTGTTCTTGTCTTATTGATAATCTAACAACCCATACAGGCCTACCGCTAATTATCGTTTATTAGTAATAACTACTAATAAGTATTCAGTATTCAGTAATCACTGAATGAGTATAAAAATAAATACGCTACTCAGTCTTATACTCGCCTATACTTCGATTTCGACTAAAATATAAAGACGCGGTTAGGTTAAACTAACGCGACCATTTTCGAGTTTGTACAATCTGGTATCAGTCTACATTTTCCGTATAGTACTGTTAGCTTTTTGAACACATAAAATAATAATAGTTCTTTGGTGTAATAACATGAACAATTTTAGGTACGAATATTTTAATTTTTCCTATATGAAAACAAAAAAAACTTTTTTTAACTTAACTTGAGTTAAAAAGTTAATATTACATTTTGGTTAACTCTTAAATTAGTTTAATTGATAAAACATTTTGAATTAACTTTTAACTATTAACTTGATTTAAATTTAAATTTAACTTAACTTAACTGAGTTAAAAAATATCATTAACTTGCCCAGCCTTGCATAATTGTACAGTTAAATTGGTAGAGTTAAAGATATTGATTATGCCGTTATGTTGTTTATGATTAAAAAATGTACCTACCTATTTGGTATTAAAAATTAGTACCTAATTGAGTTTCTGGTCAAAATTTGTTATTTGGGCAATTTTTATTATATTTATCTAATAGTATTACCCATGTATTAAGTATAATAATATAACAATATGCATAAAATGTGTATAAAAAAGTTTTAAATTTTATTGATCGTAACTACCTAATAGATATTTTATCTTTTCGGACACTTTTATAGGTAATGTCATTTTAAAGTTATCATATCTGCAATATGCCCTATACATATTTCTATATTTTATTGAGTTTAATGGGTATAAATGTTTTTTCAATAAAAATAACATCAAGATGATCAATTAAATTGCATAAAAATAAAATGGATCAATATTTATGCGATTGAATAATATTTGTGGGACGTCTCAATCTTGTCCCAGGTAAACATGTTTCTTAATATGGTACTGAAACCTATTAGACCTTCGACTAGTTTAACTGAATGTTTAAATATTTTAACAATATATTCATGATCGTATCCTGTAGGCCACCCTGGTCCAACATTTTTTGATCTCGGATAGTACATCATATGTGACTAAAATATATTTATTACATCCATAATTATTTCATTGGAGGAAAACAGTCAACATCAATTGTTTTTTGCTTTTTTTAGAGAGAGAAAATGGACGGTGGAAGAAAACGGCTCTAATTACTACTCAGTACTGGACATCATAGTTTAGTATAACATGGTATGCACATACCGTCGTAGCAAATGCGGCACATTATTAGCTTGTCATTCTCGTCGTATTCGTCGTTGTCCTGTGAGTCTCCACGACCGTGTCTCTTACTGTCGTCCGAAAGCGATTCCATCTGTACCGCCTCCTCCTCCGACCGCTGAACTTTATCGACGGACAGAAAAAAACACAAGTCAAATAATAATATTTTTTAAAACATGGCTACGGGTACTTAGTATAATATAATAGGTGTAATAATGTCGTCCGCGCCACAGGAGCCACTGTGGTGTGCTTGTTGCGACAACAAATAGACGTCTATCGAAAATCGGCGAAAATATATTTCACTATTTTTTCTCCGCTCGAACACAACGCCGGAAAATATTATAATATTATAATTATTATTATTATTATTATTATTATTATTATGTACCTCTCGTGCATGTACGATTTACCGAAAACATGATATTTTTCGCGGTCGCGTACATTATAACATGCCCATAGGAAAAATAATTCTCTGTAGTCGTTTTTTGTCACTGTGTTAACACTTTTGTCATTATTATTACAATTTTTTTTTCTTTTTTTTGCTCATAGCGTGTCGCCAGTGTATAACTTAATAATACTTCAGAGTGTAGGTATATAGGTACCTAATAATGCTGTTTTATAGGTATACATATAAATATATATATATATATATATTGGGTAGGTACCTACGCTATAGCTTGTTTATTTATTTTATTAAACAGCGCTTGAGCATATCGCAAGTGTAGGTAAGTATAGGCAGTTGATTAAAAATTATTGTTATAACTAGTTACTAGAACTTGTTTACTAGAAAATAATATCATGTTGTACTAGTTTTTAGATCGGTTTCGTCAAACAATAAATTATGATAAAAGCCCAATGGAAGACCTTTAAACTGCCGACTAGATGGGCGCACAAAATATATACACTGTTAGCATGGTATACTTAGTTATACTAGTTATAGTATTGACTTGTAACGTATAGTGGCGTATCAAGCATTGATTACATCTAAAATTAATTATGGTGTTTTTGTATGGTGACAGGTAAGGTATCTAAGTATGAAACAACTAAAGTTCCATAAAAAAAAAAAAAATACCAAATAAAATACTAAAAATTATTCCATAAACAAATACACAAGAAACCACGCAAAATACTTAATATTCAACGATATAAATGTACTGACAGAAAAAAATATATTTTATAAAGTTTTGGTACTTAATATAATATTATAAACAATATTACTTTTAAAACTGTACACTGATATAATATATACAAGACACATATCTAATATCAAAGTAGGTATACCAACCATGCACAGCAAATTAACACAACCCACATAATATTATATACTTGTATATTAAATCGGTACAAAAAATTACAATACCTATATTACCATTAAACATGTAGTAACTCTATCAAGATTCTAAAAAAAAAAATTAAACATTGGCTACTGCGAGAACAAAATAAAGATAGACTTTTCAAAATGTATAGGACTTTGCATTACTTATTATATCAGTTAGATGATGATTTTAGTGATTGTTGATAGTCTTAGTTTTATAGCTTTATATATATTGTACCATTTAACTATACGATTTTAAACAAAGAAAAAATACTTTACTATTTATATTGATGTCATATTAGGTGAGAAATGTCTATTGTAATTTGTAAATATTTAATTTGTATTAACCAGGTATTTAATGAATTTATTATTTACGTTTGAAATTGTGAACTTGAGGGCTCCCGCACAAACTAACAATTACTGTGATTGAAATACTATAGATATGCGAATATTCGATTTTGAGATTATGAAATATACTATTTAAGGGTGTCGGAATCGCCATTTGTCAAGGGGTAACTTTAAACTATAAGCTTCAGGCAGTTCTCAGTTCCGTCTTACGTCGGTCGCGAATCCAAGGGAGTAGAGCTTCAGCACCCTACCCCCCACCTCTTTGAAAATGTTATACATTAGGTACTTGTATTATTTATTTAATAAATAGTTCATGCGACTTAAAATCTATAAATGTAAAATATAAATAAAAATGTTAATATTGCGATCAGTTCTTATCTATAACGTTATCATATGTACCTATAGATACATGATAATAGAACCAATAAATTATATAGGTACTTACCTACTAATTACTATAATTATAATAATATCTTTTTTTTTAAATATATCCCCCTCCCTCAACAATTTCATATTTATAGATGCACCATCCACGCCAGTCTTACGTTGTGTAGTGGCCACACAGAAAAATACAATTAAACTATTTCAAGGAAAATTGGAACAATAGGATTTGTTTTATTTTTATTTTATTAGAAAATGGAAAGCATACAGTTAATCAGGGCCGTATTGGTGGCGCCCCTCCATCACTGCATTTGCGCCTTCCCCAAATTAAAAATTTGCATTAGTTTGAAAAATATAAAACATGCAAAAATACATAGCATATATCAAGTGATAACAATTAACCTTTAATAATTTATACTAATGTATTTATATTACTTAAACATACATAAACAATAGTAATCTTTTTCAAAAGGTTTGTTTTACAATTGTGTTTAATAATTTAAAATTTATTTTAACTTTATAATTTTTATACAATATTTCAAAGGTACTTTTCTCGATTTAATTGAAGCAAATTGATCGATGACATTCACGACTTTGAATTATTGTTGATCTTAGATAATTTTTTATGATTTTCTGCTTGCTTAAACTCCTTTCACACGTAGCTGTAGTGACAGGAATTGTTAAAAGTATCGGTAGGTAGTGCTACCCTCTAAATTCGGATATAAATCTTTTAAAGAAACTAACCATTGTCTTCTCACATTTTTCACCATACAGTAAATATTTAAAAAACCATTTACCATCAAAATGCCTCCCATCTGAATTTGATGGAAAGTAATGATTTACGTCAATATGATACGGTTTCTGTTCAATAATATAAGTTCAAATTTTATCTGTTAGCTGTTAAGAGTTAAGCCAATGTCCAGGGTCAGTAACACATTTTGTATTAATTAACAAATATTTTTGAACAGTTTGTTGTTTAATATTCTCTTCTAGGTTTAGTGCATTATTTGATGTTGATTCAAGTGCTGCGCTAGGATTTTTTTCTTCATGATTTTCATTGTTAAGGTTTTTAATTCACTAATTGGCCATATGGGTTGCCAATTTTTTGTCTAATTTTTTTTGCTTCTTTCCTTCTCAAACCTGCAGAATGTTTTTTTTGAAGTCATTATGTTTTTGGTCTACCTATCCTATTCAGAAGAGGTTGAATTATGAGTATGGCGAAAATGATAGAAATACTAGGAATTCTATGCATTTATTTTTTAGTCAATACTTTTTAATTTTTTAAAAAAAAGATTTTGAATTTTATACCCAAAATTGAGGAAATTTTGGAAAACCAGCACCGTGACCCTTAATTAATTTAACTATTCTTCTTAAATATTATAGTTCGTACGAGTGTGAGTGCTTAAAAGCTAGAAAAATGAATTACCATAACATTGTACTCACTTAAATTTTAGTTCCACGAAACTACGTCGACGCTCGGCAGCAATTCAACAGAAAATAAAACCGTTGTACTTCGAGTGTACTGTACTTTGTATATCTTTCCTGTAGTTGACAATATAATAATTTGTCGATGGTTTTATTTGAAGAAAGATTATAATACGACTGGCCCGACGGCCGATATCACAAAACGATAATACTATTTTAAGAATTACGTAGTTCACCGTTTAATAGATGTTTAAATGACATTTTGCTAACGCCTAATATCTGAACAACAGGACACGTACATTTTGGATACGTACAGTAGTTAATAGTTATATGCTATAAATACATACATACCTAATATATTTTATGAGAATATGATTAGCATATCAACATTGAATCATCCGTATAAATATAATACGTGGGTGCTCTGTCCAGCCTAAGAGCGCACCGGGCGGCGGACGAAAACCGGCCGAAACTCGCGTATGCATTCCCCCCATCACAGGCATCAGCATAAATAATTTTTATAAAATAAAAATAGGGCGAGGCTCTTCTGTAGTAAGGCATTAAAATAAATACACGTTTTTCGAATATTACATATTAAATAGTATTGAAATGTGCGCCCCTCTTAGAACTCTTCGGTAATGCGCCCCTGCAGGCCCATGCCCTCTTGCCCTGCTCTGAATACGGCCCTGCAGGTAATTAGTTTGAGCTGGATTGCAATTTCATGTTTATCAACACGAAATAACGTCTTGAAAATGTGAGGCACTACTATTGAAAAAAAGTATAGGGTATACTGTTCTAAACGTCTATTAAGACTACTAAAAATAGTAAGTCTTCAAATTTAAAGAAAAAAAAATTATCAAAATCCAACTTTTTTACAAGGCTTGAGAGTGTTTCCCGCGAGGCAAGTATTTGTACTATAAAAACTGGTCGACTAGGATTCAATTAAAGTCCATTAAATAAATAAAAATGTAATCTTCAAACGCTCACGATGAAAACGAATGTGATGGCCTTGATTAAAATTTTTTTTTTTTAGCAATTTATAACCGATCTAGCTTTTATTTTTAACTCTCTCGTCGCTTTACTCGTATCTTACTATTTTGGAAAGTTCAGTATTATTATTTAGTAGGTACTACTTTTGTCTACATGCATTTATTTACATTATATATTTATATCACTGCGGTATATAAAGGCTGGGAAAATTTACCTCTTTTTTCGCCTGTTAATTAAAATTTCAATGGATGTCAAATCTCTTGAACTTCCAGAAACTATCAGATAAAATGGCGGATACTGCTCTGTTGCATATAAATTAGAAATTTAAAAATAGCTTATTGTAATGAATGGAGTTACAATTGAATGCAATGATATGATATCATTGTATACGAAAAACGATTCTGAGCGGAGACTATCGGCAGTCAGTCGTAATAATGTTTTTAAATTACTACAAATTAAGTTATTTAAAATAACTATAAGTTATTCTTCATTTAAATATAAAATTTCATTCACGTTTGAACTCAAAAAAGCAATAAAAAAAATGCGTGTCCTCGAATTTTTTGGCCACAATAAAATTACTTGATAATAATTTTAAAAAAAAACGTGTGAAAATAAAAACGTTCTTACTTAACTTATACTAATACAAATTAAATATGGACGATAATAATTAAAATTGTAGTTACTAAAATGACGAATGTCACACTGAGTCCTGTTTTTATGGTAGCAAATAACAATAGAATCAATGATTTTTTAAACACGATTTTAATATACATGTTGTTTTGTTTTCGATCGATATCCCTAAATAATCAAATAACTGAACCGGTCCAAACGTTTAAAAAGTTTTTAATTTTATGTAAACAATCGAGGTGTTCTCTTAATAAGAACCTACGCTGAGATTTTATTTAATTAACTACTGCCTCGGTCTCATAGGGTGTCGTCTGGAAAAACAAAGAACATCGCAATAAGCGATTCGATATTTGTAATAATAATAATAATAATAATAATATGTGGGCGTAAGCATATGAAAGTAGAAAATAATATTATCTTGGTAAATTTTTTTTCTCCACAATTAGGTATAGGCCCGAGACTTTGTGTAATATCACCAACTATGTTTCACTCCGTGTTCGAATAATTGCAAAATAATAACGAATGCTATTAAATCTATAATACAGGATGATTCACCAAGCATGCTCAATCTCTTTTTTTCTTCAATAATTCACTTGTTTGAAATCTGATTTTTTTTTAATTTTTAAATATTACTTTAAGAACATGAATTCAAAATCTTAAGATTTTTCGTACGACTTAAGGAGTGTCCTGTGGAGATACAAACTTATGTTTTTCAAATGAGAACACCCCTATTACTATAAATTATACAGTACATCATTTTTCTAAAAATTTTGACGTATCAAAATCAAAATTCATACTAGTAGTTTTTGAGTTGTTTAGGTTTGTGTTGCACGGGTAAAAGGTCCATAATAGTTATAATGTTATATTATATTATAGTTTATAATGAGTTTATAAGATATGGGTGGGGCTATGGTGATTTGAAAATTATAGTCATTTTTATAAATCTACCAACATTAATAATTTGTAAAAATGGCCTAAGTATAATAAATATACTAGATTCAATTTTACGTCTATTTTATATACTTATGTAAAACCAGTTTTAAGGACTATTATCCAATACAAACATTTTAATAACTAAGAAACTATTCATTCGAACTTTGAATGAAGTGCATCGAAATTTTCAAAAACATTACAAACCAATTAATTTATAGTGAAAGAGGGGGGTTCTCATTTGAAAAACGGAAGTTTTTATCACCACAGGGCACTCCTTAATTAAGTAGGTAGTACAAAAAATTTAAGAATTTGAAAATTTAGTTTTTGAGTATATTTAAAAATTCCAAAAATCAGAATTTGAATAAATTTCTTACCAAAGGAAAAAATGGGGCTGAACATGCGTGGTGAATCAGCCTGTACATATATAAGCAGGGCTGTGATTTTAATGAGTTTGTATTCGTTTTTTTCTACGCCACATGAAAATTAGATTCTGCCAAAATTTGTTTTGACTTATTTATAGTTCAAATACGAAATCTTATTTTTGCATATTTTTCGGATTAGGGCATATAATTTCACGTTTCATGATTTCTTGGCATTAGTGCTAATATTTTCTTAAAATGTTTTTATTTTATCGATATGCCTGGTTTAAATTGGGCTAATAAACACTATTATCTCGTAAAACCGATCGCGAAATCAGTATTGTTCCGATATCTACAAACCCATTATCAGTTTACCGCGTAAACTTTTACAAATCAGAAAAATAAACAGGCACCTTTTTTTATTCCTGACGGTATAAAACAATAATTTCAATAATTCTTGAAGGCATGTTTATGTCTAACACTTTTTTAGTGCATTAAATTCACAGTCCTGTGCATAAGTATGGAACGGAAAAAAATTTGAGTTCCGGTGATTTTTTTTTTGCTCATTCTCGATGTACTGCTGTAGCGTGGGCGCCATAAGTGCAGTTACTGCAGCTCTCTCTACGGCCACCCCTTCCAGCTGTTCACGTGTAAATCAGCCGTTACATTCTCACACGTGTCCAGTGAAGGATTGCACATGGCACTGGCAGGATAATAATTTTGCAAGACGTCAGGTGTACTTGTTCTCAACAGATCAGCGTTTTTTTTTTTTTTTTTAATATCTCATTCTACCTCCGTAATCGTACACCCGGCTACCGCAACAATTCTCATACATTGTACCTGCGGCTCGTGTTTAATCGATTTCACGATAATAAATTGTACTGTGATATTATTTTATTCACCCATCATATAAGGCGTATTATTATAATATAAAAATCCTATAACGGATGACGTTATAATATAATATATATTTAGGAGGGTAGTTACAGAAATAGCGTATATTTTATATCGACTGCTGCAAAGTGTTTAAATTATCGAGAAAAAAATATTCAATCTTCGATTGCGCCAAAACTATAAATTCGTATAGTCGTATGTGAGCCACACTATGGCCAAAAATAGAAGTTGAAAAAAGACATGTTTCGTTTCCGCCCAATATTAAAAAAACTTTTGATACCGGTTTCCGCCAAAATGTCTACCTGCAGCTTAGATACAATTGTTATACTTATATATTCTATATTTTTGGAAAAATGTTGCATTTTCGTGTTCTCCTGTACCGAAAAATCAGCATTGAGTGTACATAATAATATGTTGAATGTATATTGTATTGAAACAAAATTTTACTATTTTTAAGGTGGGTATATTTAAATTTAAGTGTTAACTTGAAATAATTATTTTACATCTTTCTCAAACACGAAGTCATTATACACTGCAGGTAATGAATAATGTGTTCAACATAGTGTCTATACAAATAATAATAACTAATAGTCATATCAACGAGTTCAAGTTACCTAGTAATTAGTATTCGTATAACATTAAATTGATATATGGACTGTGAAGATCTCAAACCACCTGTGTTAAATTTAATGAAAAGCAAAAAATAGATTTTATTTTCGGTACACTACAATAATTTTATAATATTGTAGCACGTTAGTCGACGGAAACGGGAATCAAACCCTAAATGGTATAGAAATCGAAAATATGTTCATGATGTCATAGTAAGTAACATGCAACTAAAATATTCAGTATTTGAATAGTTTCATTACCAAATAGAAAAATTATAGTGACCATGCTTGGTAAATCATCTTGAATTATAAAAACATTAATAAATTATAACAGCTAATATGAAACATTTTCAGTAAATGTAATTCGTCGAGTTACAAGACGAAAATGATGACAATTGAAGAGTGCCTAAGCAAGTAATAATTGTTTAAAATAATAAACAGGATATTAAAATATAATAATGAAAAAAACCAATAAAAGGTTATTATTATTGTTTCAAAAAAAGGATGTTGAAAAACGATTCTTAGTAATAAAATAAACAGCGAAAACATGGATAACTAAAATTCACGAAGTATAATTTACCATAATATAGGACATAGGTATTATACCATTTACACCTTAGCTGGTAGGTGTGTCTTAAAACATAATATTGCTATTTGAATACGACGAGATAATATATCATAAATAGAGTATGTAGAGCTGAGTCGAGTCTTCAATATTGTATTAAAAATACAGTAAATGTTAAAGAACGTATGTTGTATAGGTTCGAAGTTGTATTTAAAATGTAATTATCTCCTAACACTATATAATACTATAATTGTGTAGACACTTGATTGACAATAAAATTTGAATTTCAATGTACCCGGCAAAAAGTGCATGCTTTAGAAAAATATATTATGGTAAACAAACATTATAGGTTTTTGTCGTTTTCATGATATTATAATAATATCTAATATGACCAACAAGATTGATTTCGTTGTATTTTTGTGATTTGGGAAATTATAATTTCTATTAAACATTTACCGATAATAGTTTATTGTAAAATTTAACTGGCCACTGACACCGCGTTAATTTATTATTTTAACAGCCGTCCTTATGATATCCCATCATTATGCTATAGTTTGTAATCCACGAGTATTGATTGTTATTCGAACTAAATGTCATATCGCGATAATGGTATATAATGGTATATGATGGTATATACCCAATCCGTTTGTATGTGGCACTTTAATTTAATGTGCCTAGACGAAATCAGAGTTGTATTATCGGACACGAAACATTGTTGCGCGACCGAATCGACTCAAATTGGAAAAAAAAATGTTTTGTAGAATTCATATATTTTATTTAAAGCACGCAGATGGTTCCAAATGTTTTTGCGGTTTTCCCCGTACAGTCATCGTTTATATTCGCTTTTTTTTTCTTCGGCCATCGATTGATAAAATCGGCGGTGCGTACAAGGCTATGCGCATCATTTTGTAGTCAAAGTCGTACCAAGGTATATACTTATAATATAATGCATGGTCACTGTATGTGGACTGTTGTTGTTAATTGGACGGAAAATTCATTTTTTTTGTTAAGTATATTTGTACTCAGAGGCGGCGAGAACAACTATTTATTTGAGGCGTCCCCCTCGTGTAAAATTGGAGGGGGAGGGGGGTTATCCCAATGATTCCAGTCTCCAGGACCTAGACGACACTAGACTAGTTTACAACTTATACTCACACAGTCACATACGATCCGCGTATAAAATGTGTGAAAAGTCGAGTGTAAAGTGTGAAACAATTAGTGGGTGGGTACTTATTTAAGGTAGTTGCTTCGTAGAAAAAAAAAGTTCACGCCGCTACTATATATATATATATTAGGTATATGGACGCCCGCGATTAAAATTTTAGGGGGGGTCAAAGTAAAAAATTCTCTAATGCAAGATATAGTAAAGATTTAATATTTTTTCACATGTAAATGTAAATATGCATGTTATATTTGTAGTGTTACATATTATATGTTTATAGTTAATTCAAAAACGTTTTAAAGTAGGGAAGTATAGAAAAATAAAAATAGTGTATTCTTAACGTTATTTCATATTTTAAAAAAGTGATTTCAAAAAATAATTTGTCCTTGTAATTAGGTAATATCATGTTTATTGAACTACGAGTTCATATTTTTCTCTAAGTGTCCCATATTGCCCTCCCCCCGGGGGGGCCATATATATATATACTGTATATAAGTATACCTATACTACTTTATATTATTACTACGTTAAATGTTGTAGAACAATTAATTTACACTTATCGGTGGTTTTGATTCGTTCTCTATCGACTTTTCCTCCCTGTTAGCTATATTACAACACGAGCACGTCCACAATCAGTGAAAACCTCGAAGCTCCGAATTATTTACGATTTTTACAAAAATCGTAACGCCGACTTCGAAGGGATAAACCGCGAATTTTCCGATCTAAAAACAAAAACGTACTTATATGTATAATATGCAACTATTTTGGGCCAAATCAAAGATCGCCGTCGACACCGGCGACTGCCCCTGCAGATGTAGACCGACGACGGATAATGTTCAATTGTTTCAGTTTGAAACTACAAAGCTTACCCATGCAGGTGGTATTTAGTTTTGTCGGTCTATCGGAACACAACTTCAAAGGGGCTATTACACTGTCTCCGTTCTTATGTATATAGGCACCTGCAAATAGTTGAAAATATTCAACTATTCCGCCGTGGGTCAGGTGGTTACATGAATGTGGTTATTGATGACTAAAGTAAAATCGATTCACCTAAACGATATTATTTCATTTGGCGAATGACTAAAAAATTCTGAACCCTGACCTCATGGTTTACACTGCAGACTGCAACGGTGGCAGTGAAATGACCCCTTAATACTAGGGATTTTGGGGGGGAGGGGGATATAGTAATATCATACGAACGTTATAATTATACGTTATACTCAAGACCCAAGTAGGTACAATACATACAAAATAAAAAAAAAATATAAATTATTTGTTTTGTGATATTTAGTACATTACATTTTATTTATATTATTTAAATATACGAAATCAACTCAACCGCATAATATTTTAATGATGATTTATATTATTACCTTTACAATCGTATGGGGGGTTTTTTTTTAGCACTGGAGAGCTTCGGAGCTCACAAATTATAATCATTGGTATACATCCCATCCAACAATTATTAGGTACAAAGTTAATATCGATGATTAATGATTGTTAACGAATTAATGAACTTTGTGACAACGCGCAGCCCATGATTGTACCTACGTGGTTTGAATGGAAGGCACATAAAATGATAAACAAAAATAATAATAATAACAACAAATGATCGACTGGCCACCGACCACGTTATATTTTAATATTACGTTATTGAACGTGGTTCGATGTTTGGTACCTACCTATTTAATATTTCACCCCATTCGATTTGGCGAGGTCTCAGATGGTGAGATTATGACTATTTGCATGTAACGAAGAATCGGGACTGTTACCATAGAGATTCGGCCACCACAGAAGTGTCAAGGTCTAGTCCAATAGATGCACGCGTGACGTGCTCTACTTTTCGTTTTCGTTTTTTTTCCAACATGTCAACACCCTCATCGTTTTTTTAACTTTCAGCCGTCATGTTTGGTGTGTATGTTGTACCTAGACTATCATCGTGTATTATAATATAATATAATATCATGTTACCAGCCAATGTATACTGTTGGGCTCGTGATGACGATAAATCGTCTGTATCGTCTATGTTCGTCTAGGAGTGTTAATAATATGATTATAATATTATTGTATATATATTATTATAGATAGCTGCTGGAAGACGTATTATTATTATTGTTGTTATTGTTCTGTTGTGTAGGTCGCGGTACCGTATCGGAGACATTTTTTGGTGATTAAAAATGATGGCTTTAGACTTTAATATTTATCGTGCAGTGCCTATCTAGGTCACAAAAAAGTTAATTTTTAATGAAAGTTTAAAACGATGTTTTATAGGTAGTTGCTATATGAAAATGCATCTTCTTATGCACTGAAATAGTTGTCTATATTTTTAACAATTTATTTGTATTGCAATTTAATGCTTTTTATCGTACGAATATATAATTGTTGTTATTAATAGTAAATAAAGGTACTAAAAATAATACTTGGGTAAGACTTATTAGTACTTAGTCAATACAATATACAAGATGATCAAACGACCAATATTGTAGTTTTTATTTTTATTTCTTGTATTTTTTTTTAAATTTAATTTGTATGACTTTTAAAAATATAATTGTCTTCCCAGATGACACAATACATCCCCATGTACCCCAAACAGGAGCTGTACCAGTGTACCTATTCATCAGGTTATACAGTTTAAGCTTAGAAATAATTGAAACAAAACTATTTATTTATAGAAAGTAACTTCATTTGGATTTTGATAACAAAATATCAACAGTTAAAATTAGTTCAGATTTTAATCCATTTTAATTTTGTACAAGAAAATATATTATATCGATGACCTAGTTGTTTTAGTACTAAAAATACATTATCATTTGTTAACGGCAATGGATATCTCTTTCAATAAACGAGCATTTTTTGCAAAACTAGTCTAGTTCATCGATAGGTAAAATGAGTTCTGAAGTCTAAGCCACTCGCGTATGAATTAAAAAATTATTCACTTTAATTTTCAGAATTTTGTTGACAGGTAGGATGGTTTTTCATGTAAACATCATTTAAGTTAATGGCAGCTAGTGCCTAATATTATATGAAATAAATAATAATATTAGAATAATTGTTACATAGGTAGTACCTCTGTGATCAGTGGCGTATATACGAATTATTTTCACTATGGGCCGATTTATCAATTATCACTAGTCAAGCAGCATAGCCATAATTATACATTTTTAAGGGAGCAGCTGTTATATAATTAAGAATTATGACGTATTATACAGTTCAAATAAAAATTGCGCAATTCAATTTTATAATTATTATGTAAAATTAATTTTTTGTTTCTTTTTTTAAAAATATTGACAGTGTCGTTTGTATATTTTAATGTTATCTTACTATGAATTTAACATCAAAGTCAATAAGTCATTAAAGCAAGTCCCGTCAATATATCTAACATTTCCTTGTAGATTACTCAATAATGATTTTAATCAACCGGCTAACTTAATCATGGTGAAAAACTGTTAACAGTGTAAATATACAAGAAATACTTTAATTAAACCTGCAATTTCACTATGGGCTCTGGCCTAGGGGGCCTCCCCCCTATATACGCCACTGTCTGTGATCGTGTTATATACAATGTTTTTGACTAAAATTAGTCCAACATACGTAGGTGCTATTTTAATAAAAATAAATTACTAATAAGTAATAACAATTATAGATAAATGGATAGTAAATATCGTTAAAAATAAAGGCCGACAGACAGTCTCAGTTTGGATGTTTTTTCGTCGCATACAATGATTTATCACCGAGTTCAAAATATTATGTTACATGCCCCATTACAGTGACCAACCTACTCAATGACGAGTTGCACTGGAAATCATACAGCAGAGCGATTATATCAACAACTAAAATTGTTAGCTTTTTATTATGTTTTATCTATTTGTGTTGCAGTCTCCAATGCAAAACAGATTTGAAATAAGTAATAACCTCACACACACACACGCGCGGGCACACACGTGTTATAAATAAATTATCATAATGTCAACTCGCCGTGATTTCTTTCATGATCTAACGTGTGTCATTATAATGATTATTTTTAATTTTAAACGTTACCGCATAAGAGAGCTGATAACGCCAAGCAACGAAAGACCACAATACGACTCGTGTTCGTAATATTAAACAGGAGACCGAACGGAGCTTTATCTATGGCAAAATGTATTTTTAACGTTAAATGTTTTTATAATATTAAGATAAAATGTTTGATCACGTCGTGTTGATTTTGTATTTTTGTGCATACCTACCTATACCGCCATTACAACATTTATTGTATGGGTACGATAATTATTTTTGTCTTATTTTCTGTGGATGTACCTAATCAATGAATTTATTCATGTAAATATTAAAATAATATTTGAATTCCTCAGGTGTATAACAATAACAATAATAATAATAATAATAATATGGAATATTATAAATAATTTATAATATTTTTGAGTAAGTATTCGTTTTCTCGAATAATGAAATAATGTAGATAAAATTAAGGCATACATTTGATTGTATATTGTAATACCAAGCGCATTCTAAAAATGATCGATATAAATACTCTGATAACGCATCATTGCCAACTATTATCATATCTCTATTTTTTTTCAGTCAAACAAAATAAGAAGACTTCTCTTTGCAAACAGACAATTTAAACATTTTAAACAAAACAATATTTAACTCTCAAATATATATATATAAAAAAAAACTAATACATTCGAATGTTTTATGTAGTAATTTAAATAAATCATTAAAATTTAAAATACCACAAATGCTTTTAAACTTTAACGCTTTCCTGAAAAACTAACTGAAATCACTTAAAAAGGTAAATAATACCAGCTACACAGAGTGATTTTTTAAGCACGCTCACCCTTTTTTATGCTTAAATGATGCATATATTAAAATTCAGATTTTTGGAATTTTTAAATGTATTGGAGATCGTTTTTCGCATCTTTGAAATTTTTTCAACTACTCAAGAATGATTCCGTAACAATACAAACTTCAGTTTTTTAAACAAGAGCCAATCTTTTTAATTTTTAATTATTAAGAGGACGACATACCCGCATGCTTTGTCTCAGTCTTTCAAACACATAACATAGCACATTGTACATTCTGAATATAATTCATTTAACTCAGTTATGTTTAATCTTTGAGAGAATTGACCTATTATCAAATTTAGCAGTAAGAATATTATCAAGTCGATGATATAGATTTTTTTTAATACTTCAATTTTAAAGCGAGTTTTGAGTATTTTAAGATGTACAAACAATTTACTATTTTAAAATGCTCATAACTCGCTTTAAAATTGAGATATAAAAAAAAAACCATGGCATCGACCAGATAATATTCTTACTACTAAATTTGATTATAGGTCAATTCACTCGAATTCACTCTGTTTATAAAAGTTTCATATACATGTTTTCACCGCAGACAATATGATATATCTAACGAGGGACGTTATTAAATGATAAAAACGAATTTTCTAGTTTCACATTTTGTTAAGAGTAACAAAATATCTGAACAAAACCATCTCAACAAACGTGTCAGTTCGAGATAGGAAGTTCAAGACAGCCGATAAATAGTAATTTTATAATTTAATAAACATAATCAGCCTACCTGTACATTACATACTATATACCATATAATGTCATAATAATAAACTGGTTATTTTATACGTTATGTTATGGCAAGCACTCAAATAAAAACTTAAAATTGAAATTCTTAAATGTACAAAAAATGTAACATTTTGTTCGACGTTCAACCGGAATGTTGTTGTTATTCGCAAACAATGTTTGTTTATAGATTTAGGCATACATAATAAGTGTAGTGCCTGCCGTCGCCTTATATTGCTAAACTTCACCTCATACATATATATGGCCATATTATCGTGATCGAAATCGTGCAGCCGAGGATTTACTTATAATAACGCTAAAATGTTCAGTCCAATATATCGAACTTGATTGGAGCACATTCAATAAGTCGTGCTCCCAAAATAATTTAAAACAAATATAAGTATATAATCTAGGTATTTATATATATAATAAAAATACCTACGTGATTTATAACTTATAAGTGCTCAAATGGTTTATACAAAATGTTAATTTTGGTTATAATTATTGTCATTCAATACTGAATTCGACGGTATTAACCAATACAGATATTTGTAATGATAATATAATAATATAACTATGATTGTATTACACACGTATTTGTATAAATATAATATTACTATAATAGGTAGGTACTTTATTAGACGAATAGATGATAGCAATCAATTATCATAAATAGCATTGAAAATTGATGCTTCGGGTGTATTATAGAGAAAGTCGATTTTAAGGTCGCTAGTGAAAATTTACTTAAATTCTCTACATTTCCTGCTCCGGTGTATGATATATACTAATTATTAACTATTCGGCAAAACAAACCTATCCTGAACATGATGGACTTGTCCAACATGCCCAAAATTGACCACCCCTGAATACTCATATTTTTAATTAAATTTTATCTTTAGTCATCTGCATTATTTTTATACTGTTTTGAATGTCTGTTGGTAAGCATTATTTCGTGCGCTTTATAATGCAAACAAATGTACCAATAATAAATAAATATTGAATCGTTATAGTTATGGGATTGGAGGGCTGCAGAGAAAAGGCAGAAGATGCCAATACCTGCACATAAATGGAACATTGGGGTTTACGAGTTTAAGTGATTCACCAAGCTGCAATAGACGAGAAAACTACAAGGCGTCATCGTGTCATCGCTCACCATGAGTGTATGGTCTAGACCAGGGGTCGGGAACCTTTTCGTCAGAAAGAGTCATTTTTTAGAAAAATTACAAAACCACGATGTCCAGGGAGCCGCACAGGTTTGAACGACCCTTTTTTTAGTTGTAGTTGTTAATATAGACTATAGACAATATATTATAGAATATAAGAACGAGATAGTATTGTTATTTCATTGAACAATTATTGGTAGGCATTAAAAACATAATGATACGCCATTAAATTTAGAAAATAAAGAAAAACTTTACTTCATTAATTTATTATTATTATTATTATTATTGTTTATATAAATATAATATTATTTAATTAAATACAATAACACCCAAAAAAACGTATCTACTTAATATTAGTGGGAATTTCCCAAAGAACCACAGGTTGCATATTAAAGAACAGCAGGTTCCTGACCCCTGGTCTAGACAAAATCATGTAGAAAATCTAAAGAACTCATGACTGAAAAGCATCAACGATCAATATAACTACCAAACTCCTCGTTAGTGGTTTCCCAAGTAGTAATTCATTTTTGTGTTATGCAATCACAGTATAATTTTATACCTATACTCTATAGTTAGTTTATATGTGCGTATATTGCGGTAATATAGTTCGTTTATCATCCATAATTATTTATGCCTATTTATTATGTATACAATAATATAGTGTGTTTGTTGCTGTCATTGCCTTTGACGACTAATATAAAGCGAGACAAAACAAAAAATGAGGTTTATTACATAATCTACCTATCTGTTACAACAAAACAATGTCAACGAAACGTCTATGTCATATTATGACACCGCATAAGGTAAAATATTTCAAAAGCGTCTTCCGACCCGGGCCCATAACAATATGCTCGTAAGTCGTAGTTTAATCACTATAATAATAATAATAATAATAATAATAATAATAATAATAATAATAATAATAATAACATTCAAAACGATGGTTGAAGAGCAAACAATACATGACATTTTTACTGTTTTTGGATTTAACAGGTCACTTGACTGGCGTTTTTTTGTCTTGTGTGAACAAAAGCAACACGCTGTGATGACAATATACATTTATTTTTGGTGTAAAAAATTGGCAATGTGTAGACAGCTGTTGGAAAATAAACGAATCACGTGGATTAATTAGATTTTGCTGAACTGTCACAACTCGAAAACACGAACAATCAATGTTTCTGGATCATAGACGACTTACTAGATTATACTACTTTGATTTGACAGCAGGTAGTATGACGGTTATTGATAATCACGAAATGGAATAATTTTATCTCGGATATTTTTAGAGTGTGAGATTAAAATATGGCACACAGTCGTCGAAAATGTATCGTCGAGTATCTAAAATGGTTGGGTAAACGAACACGATGGTCACCTACATAGTACCAGCCTAGCTTGGATAGGTACATATGCTATAAAGTTTACCTTTTGTTGTACCTTACCGATTGGTGATTGTTGTACACTTGAACCTATACATTTTCCGTTTGTTGAGTTACTAAATTTAAAACGAGCAAAGTTTTTGGCCACCAAAGTATTTATAATATTATCAAATTCATAATATATTATACACTTTATACATAGCACACTGCGTTGAGGAATCATGAGCCCAACTCAATATTATTAATTAATAATTTTGTCTTATGGAACTTTTAATATTATATTCATTCCGAAATGAAACAAACATTTTCTTTTTCCACATGTTTTTATAGTTGATATCATTTCAGACAAAATTATTTATATTTGTTAAACAAGCTGTTACTAATGTCTAGTGAATAGTGTATTTTATCACTCTCATTTTTAAATTACAATTATTATCAACCATCAACCAATTATTCATTAGTTTATCATTAATAATATTTTTACAATAAACATATTAACGCGTTTTAACATACCTGGTCATATTGTAATAGGTAGGTATGGTTAATTATTTTTCAAATATATAAATAATACATAAATATATTTTTTTAAATATTCTTTTCACCGCGTTTATGGTACCTGCACATATAAATATTTTACCATAACGCGTTGTGAAGATTTATTTCGTCATGGGTGCACCTAAAATATTTTAAGCGATTTATAATTATAAATAGCTATTGTAACTATAGTTTATACATGTAATTTAATTTAATTGAAATAGTAATTATTAGTCTTAAATTTTAAAACTCACTCGTAGTCGGTTAATAATACATTTAACACGTGCAAAGAATTAAATGTTTTTACTAAAATTTTAAAACTAAATAATTATTGATAAATATTTAGAGATTTGAAACTGTAAAGAATATAAAAAAATGACTTATTTCAAGCACATGCGTAGTATATATTTTACATAATTACTGTGATGTGTCACATTGACATTCTGTCTCAATACGCAAAATAAGTAAGAATAAAAAATATTATTTTACAAGCCATAATTTCTTAAATATTTATACCGACACAAATCTATTAGCAAAATATTATAACCATATCGTAAATCATATTTACCAGCGCGATATGTGTTGTCATATTTCATAGTATTCGGCTATTTTTCTTGAAACACGTCAAAACCAAAATTGAGTTGAAGTCTTCAATAATAATAATAATAATAATAATGATAATGATAATGATAATGATAATAATAATAATAAAAAATGATTACAATAATAATCTTGTATCGACACAATCAAATGAGCAAGGTAATTAAAACTGATTTAATTATAGGTATTGCATTGGACGGCGACTATAGATATAATCGATGAACCAGCGGAACCCGAATACAGTGTAGGTACAGATCGGTTTAAGTGAATTTAGAATATAAACTATAAATGGTTTGGATAGTCGTTAGTAATATTATTATGATAAACATTGTAATCATGTTCGATACCAGAGCGTTTAATTAAAAAAAACGCAGTTTATTTTTTTATTATTAACTCGTATTGACAGTTTGTTAGTCATAATTCTGATTGGATTATAAGTCTGTATCACTACATAATTGCTGCTTGTATTTTTTTTTTTTTTTGTTTTTTTTTTTTTATAGATTTGTTCCTTGCAAACATGTATATAATATTTACTGTGCCGTTGTTCGGAGAAAAATCACAAAATCAGTAAAGAATTACACGAATAAAGATGTGTACATGACAAATAATTTTAGTTTATTGAAAAAATATAAACCTCTACTTATTCGCCATAATATAGTTATTAGACAAATATTAGGCTTCAACGGTTTCAACTTGGAACTTTGATTATGTCAAATTAATTATTTTAGGAATCAAATTGCAAACAACGATAAATTCTTAAAAAATATAATTGACGTTCACTGTTGTCTGTTTGGTTTTGCGCACTATACATCGTATATTGTACAATGTCGTAGAAGAAATTAAAGACGATATTCGAGCACTGAGAGGTAGGTAGCAGGTATATTAGCAAATGCTAATTAAAATTATTATTTATCACTTTGAGCTCAAATAATCAGAGGACCAGGCGGTTTTAATCAGTGTTAACTACGATAATATTATATTTAATATCATAATATATTATATCTATTTCAGTAGCAGTCACTTGGAAAACGACGAGGTACATACAACTGACACATTTTGGAATGCTATCGATCTGTAGTATATCATTGAAAAGAAATTATTTTATCCGAATGCACACCGATTTCATGAAAAAGTTTATAATTTTTTTTTTAAAATTATTATTAGTTTAAAACATTGACATGACAATCTATAACATAATATTTTGTACGATCTGTACCTACCAACATTTGATCAGTGTCGTATACGCTGAGGGAGACCGCCTCGGGCCTAAGCCAAAGCCCCTCCCCATTGCCCGTATTATTGTTATTTTTTTTTGTCGTTTTATCAAGTCTCATCTGTTGTAAACTAGTAAGCAAGGACGTGTATTATTCATATATACGTGATACGACTCAAATGGTTTAGTGTGTTTTAGGTGTAGCTAACATTTTGCAAACATTTTCAAATACCTACCACGACAAAACGCCTACAATCATTAGACTGAACCACTGAACGGAATAAAAATTGTAAATTGTATTTCATTGGCCAATATTTTTATGGTTATGATAAAAAGGTTTTTAAAAATCCATTTCTACGTTTCATATCAATAATAAGTTTAATTTTCAAACTCCGAAAGCCATAATCGCCTCCGAGCAGAAAGCCAATTAAAATTGAAACCAAAAACTGAATCACAAAAACAGACATTCCGTCCAGAGTCACCCTGTACCGCGTAGGCCCAACGTAGTTCATCGACTGTCGACGGCAAACTAGTTGGTCGCTAGATTTTTTTCTCGCTAAAGCCATAACTCATAATATTATAATGTTATATTATTGTTTATTAAATTACGAGTACGACGCGACTATGTTCGTAGTCTAAGTTGTGTTCAAATCTCAAGGACACGGACATTTGTAATATAATTTAAACGTAAACAAATGCAAACAGCGAAAATAAAAAAAATATACAAATATATCGATTGAAACAATACAACTACGACTAATGATTAATGATTAATAAATAAATAATAATTATATTATTTTAATATACTAATGTGCTCGCGGTAACACTAGGAAAAAAAAAAAAATAAATACAACGATATCAACAGACGCAGTGTACCGAACGCGTTCGAATCGGTCACAGCACAATTTATGGAAATATTTTAATATTGTGTTATAGCTGCAGAAGTCGTAGGTAGTAAGTGCACACTGCACACGTGGACGACGTCGACCATAATAATAATCGTCGTTGTTCGGACACGCGCAGCTGACAATTTTTTTTTTCGATTTATCGTCTTCGAACAAGCGAAATTGAGATATTATAATATCATAATATCCATGTCATTACATAGTGCTTAGTCATACGTATTATAATAACAATAAACGGGAACGTCCCCGATAATCGCAAGCCGTTTAAACATCATTATTCTTGATATTATTATAAAATAATACACAAACTCGAAATATGCGATTCGTCACTAATTATTTGAATAATCACTTAATCATAATATAAAATTACGATTGCGTCGCACTCGTGGATGTAATATATACTATAACATTGATAAGACGTTTATAACAATAATTATTTGGAAATGTTCCGTGGCAAAGGTTGTGGCGAGGACGGGCAGGGGGGGGAGATATACATGACGATTCACGGCAAACTATATTGTCTAAAATAACCCGTAGTTGTATAAAGTTTTAAATTTTAATAGCATATTTTTTAGATGACACCTATTTTTAACGGTGTAATAATGCACTGTTTCTTGATTTTTAGTGCTCACGAGACCTATTGACTAGGGCATTATAGATTATAATATAATATAGGGTCTTAATATAATATTATTAAATATTGCCATAATCCATCATTACCTATTACATAAGTTGGAACAGAGTAACATACAGTAAGCCAATAATTTGTTAATTATTTATCGAGATACAGGATAGAAAATAAGTATTGGTAATTATAGATATTTTTTAGATCAACTATTGATGTTCTTTATGCATACTTAAATGGTTTACTTTTATAAACTTTCTGTGCTATAAACTTGCATAATAATAATTATTGTATACTTACTCGTAACTAATTTATATTATAAAGGGCCAGTTGCCCGTCAAAATTAGATTCGAAATTTTGAGTTCAAACTTTGACAAAACACGTTGATCTTGAAATAGGCCAATCATATTTTAGTAAAAAAATCATAAAATTGAAAAACTAAGACTTTTACTTGTAAGTTTTTAGTACAGCAACTCAAAAGTGTTTAAAATACATTTATTTTGCAATATATTTTTTTATAGACATTTCAATTTCAAATTTTCCACAAAATAGATAGATTAGGTGATGTTTGTACGTAAAATATGGTAACAAACAGAAAAAATAGGTAATAATTTGGTACACATCATTGTAACATCAATACATTCATTCGCTCAGTTCAGAATTTAAAATATAAATTCAATTTTTACAGCAAGTCATGTAAAATTGTTTTTTTAAGATGTAACTAGAAAAAAAGTGGGTAAGCGGATGTCGCTCTGCTGTACAGTGAGTTACATAAGCGGGTCACTGTAATGGATGATGGTGTTAAATTTGAATTCAATGATGTAGAATCATCGTATACGAAAAACGATTCTGAGCTGAGACGGTTTGTCGTTCTAAGATATTTTATATTATTGTTCAAATGATGTATTGCTGTCGTAATAATCGGTGTAACTAGTTATACAACAATTATTAAGATCGTAGAATAATATGTCGATTATTTTGTTAATTATTATTGTATAAACATAAACCTTGGCCTTATAAGACGTGTACACTCCGAGATAAAGATAAAGGGCGTTACTGTGCTAAAGCGGTGAGGTGCTATCATACAAAATATAAACTATAAACTACAACTGAACATAGGTATATAACATAGGCGTGCGTAGACTTTCAGACTTTCAGACTTTCGCAGGAGATGCCAATATTTTAAAAAACACCCAACCCAACGCAAAAAAATCGCTCCACAATAACTCTGCGTATTATAAATAAAAAGATGATGATCAAAGGACATGATTTATAGTGTATCGAATCCGGAACTATCACAAATATATTATATGTAATACATAAAGCTTTTAATTAAAATTTTTTCTTATTATGTAATAAATATTTAACAATATTTATAATTTTATAAAGAAATTAAATAGTATTAGAGTTCTAATATTCTCTCAAAAGGGTGCAAATTCTTAAACTCGTCAATAATACTATCTTCAATTGTGTTATAACCTTTAAACAACGTAAACTATAGAAAACTTCACATAAACACATAATCAAGCTATTATGCCAACATCAAGGTTATGGTATCTACTATCAATAGGAAAGATGAGCATCACAACCATAATAATTTCAGTACAACAGTACTGTATGTCTGTATTATATTCGCAATCTAATTGATATTAGATATCATCTCAATTCTAAACACTTTTGTAGGTAAAAATAAAAATATTTTTATCAAAAACCAAAATGTTTAAATTTTAATCAAAATATTTACAACCATAAACTATGATAAAGATGACTCCACGGGGGATGCCAATAAGGCATACACGGCCTCCCCCGTGCCCACGCCTATGGTATATAACTGCAGAGTACACAGTCATAGGATAATCTATAAGTGTAAGAAGTATTTATAATTCTATAAGCTGTTTATAGTTTAAGTCATCAACAACATTAGCTATTACAATTACAATATAAAATAAATATACTTTAGAAATTTCAAGTACCCGCGAATAATATTTTTAAATATTACAACAAAATGACTAAAACCCTTTATTCTTTGTGTTAGTATGTGATTTTGTCAAAATTTGAACTTTAAATGCTCATAAAAAAAAATCGGGCCTATATATTTCTGAGATTTTCAACTGCTATTGTAACAACATATCAAGAGACTTGTATTACATTTTCATGCTTTTTGACCCAACCAATAAAATTGTATTACCATTTATAGAAAGAAAAAAAAAATGAAAAAAAACTGAGTATTTAAAATGTCCGCTAATGGCTAAAGTGAGTCAAAATATTTTGAACATTTTATAGGTTTAGTTACTAATAAAATAAACATATGGTGTAAATTTCAAGATTTTACAGTTTTTGGATTATAAGTTTATAACAAAGTAATAAATCGCTACACGAGAAATCGAGTGAATATCCAATGTTGTAAAAATTTCAACTTCAAGCGCTCATAAACATTTAATTTGATTTGCCGGTAGATACTATTATTTTTTGTTAAAGGTAGGAAAACTTATAAAGCATCTTGCACTAAATTTTAAAATCTTGTATTAAAAAAGAAAATTTTTATGAAATTTTAACTTAAAATAATGTTTCAAATTTTCATTTTTTTTACGAATTTTGTCAAAATTGACGCTCATAAATATTGCGGAAATACGCTCAAATTTTTTTTTAATTTCCACCTTCAACAACTTACGAGGACCTTTGTATTAGATTTTCAAAACCATGAGAAAATTTTTTTATCAACATTCATTGAAAAAAAACTAATAATTATCGAAAATTTCATGTGCCTTAAAAAAACGCTTAAAATATTTTTATAAATGTTATGGTGTATAGAAAATGCTTATACAAATATTCAGTGAAAATGTCATTTATCTGCGGTCACTTGTTTTAGAGTCACAACAAAAACTAGAATAGATTTTGTCAAAAACTGGTTTTGCGTAAAAATTCCCTTTCTTGTCGCTTTTGAAAACTATTGGAAATTTTGAATTTTCGCCTTCCGAATGTATAAACTAGATTCACTTTCCTACCAGAAAAAGTTGTTGTTTCACTGGCCCAAACCGTGATGATAGACACAAAAATAAAAATAAAAAATAAAAAAACACACATCATTGTAATATCAATACATTCATCGCTTCTCTCAAAATCTAAAATAACTGAACTTTGATGTTGCAAGGTTGTTGTTAAACACTTAATAATGGATGTGTTATAAATAATATGATAAAAACTAATATTTTTCAATTCAAAATGTTACACAATGAACTGACCGAACGAACATTTTATTGTAAAAATCTGGAATATTAATTTCGATCAGATTTGTCACATTTCTACTACGATAGATCGACTTCACAAATAAATCCTATTATGCCGCTAAGAATAACATGATATCATTTATTTTGAGCCTTTTTAAATTGGAAATTAAAAATATTAGTAATTTAAATTCATGACATGGACGTCATATCACGCTTGTGTGCAAAATATGAGGTATTCAGAACTACTGCCGGCTGAGCAAGTGAGACAACTTTAATTAATAAATTAAAAACAATTTAAAACAAAAAGTCACTCTGCTGAACAGTAGTTGTTAGTTGGTCGCTTCAATGTTCGCTTTAAACTTCAATTAAATGATAAATCGCTGAAGACCTTAGCACAAGCTGTATTAGAAAAAAACTTCTACACCATAATTATTAATTTATATTTGTAGCCTAATGTTGGTTTAATTTTGGTTACAAACATTCCATACACTATATTATTATTTATTTTAGTATCGTATACATCAGGGGTCAACAGTTAATACTTTCCGTGAGTCACATTAATAATTCGGAAAATTCCCGTGGGCCATAAAAATGCAGAGTACATAATATTGATTATAATATTATGCCGATTGGCCAAAACTAATGTACAAAGATAAGAAATTATCGGCTTCTTTTCTACTTGTCTGCGGGCGGGTTAAAATTCATCCACCATTTGGTGATCCCTGGTATACATTATTGTATTTACCTTTTGATAGTTTTGTATGTACTGTGCTGGTTTTTAATATTCACAGTTCATTATTATTCCCATGTGATGAATTATTTTTAAGCTGGATTTAACAGTTGGGTACATTAAAACAAGTTAAAACTTTTTATTTAAATAAATGCATTTTTAATGTAGGTAAGCCTGACTCCTGTTAAAGACTCTGACACAAAGAGTTTCTATGGAATGGGAGACATGTACGCATACGGTACGTATCTACCTGAATAAGATTTTAAGTTAATTTGAAATATTTTAGTTTTTTATCTGAGCGATCAATTCGATTGAGAATTAAAGCTTTGGTTTTATGATGAGTGTTTTCGAAGGGCGATGTGTAAATAATACGTATAAATATAATTTGTTTATACTCAACGATTGACGGTTACAAAATCACTCAAAAGTACCTTAATTGTTAGATTTTTTATGATAAATTTATTCGATTTACAATAGGTTTTTCTTTTTTTTTGTTACCAAGTCATATCTGTTATCATCTTTTGGCTGTCTCATTAGGAACATCGTTTTAAAAGTTTTGAGTGACCTCATTATTTTTTAATTTGACATTTTATTTAGAGGTCATTTTTTCATGCAAGCATAAAGAAAACATACTGGAAAATTGCGAAATACTGAAAATTATGTCATACTTTTTATTTTTTTTTAACAAAACCGATAATGTAAATCACTTCAATTCTATCAATTATATCCTTACTGCAACGTCTGGAACTCCTGAGCCCTGACCAATTAATATTTTTGATTTTATTTATTATATCGGTACTCAATTGACATGCATACATTTTGTTAAATTCAGCAGTCTTGGGGTTAAATTCATTTCCAGCCTTTTTAGTTTTATTGTTATGAACTAACAGGCGTGGCTATTATTTTTAATTGCTTCTGTTGTATGTCGTTTATTTATATTGAAAACCTGTTTATAAGTTATTGGGTATCTGGTATCTTGGTATCTTGGTATATTTTAAAGCCAAGATGAGAGACAAGAGACGCTTCTAATTATTGTTTCTTCTAGACTTCAACAGGACAACTCGACGGAAGTTAACTATAAAATTTACAAGGAGGAAAAAGTCTGATCGCCCGAGATCGAAATTCCGAAGTCCAAATTTACTAGAATATCAGTAAGTAAAAAAATCGATCACAATGAAAGTTGGCTTTACAATTGAAGCTCTGTTTCCATTAATGTTTGTAAATTATATTGTGTTTGTAATTTCCATTTCCATTTCATCCAGCATAATAGCTATGGTCATTATTTTATTTTAACACGCGTTGATAGTGTAGATAAATATTTTGTACACGAACAGTTTACAACAGCGATTCTCAAACATTTTTTTTCACGTACCACTTAAGTATAGTATCAATTAGTCGCGTACCACTGATGGTTACAAATAGAAAGATACAGACTTTACATAGTTAAACACATTTATTTTAAATAAAAATGCAGTAAAATATTACAATATAGTTATTATTTATTTATTAATACACATTTATTAGTGTTAAAAAATTAAAGTATGAATTAAATAATATATTTTCAATGAGAACCTTGGATTTGTGGATTTGATATTAGCGATGAAATATCTGGTTCAGTGTTACTTAAGGCCTTCCGTACCAACATGTAGTCTTGCGCGTACCACAAGTGGTACGCGTACCACAGTTTGAGAACCGCTGGTTTACAATATTGTATTAAAAGCGTTTTTATTTCCATTTACGTTACTCGTACCTATAGGTATATATAACGTTTTTATACTATGCTTTTAAATAAAAAATAATATATATAACTGAAATAAATAACTTTGCAAACATTTCAAGTATCAGCTATAGAACCAATAGTTTTTCTTAACTACAACGGAATTATTAAAATGTTTGAAATTCTTTTTGATATGTATCGGTAGATATTTTTCGGGAAATTATGGACAGTTCAAAAATTAACGTCTCCATACTAAATCGACCCAATATCCAAAACGAAAGATAAATGTGTGATCTATTTCAAGCTAGCTGACATATGTACTTCAAGAATATGAACATTGTACACTACGATATAACGGGAACAAAAAATAAGAAAAAAATCGGTGTAAAAAATGTATGTGTATAATTATTGATATGAAATTTAATAGTTATTAGTTAATAGTTGCGGTTTCTGATTAATAGATACATAGAGGTAGGTAGTTAATAATATTGTCTGTTATGTATCGCGGACATCACTTTTTGGACCATTTTTTTTAAGAAAAAAGGCTTAACTAATAATATGATAGTGAAATACTGAAATATTGTAATATTTGTAGTATCACAATGCAAATAAATTAGTTAATTCTTATAAATGTCTCCAGTAATTTCATCGGAAGTGGGAGAGTGCCCCCCCTCCCCCAAGCCACCCCCATTGATACGCCTCGCCGATCGGGGTAATTTTCTACAAAATCCAATCGCACTTATCGTAACAAAAATGTCCGTAAAACGCATTATAGTAAAACACTAAAACCGACAAGCACCTGGCTCTGATCAGTATCAAATATCAGCACCCGCCCTATAATATAATAAAAATAAAGTATGACTATATTATATAATTTTCTTTTGGAATAAATCAATTTACATTATCAGATTAAATTCGAGGACATCGACAATAACACATACGAGTGTACCTCATAAAATAATAGACATAATATTAGCGTTTCATTATACGACCTTTATAGATACCTACAGAAATAATTTGGGGCGATTTGAAACAGCCGTACTATACGACAACATAATATCATAATACATATTACTACGAGTGAGCAAATATAGTTTCTTTTAACAATATTTGTTCTGCTTGATTTTTTATTTATCGAGTGTTCTCAGTAATAGAGCAGTACGCCATAGGTACCTTTATGATGGGTATATAGTTTAGGTGTGTCTGAAAATTTAACTTTCAATACAAAAACAAAAAAACATCTGTAACGGGGTTGGGGGCTCAGCTGTTATAATAACACTATGTAGGTAATTCAGCGAGGGTTTTCAGAGCCCTTGGAATTATAATTTTAACTCTATTCTGTATAGCTAGAAAGCTTCAGAAAAGCTAGTTGCCGATATAATTTACTATCTCAATCCATATTAAATATTATTTCATAACCTTAAGATTAATAAATATTTACATTATATAAATTATAATATTATTTAATATTAAAAAAAAAATATTTTTCATTATTATTATTTTTTTTTATTATTCTTGGTCAATAAATTCTAATTTGGCCTCTAAGGGGGTAAAGGGTTTTTTTTACATAGCTATACAATACATGGACAACGTCGTGACGGGACAGCTAGTATAGCATAACCAAAGACTTACGACTGTTATATTCATCCGGAGTTCCTCAGTGTACTGCTGGCTGTTTGCTCAGAACTATTTAGCTAAGAAGTTTATACTAAGATAATTTTTATATTAAATACTAAATATTAAAATTTAAAATTAATTAAGCTGTATTAAAAGATGTAGTTACAGTAATAAATTAATATCCAATGTAGTATCAAAAATATTAAATTGCATTAAAAAAGGTCGAATGTAAAAAAAAAAAATGGCACTTATGACACATAAATTTATTAAAAACTATAGAACTTTTACTGTAGTATATAATATTATCATATAGATCATGACTAATAGAACAATTTTAAGTTTGACAATAATTTGTTCAATGAAATAAAATATTTTCTACACTATACTATGATAATATTTTAATATACCTACACATTTCAATATTTCATTGATACCGTTACCATATTATGTAATTTTTTCGACCATTTGACCATTTTTTCAAAATAAAAATTCATATTTTCTAACCTATATAATATACTGTTTGTTATGTTATAGGTATCTATGTAGGGTTGCTTGAACAATCACTAAACATTTATTGAATCGATAGTCAGCTAATGGTCTCTGAGACATGATTTAGTAATCGGTCCATTAAATTAATTCATTTTAATATTTAATATAGACATTATGTTGGTTGTAACATGGTCAATATCTCATTTGATGGTAACGAGTATCGAGGGAATAGGGTACCGCACTTTTTTTCGTATATTTTTCTTTAACCAATGCAGCAATGTCTAGGTCGTTGGATGATTTTTTATTTCTATATTAATTATTAATATTTACGTAATACGTATAAACGAAAAGTTTCAAATTTTTTTTTACTTGATAGATCAATTTTAAACCAACTGTGAAAAGCTAATTATTTCAACTGCCAATCAAACTTGTCAAGTTAAAATGTTAATTGTTTTTTTAAACTTTTCTTTAGCTTTTTAACTAGTTAATGCCCACCTTTGCATATTGTACTGTACCTACGCCTATATAAGCGACACATTAGCAACACGAATACCCAGTGTCGCAACTAGATTTTGTGGGGCCCTGATGCTAAAAATGTTATGAGCCCCTGTACTTGTACTACAGTATAATGAAAAAAAGTTAGTGCCGCTGATAACCTTTGACACACCCCTAATACAAGACAAAATGTATGGCCCCCAATTTTGAAAACTTTTCAAACACTATACTATGCTTGTAGAGCAGAATAGAACAGTTATGTTGATTATATTAAGTTCATCATATTTTTAAACTCATCTCCAACAATAATTATAACAACTTAAATTATTGTATAAATCAATATATGGTACTAATGTTTAGTTAAAAAATGTATAAAACTATTGAAAATGACCATCTAGAACGTGTGGTATAATTAAACTTTGTTTATTAGTTAAAAAAACACAGTATTGTACTACAACATTTGAGTATTGGTAGTCAAATATTTTTTTTAATTATGTAGTTATAATATAAATATAGAGTTAGAAATGCTACCGGTAGCACTGAAATTCCAATAGCCACTGAAATGTATTGTATTGGTTTATTATATGTCTCTTTGCAATTCGTAAAATATTAAAAATAATTAAACTACAAAAATGAAATATTTCGAATAAAACTTACTTTGTTCATGTTGGTCCAATTAAAAAAAATTTTAATTTTTTTATTAGGATTTAAAATAGTTTGTTTTTGCTTTTTGTTTTTCCTCCTCTTAGCCGTCCCACTAAGGACTTTTGGTTTCATCATTTTTAGAATTAACGAATTACAATATTAATAAGGTACGCTGATTAGTGATAACTGTTATTATGTGATTGTGTGTCCATGGCCCGAGCGTGTGTTTGTATGTGTTCTATGTTGAGAGTTATAAATAAATCAATTTTTTTATTTTATTTTTTATTTCCAATTTTAATATCACTGTGACACTGTAAATGCTTAATTTAATATTAATAACAACTACGATTTTAATTAAATACACTTTTTTTATAAAATTGATTTGCGCTTATGGGTTATTAAAAAGGTAATTTTTTCTGCGCTCATGGGTTATTTATTTTTGCGCTTTTGAGTTGCGTTTAGGTCTTATTTTGCGCTTATGGGTTACACCCATATTTACCTATTAGCTTACATAGTATGTACAGTATTTTTATCAGATTTAAGCTGAAATTGTATTTTTAGATTCCCCCCCCCGTAAATATGTTCAAGACCCGCGACTGATCAGTGGTCACAATGTTGTCGGGCATTTATTTATATTAACATAATTTGGCGTTTGATCCTTTGATCGTAATATCAATCTGTAAAGAAGAAATAATAAAGAATAATGTACATTTTCCATTTTTTTTTTTTTATTACAACTTCCTTAATTTTTCCTTTTGATGGTGCCCCCCCCCCATTTTTTACATAGAACCTGGCCAGGGAATGCATCACTGCATGCCCTGCCTCTCCGACTGTCGCGGCACTGCCGCGGAATACCTCCTATACACCTATACTTATCAGTGCTTTTGCGCCTCCCCAAAAAGTGATTCTTGTGATCCTCGTGCATATATACGACAGCATTTATACACATATATATATATGTATATGTATTGTATATATAGGTGCAGATAGTTTGTATAACACGACTCGATGACATGGTGAACGCAAAGCATCGGACATTGAGGGCGCATCGGCGCTGCTTGCCGACGACAGGCGTCCCCGCGGGCGGCGCGGTTGGTCGCGGCGGCGATGGTGGTGGTGGTAGTGGTACCTACGGTCAAGACCGAGTCATAATTATGGTATGGGGAAAAAAAAAGTCGGCAGGTAGGCGCATACACGCACACACACACACACACACACACACACACACACACCCACTAACACCCGGCCAGTCAGTGTTCGTCCGGCACCGTTGGCCGCCGATCGTCCTGACGGTATCACTGCGGTGCACAGTATTATAATATATAACACTATTGAATTTAGCAAAACAAAAATAAACATATATCAACGACAATCACAGTTTTCACCATCCGACCTGACGGCCGTCGTTTGCTTTCCGCTGCCGAGTCGGTCCAACAACCGAGCCACATCGTACGGTAGGTACCGTTGTCGGCGGTCGTGTCCGGACATGTGCGAGCCCAGCGATCCCGGTTAAACTCGACACACACGCCGGCGTGCGCCCACCCGACCGCGGCGGCCGGACCAGCTGCTGTCCGCGCGTACACAGGGCGACCGTGGACGTGATGCCTTGCCGTTCGAATTGAAACCCGGCGAATGGGACTATGGGAATTTGTCTGGACACAGGTAGAGGTTTATTTTGTTTCTCGGTAATAATAATGATAAGACGAGGATATCGTAGTACAACATTGTATTTGTATCGCGATAAACAATAATACTGCTCAAACGGTGGCGGACTGGGCTTATATTTTAAATGACGCATTTTAGTACAATTAGGTACTTACCACCACCAACACCTCCCCCCCTCCTTTTACTTGTAACAAAGTTACGGTGTAAATAAAATGTTGCCGAAAGAACCAAGACGCCTCAGCATGTGGTTCTGCTTCGCAGTCACGCTGTGCAATCATCCCCTTTAAAAAGTTGGCGCGGCTGCGACGAGCAAATAGCGTTTGAAATTGTTTTCCCGTGGGGGAGGGGGGGAGCTAAGGCTTGGATCCATATCGGATTTACTTGTGAGACTTTTCTGGTAAGTACCTACTTAAGTACTACAGTAAGCCCCTGCGCCTGTGCACCGCTGCATACTTATGATTGTTGAGGACGACATTTCTCTATACACTTAACTACTATATAATATTATAAAAAGAGTTGAAAAAAAATATTATAAAAGATGATAATCTATATGTTTGATCAAAATCGTTAACTGATCGCATCACACACATTCACGGTAAAATAAATACAAAATTATAAATCTATTTATATGCATAAATATCTGTCTGCCTCTTGTTCCAGCTGCCTAAACGGCTGGACCTATTTTGACGAATTTTTTTGTGCTTTTGATCGATTCCCTGGATGATTTAGATCCAATAAGGTGGGTCGTCCAAGGCGCTATAGGTTGTAGGGGAGATAATTAGTGGATATTAATATTTTTTTCGGTTAATCGAAGAATGCATCAAATCGAACTTTCACACATTGCCTATCAAGGTGGCTGAGTTGCTCTTATAGCCCCTCATCGGACTGTCCGCAATCAAAATAAAAGTAAAACATGAATTATTCATGTTGAGTTGGGAATTTTTAGCTGCCGACGAAGTGCATAGGATCAGCTGGTTTATGTACAAAAACTCTTTCCAAGTCGGCGTCAGCATATTGTATACACTTTCTTGATTTTTAATTTACGTAGAGTCATTAACTACATTGTGATTAAACGAAATTTTGCTTAGGCCGTTTGGCGGTAGGTATAGTGCTTAAGATTTTGAAAAAATATTTCTGATAAAATATTACTTAAAAAATTCAATTAACGTTTATATATATATATAGGTATATCGTATATGTTATCATATAATTTATTTAGTGAAGATTTAAACTTTATTGATCGACTGATTACCCGTTTAATTGATGTGTATCACGACAAGTTTATTTGATATTTAATATTTTGTAGCTTATTTATATTCTTGAAATAAAATTGTTCTCGTAACATTAATATATTATATACAATTAATTAATTTATTTTAAACTGAAGCGGGGTTGCCGGTTGGACACTCCTGATTTAAAGGGAATAAGGCTGTTGTTATAATACCTACGATTAACTCATTTTTACTGCTGTAAATCAAATATCACGAGTTGATACAATTTTTTGTACGATTCAACCACAAATTTAGACTATATATTAAGTGTAATATTTGAGTTACGTATTTGACATTGATGACATATATGTAAATATAATTATGCTTTTAGTTTTTATTGGCTATACTCTTTGGCTCATTTCGATTGTATTGATTTTAAAATTACATTACTTTAATATGTAAAATTACGAAAATGAAACACATTATATGTCTACAGATTCGGAAAAATATCGTCATTCTATAATATAATATGCAATATTTTTTAAGTTTGCAAACGGAAATTGAGCGATCTGATATGTAATTTATTTTTAAAATTGAATAGGTAGAAAAAACCCAGAATCAAATATGTAACCACCCAATAAAGTTATCATCAGTATTTTATGTTTTAAAAAGAAATTCAATTTTCCATGTTTCTGTGAAAAATGTCACCGTGTAATTAAATGTATTAATATTTCAAACACTTAATGTAAACCCTGAAGTAAATTAGGACATTTATACCATTTAACTATGTTTATTACGTTTCCTGCAAGTATGTGTAAAAATGTAAATATATATATTAAGTATACGTATTATGGTCTGATAAAATAAGATTAATTAATTTATGATATGCGTTTGAATATACGTTTTTATGACTACATATTTTAAAACATAAATAAAAATAAAAATTGAATTTGTGGAGGCAGGTTAAAATATATCTACTATACACATTATGTAATGATGACAGTTGCCCGCGAGATACCTCAATCATGGTCATTATAATATCTTCTTATTATTCGCATTTATTAATACATTTTGATTTTATTGAAGCTTTGAATATTTGTACACACAATTTACTGGCTTGATATCCTATTAATGCCAATAAATATTTTAATATTACGTTAACAGAATAGTCTAGTAACCACGTCACTTTACGAAAGACAAATACTAGGTAGTTATGAACTCGAATCATTTAAGTCAGACGTCGTCGACCTTAAACCAATGCTCCTAATATTAATTAAGAGGACAGTAGAAATTACACTTGAAAACGTTGAAGTTTCCATTTGGTATCGGAATCAATAAAATGAACTATCTCAACTGTAGTTGGACAACGCGAGTGGGCAACAGACCGTGCCCATGTGAAGTGTGTTCAATAAATTATATTCAATTATAATTATTATTATTATTTTATCTAAATTTATCATAATTTATATCTTCAATTGAATAATTTTAACTTGACAAAATATATATATATTTAATTTGTGTCGATATAATTTCATACACTTACGATACGTTTCATTATATTAAAAAGTGTATGGTTATAAAGTGAATGTAAGGCATTTGTTGAATCACTCATAGTAAATAATGCCAAGTAGGTAGGCAAATGAAATCAGAATAATTATTATGCACCGACGATTACATAATTTTATACTATAGAAAACTAGGTACTTTTTGTTTTGGAAACGCAATAGATAAGATAATTTACTTTCTAACATCCAGGCCAAGGGACGTCTCGTGGCGATCGTGCACAAACGATATGTTTATTTTACGAATTATTTTTTTTTTAATATTTAATTCACCTATAAACAGAAACCTGGTTATCATGTAGTAAATTCACAGCAAATCATAACAGTGATAATCAAATGAAATTTTCAAAGTTCATATATTTCCATTTAAAAATGTGTACCATAGTTGGCTGAGTAAATAGAAGTTACTAAACAATATTTTAATTTTGCCGTCTAAGGACAATAAACACATTCGATAAAGAAATTACGTGAAAACAGAAAATTAACAAAAGAATGATTGATAGGAATAAAATCCAACAAGAATGATTATCTTTCTGATGATGGACGCCTACTAACTGAAGTTATAAATTATTTAGTTAGACTTTTGGTTAGTTATTTTCTTAGAGTTTAGCTGAAACGTAGTTTTAACGGCTAACCTTGAAATATGCTAAAAATCACTAATTATGTCCTTAAAATATGTCCAATCACTTCATTATGTTGTTAAAATATGCCTTAAAACTGAAACATCAGATCTGTTAGAAAAATATTTTTATTAGTAAAATTATTGTTCGTGTTGTTAAAAAATAAACATGTTAAATCTTACCTTAAGTGGGGAAAAACTAGAACGTACCTACAGCAACAACGCGATATTGAGGAACTAACACTGATTGATTAAAGTATCCCCTGACTGGTATAATAATTTTACAATATAAGTATGGAGTCAGCGCGTAAATTAGAATATTGACTGTTAATAATATTTCAACTACAAATGGATATAAATTGAATATTTTTTAAGGTAAACACATTTTTTTTTGACCAATTTAAAGAAAAATTAAAATACTAACACTTGTTTTCAAATATATGTGAAATATGCATAAAAAATTACTATAGACTCCCTGATATAATTATGCAAATTTCTATGTCAATGAGTTATGTTTCAAATTAATACCTATTAGAAAACACTCAAACAAATCAAATTATTTGAAATACAAAAAAAAAAAAAACATAATTATTAGAACCGCAAAGATTTTTTTTTACAATTGCTTTATTCCCCCATCAGTCGAATTCTCAAAAATATTTGTCACTTTACACTGACTATATTATATCAGGTACTCAACGGAACGCAATGACGAAAACATGTCCATTCACACTAATGATATTAATTGTAATTATAAATTGTATACATAATTATTTTAATAACTGGGGTAATTATCAGTTATAAATCGACAGATTTATATAAATATTATGGAATACATGCCGTTATTTTACAAATCATTATACTAATAAGCCAACTGATAATTACTATTTAACTAATATAGTGATTTGTAAAAATAACGTCTGCATCCTGGCTGACATGATAAAACAATATACACTGTTGGCAGTAATGTTTCGATGTATCGAAAATAATTACTGCCGCGAAAGAACAATTTTTAGTTTAACCTATTTTATGTATTTATTGACTAGCACATAAAATAGTTGAAACAAACTTAGGTATCTTTTTACCTATTTGTACTCAAAACTAATAGGTACAAAACATTTTTTATACAAACATGACGCGGGTACCTAATTTTAATAATTTGGTTTTCGAAAGTCTTTAACTTGGTTAAGAACATTAATTTGCAATGTCAAACACTATACTCACAGTATTTGCGATAGGTAAATAATATTGATGTGATTATTCTTCCGTATATTATCGATTTATTATATACATTTACTACACACATTTATTCAACTCATGCTTTTGTTAATCAATAAATGTTATGACATTAATAGGTATTATAATTAATTAATCTAACCATCGGGAATGTAATAAAACTAAATTAAAGTGGGTATTTGGTATTATGGTCATTCACACGATACTCGGATACTGATTGTGTCTCATTAAATTTTTATATTTACTATTGAGGCTAAGAGTAAAGAACGATAAATACTACAAAACTAACCTTAATTTCTCAAGTCAAAAATTATTATTAAATAAAAAAAACTCACTTAAGCGTGTTTATTTTTCTGTTCGTCACTTTTATAATAATTGTATGTGCATGTAAACCTTTATAGGGTACTTACATATGTATACAGTACAGGTACATTAATTAATTGATTAATTGTTTTAAATGTATACTCAAAGTGTTGTGAGGTGGACAATTTTAATTCACTCGACATAATATGTTTTATAATATTAAAAAAAAAAAAAACTTTACTATGTATATTACAGTAAGGAAGTTTGCAAATCATCATAAAAAGTTGTTTCTAAACAAACATTTTTCTCGTCTACATCTGGAAAATATGAGTGGAAATTAAACACTGAAAATTATTGCTCATAAAATACAGTTTTCAATAATATTAGCACATAAACAACACAGAATAATTGTAACTACCTGGAGAAAAGTGCACTTATAAAAGATTGAGAGTATCATTTTTATCATAATTTAATAAGGTTTAATGGTAAATAAATATACCTTGTGAGTTCATCGACATTTATTTCTGCTACCAACTCTCGTAAACGTTTCATTTTATAACAATCGTGTGAATAATTTAGTTTAACAATATTTGTTTCGTCTTCGATATATTTTTTTTCATGTGTTTAAATAGTAACCATGGACAAATATAATGACTTTGTCATATATAGATAAATATAATATTTCGAGTCACATATTTGCAGCAAGTTCCTGTAAAATATTTAACTTTCATAAAAATGTATAAAACGAATTTGTTAAGCCGTCCATTTGTACCGACTAAAATTACTATCTTCAAATATTACAGTACCGCATACGCTTGAAAAAATCAATGAATATATTTACTTTTCAATACCAATCCATTGTTTCAGTAATTACGAAAACATAATAATAGGTTTATACATTCAAACTGTCATCAATTTCCTGCAAGGCAATAACAATACATTTAATATTCATACAACAAATTACAACGCACTTTAGGTGCACTTCGTATATGTATACTGTTTCTGAAATATGATATTATGTCTAATGCACCTTTAACGCGATCACGATTTTTGTAAAATAAATGTCAGTAAGGTTCAGTTAGATTAGTCGTGTCTGAATTTCAATGAGTACATTTTTATTTTGAAACAATTTTAACATTTCAGGGATTCGTGCCGCAGGCTTTTTTTCGTGTTTAATTTCGTATACTATTAACAAAAATGTATTACTATTTTTATTTCTATTATTTTTTATCCTTTTCCTGGAATATGCGACCATGCGAGTTAGTAAATATATTAATACATATATAATATAAAGTATAACACTAATACGCACAAATATTTTTTTCAAACTACGTTTGTCTGATTTACCTAACGCAATAGCTTATCACAGTATTACGATTATGTTTTTTGAAATGGATATAATTTTCGAAATAATTATACATTAAAAAAATCCCTAAAAATGATGATAAGCATTTCAGTACGAATGTAATACTTCGTGCATTATAGTAGCATATGTACTTGTTGCAGGTATGCTCAAAACAAGACAAGTTGTCTGTCACATATCTATGAAAGTATGAACTGTGAAAAATTAAATTTCTCTTATGACAGCCGCTAACGTTTTTTTGTTGTCGTTGTTGTTGTTAAAAAGTAAGGTTATTTTTTAATTAAAATATCTGCTTTACAATATTGCTTTGGGTCGTTATGCTTTTGACACATTTGGCTTGAAAAAAATGTCGGCATATGGATGGATTATGGATACAAGTGAGTGAATCCTGTCAGTTAATACAAAACAACAGATGCTCTGAACAATGGTATCATATTGGTATGTGGTACGTGGTAGGTAATACCTATATAGTCATTACACGAACATATTATCGCTGTGTTTTCGGCAGTGGATGTTTTAGACGAGTTCCCATAGTGCCCACCGCTGGAAAAAGTCCAAACACCGCAATGTGCGGACTAGGCACTCTGCAAAAGTCAATGCCCTCGGAAACGTACGCCCATCGCATATCACACGAACCGATAAGGCCTTTGATGTATTTTAACTATTCGAAACAATATGGACGGCTAAAAATTATTTTATGGCTAATGGCGTGCTTTTTAGCTTCAAAATGGGTTTACATCACATTATTGGCCGTGCGTATTTTCAGTTAACCAATTTAAAATAATGGCTGTGCTCGGAAATCGTTTATTTCACTATACATTATCCGTGCCACTGGAGTTATTAGTCCCGAACAAAATGTGTTCACAAACATTTTTTAAACATCACCAAATGCGTTTCCGTAATATGTCTTTGTGTTTGAAATAAATAATGATTTTGTAATAATGTTTCAGACGTACATTTTTTCGTGCATAGGAACAATCATTAAAAAGTATAGGCTTTCGTTGAGTTTCGTTTGGAAAAAATAACATTTATTTTCTTGGATTTCGTGTTTTTTTCGCACTTATATTCTTTAACACAATGTAGCTGAAAACACAAAAAAATATATGCATTTGTATCTCATAATAAATGGCACCTAAGTATTACAGAAAAACAATTATCAGTTCTAAGTAGTATTTTAGTAAAATACATTTTTAAATATATTTTTGATTATAATTTATAAGTATTTGGAAAAAATTTAAAATTTGTGTTTGAAAATAATATTAGAAGTATTTACATACTTTTCGAATCCAACAAAAATATTTTGATGGATTTCGTTTTGTTTTTGATAAACATAATATTTCTTTATTATTATTATTATTATTATTATTATTAAAATCAAATTATTACATAATTATTTACCCTATACTTCATTAAAACCGTTAACTGTTTAATAATTAATATTAAAATATTTCAGAATCAAAATATTACAATTTTTTTTATTTTCTTTCATTTCTCAGTATAAAATAAAGTAGGAAGTTCAAAGTTCTTATTTAGTATATTTCAATTACAATTTTAAATCAGTAATTACTAATTTCAAAATGAATCTTCCATCCACTTGTGGGCACGATTAAATTAGTAAAACTAAAAACTATTTGAAATGTATTTAAATTTAGCCAAGTTTTTGTATTTTTACATAAGTACTTTTTTTTTAAAATACATGTAAATGTATTTTATAATTGAATCAGCAGTTAAGTACATTATTAAAATGATTTCTTACATGACTATTACTTATTAGTTATTAGTTATATTAGAATATTATGCACGATTACATATGTTTATAATTATGGACAAAAATATAAACATTTTGTAGTCATTTTATTTTTTATTAATTCTTTGCATTGTATTGGTTGGTTTTACAATGATAAAGTGTGTGTTATTTTTTTGTGACCTTTCGAAGCAGTAAAAATACTTTGATTTTCTACTTCAGCATATTTTCTGATAGTGAATTGAATGTAGTAAATACTTTAGGGGGTCAAACATAATTGGTAAAAATTCTTGATAATCATCAAAAACTCCAGTGAAAAAATATCAGCAGGAAAATTGAAATTTTTAAGCAAAACCAGTTATTGACAAAATCGATTTTGATTTTTGGTTTAACTCTATAAAATAACCGAAGATAAATTGAATTTTCACCATATGTCCATATTACCTTTTTTTATACGCCTTAACAATCTATTTACGTTTTATTAGGTGTAGATTTTTAAGTTTGTTTTTTCTTTAGGGGGGGGGAGATAAATAAATACATTTATTCGTGATATACAAGGTGATTTTTTGAGCATGCTCATCTTATTTTTATGCTGAAACGGTGATAAAAATTCAGATTTTTGGAGTTTTTAAATCCATTTGAAATATTGAAATTTTCTGTACCTTTGCTTAGGAATGATCCTGTGGTAGTGCAAACTTCAGTTTTTCTAATAGGAACCTCTCTTTTTAGTTTTTACTTATAAAGCAGATTTTTTTTTGAGAACTTTGATGTATCGAAATCAAAACTGAAGCTAGTAGTTTTTGAGTTATGTAACTTTGTGTTATAAGGATAATAATGTCTACGGCAATGAGTTAAGTAAATAAATGGCTTCGACGGTTTGAAAAAGTTAGCAATGACTATTGATTTATCAATATTAATGATTTGTAAAAATTATAAGAGTATAAAAAATACTACCACTAACATTACCTGCATATTTTAATCTTAGTAGCACGCGGGGTATGAAAAGCACGGAACGCCCCTCTATTTTCTTTTACGTAGTAAACGATATTTTAAAAACAAATGTTACGATTTCGTATAAATCAAATCAAAGTTATACATTCTTTTAAGTACTTACTTCGGCCCGTGTGTACTGACACACCCACTATTTTAAAATACATATTTAAATAAATGATTTATTGATTCAATAGTAGGCCGATAATAATTTAGAAGAGTAACACAAAGCCGGTAGGTGACCAAGAAACGTATTACAACAAAATATAAATAACATTATGTTTGGCGAGGGTGGGAGTTCCTAAACGGTATGCTGTCGCCTATGAAGTTGGTATTTACTTCACAGAATGTACACTCTAGTATTTTTGAAAAATGTCTGGAAGAATGGCATATAAATCGCATGATTATGATTTCTGAATAAATCGCTACGAAATGATTTAATTTTAGTTAAAGTGTGTATTGTATTTATACATTACCCATTGCAGGCTTCTCCTCGAATGCAATTCTCCAATATTTAAATATCACGATTAATCAATTTACAATGTACATTTCCGTTTTCTATTTTGTTTTTTATACAACTTATTTGATCATTTTTGCAGTTTAAATTCATAATATTGAATTTCTGATTTCATATTATATTGTGTATTTTGGTATAAAAGGTAAAAAAAAGAAAAATGTAAACATGTTTATGCATACGATGACTACTTGGCCTCCACACGACTATAAAACTCAGTGAGGCCTAGTATAATCTTTACTAATTTTAAATAGAATAAAATAGAAAGTAAAATATTTATAGGTATACAACAGTAATTTATTCTATGGACTATCATTTGCTAGGACTAATTGTCCTGCTGAAAATATTCCTGAAAACAATGTATTTAACACGCCACAACAGTCAACATTATAGTTTCTATAATTTTTTGACATAAATCTAATCGCTGATGACGACTAAATGGGCAGCCTTGAAAGTCAGGGGATGGTTCAAACGCATCCAAACGGTCCATTGTGTCGTTAATAACTATCATACTGTAAGTGCACTTTTGCACTTTTTTCTGTAAACAAGTATAGCATTTTAAGATAAATTTAAGGGAAAAGAGGTGGCTGCGCAATCGGTGTCGAGAAGGTTGCTGTAAACGGTGAAATTTGAATTCAATGATTTAAAATCGTTGTATACGAGAAAAGGGTTCTGACAGTCGGTCAGCCTATGATATTACTCGGTATATTTTATGATTCGATTGTTATTAAAGTAATTTACTTTACAATATTATACATTAGCAATAAAGTAGGTCAGCTAAAACAAATTGCATTTAGATATTCCAATATCCTGGACTCCGCTATGAGTTTTGACTTTTACCTACATACAATATGAACTACTGTCAACCATCAAACGTATATTATTAATATCAACATTATCAGTTATCTAGGCACCTCATCATCGTCATAATATTATCTTTTTAATTTGTCTAATTCCTTGTACGATTTAATTATTCATTTAGACTTAACAAAAAACATTTTTATATTGACATGCCTAGACAAAACCATCACTGGACTTATGCCCAACTTTTTTTTAATATCCATTAACAGCAACTTCTGAGAAACCTTGTATTACATTTCGAAGTTTTTCGATCGAGTAAACCATTTGTATCAACAATAATTACAAGTACAATTGATAAATTCGAAAATTTCTAGTCTTTTTAACTAAGTTGTTCAAAAAGAGTCAAAATATTTTGACCATTTTAATCACAACTGTTCAAAGTCAAATTTGAAAAAATAAAGGGGGTTTAGCCCTAATAATTATAATGTATTACTACAGATCAGGAATGGGCAATTGGCGGCCCTCGAGCCTTTTTTATCCGGACCGAGCTACATTTTCAAATTACATTACAAACAAAACAAATGCTAATTAAAATGTATATTTTGGATGAACCTTTTTTCATGCTTTCTAGATTTTAATTTTCTAAAAATTGGTATTCTAGTAACTTTGGGTTTCCCATACCTGCTGTAAATGGATTTGTGTACTTTTGTTTTATTAACACAGAAGTGCAGAAGTAATATTGTTGTGTACGGCTTAGACCCTATTTTTAATATTGTTGGGACGATGACGATGTCGGTCTTGTCGGACTTGATGACAAGCCAGTTGTCGATTAAATATGCACGTGGGGAATTTCATTATTGTATAATGTACTATATTATACTCTTTCCCATCCGACGTATCGATGGTATTTTAACTCAAAAGTCTATGCACGTCGCGGTGGGGCTCAAACAACATTTCTCCAATGTGTTTTTGTTTATATTTTTAATTTACATTCCCGAAAACCTTAGGTAGTAAAGGGTTTGTTTTATCGTATTAATAATTTAATTATTGTTTAGAGGAAAATGTTAATACTTTTTGTTGCTCCGTTTACATTTATTATGTAGGTATTACCCGTATTAAGTGTATAATGTATATAAATTTATTATTAAAGGTCATTTCGGCGAAACCAAAGTACGTGTAGTATAAATATAAATTAAATATGTCACCAAATTTATGCAAATATTTTGAAATAATGCTCGCGCGCCTAGTGTTTTTTTTATCATGTGATATTAATTTTTCACACATATATTATTTGACTTTTGATTTTCATTGTTTGTTTTTCGAAATGGATATATTGAGGTAACCGTGACCCACTCCTATCAAAAATGTCCACTCTCGTTATTGTATTTAATAGGTAAACATCCGTCATCTATGTTTTTGTAAAATATGCACCTACCTATGGTTGTTGAGACGTTTAAAAGAAAGATAGTTATTAAACAATAGAGTGAAAATTAAAAAATGTGCAACATATTATGTACACTATACTCAGCTATGTAGTATGTACATAGTTATGATTCAGCTGAATCATTATTTTCATACATAGGAATTAAAAGGAAATAATACGGTAATTGCCTGGGTCATGGATCGGGCCCTAAAAATGTGACTGAATTTTAATAAAATATTTACAATAACATTATTTTATTTTTAATTAAAAATAATTTATTAAGTACTTTAAAATTATTTTTTACTATAATTGCTAAAAAAAAAAAAAACCATGAACAACAATATTTTCTACATTTTTTTGTAATTGCACAAATAATATAAAAAATAAATATTCCTTATTTGTTGTAAAAAAATATGTGTTAAACTACTCAAATAACAAAAATGAAATAAACTATAAAATATAGTTATCAAAATAGTGATTTTTAGTATTTTTTTAGTTAAGTTCTTTTGGGTTCCGAAAATATGACTTCCTTCAAGTTATTTTCAAACATATAAATTCGATTCCAGTTTCCTATATTGTAAGGGATAATGGATTCTAAAATCGTGTTGAATAAGCAAGGCTTAAATTATTATTTTAATATTAAGTTCAATAATCGATTGAAGTGGAACTCGACTCACCTGGCTCTAAAGTGATTAAAATTAAAATAAATATATATTTCTCATATTTGTCCACGGACCCCAAAATCGGCTCCAATATTGAATAATACCCAAATGGTGACAAACGGTCTGACACTGTGAAACGATTTGCAAAGCGTTTGTTTGAGTTTCCGATGGTGAAAATAGGATTATTTAGTAGGTATTAGTGTAGGTATTAAAAACACAATAATTTCAAATGTGGTTGTTTCAACCTGTATAATTTATATTCAACTATTTAGATATTAATTATTAATATTTTTGATTGTTATGACTTATGATCGTTCCTTTTTTATTTAGATAATTAAATAACTAGGTATTTATTCATATGAATTGGATTGTTTTTTTACATATTACGATTCAACACAATAATATTCTTCATTTTAATCTCTAAATTTTTAAAATATTATAGTGAATTGTATTCCCACCATGAATGTGAACATTGTTCGGTTGCGAATCGGACGAATTGAATTGTCCACGGTCCGATGTCACGCAATAACTATGTATGTTATACGTACATTTTATATCGTAAAATGCTAGAATACATATTGATTGATTGCAGCTCTATCGATTTGCATAATTTCTGAGCTGCAGTGGCTTGACCCGATTAACCACTATTCTGCGCACTCTTCGAGACTAAGAGTTTTATACAAATACATGTAGGTATGTCATGAACGGGTACCTTTTTCTCCAGTCCCCGTTCTGGTCTGAGACAGTGGTTTCGGTTTTTAGTTATCCCATTAACAGTCTGTGATTTGCTTGTATGTTTTCTTAAAAATATAAAATATAAAGTTAAGGTTATGTTTTTTAAATGTGCTTTAAATGTATGATTTAGTATCTGTTTGATTTGTATACATAAATAAAATAATCACGTATGTATACATATTATATAAATATCAAAATAAAAGATAATTTTAAACAACTATTTAAATTTATAGATTCTCAGAGAATTGAACGATTCTATAAAAACAAAAATATTAGTTTACCAAAGCATTCCTTATGCCCGGAAAAGTTAATCACGGAGGTAAGAAATAAAATTAATAGTGATTGCCACCATCAGTACCTCCACCGGGAGGCCTCTTCATTCGGTTATTTCATGTCATATTTTAATTTCATTCATACCCACATCTCAAGCCATTTATTCAAATATAACGCAGTAATGCTCTGCTGAATCTCAGGTGTCTGGAGTTATTGTAATGGATGTGTTAAATTTAAATTCAATAATCATTGTATACGAAAAGCAATTCTGGAGATAATCTTAAATAAGACGGTTTATCAGCCGATTACTTAGTAAATTTGATAATATTATTGTGATAAGAGTAATTCATTTTACTATTTGACATTGGTACCTACTGGAATAGAAAAAATTGAGAAGATGGTGTTGAAGAAAATTAAAGTATTTTTATCGTCCTAAAACGTGATGGCAGACAAAAAAAAAAACACACACACACATCATTGTGAAATCAATAGATTTATCGATCCGTTCAAAATCTAACATACACGAGTAGGTCCCAGAATGGTAGAATTTTCGATATAGGTATTTAACCTAGGTTCCGATTTCCCATATTTCCATGGTTTTTAGGTTCCAGAACGGGTAACTTTCGATTCGCATTCAGTTTTCTGTATACCTATACAATCTACTATAGCGGGGGTCGACAATTAATGCCTATCATGGCAGTCTAGACAATTTGAAAAAAAAGTTGCCGAGATCCAGAAACAACTTAAATATTTGTTAATAATTATTTACGTATTTATTTTCGTAACAAGCAGTGGGTACAATGCACTGTGTTCTTTCATCGTAAATATTATTGTAGTCAGCGATAAACGACGAACGCTGTCGTAATTTCTAAATACTTCATAAAAATCTAATCTGTGCGGAACACCAGGAGTTAAAAAAAAAATGTCTTGGCCGTACAGTTATTTCCCCTCGGCAGGCCCCGCATATTGCTGTATACTATAGGTACGCAGGCACAAAGCATAGCGTTGTAATAATGTGATAACGAAATTGAAATATCTATTTTAATATTTCTGGCGGTTTTATGTCATATTATACGTATAATATAATATGCTATAAGTAGGTAGCTAATACATTTTTTTTTCAATTCAAACCCGCTCATTTAGAAAATAGGTCAGTGCCTATTAGAGATTAAATATCGCTTTCCGTACCAAGTAGAGTATATATATAGATTAGGTATACATGGTCAATAATCGTTATGCGTTCATATTAATTCGACAAGTGTCAGAAACTTAAGACAGGTCAGTATTAACGTTATTTACTACATATGATATACTTCCTACGTAATATGATTCCAAGCTCTGTGCGAGCAACACGTCAATCACCATAGTGAAATTTAAATATTCTTATCTATAATTAGTGTTGGCTTTAATTATACTTATGTAAATTTTTTCTGATATCGAGTTATTACGAAAAATTGGTTTAAAGTACTCTCTTTTAACTCCAGGATTAACCAACCGTTTGCAATACCTCATTATTCTAAAAACAACTACTTCACAAATAGTCTGGTGAAAATACAAATACCTTTTTTGTGTAATAACTGATGTCAAAAAACTTCGGATAATGATCAGACATGTAAGTTGGTTCTCAAAAATAAACCATCGGGTAAGTGTGGGGTATATGACGTATAAATTTGCATACAAAGTGTATAACTCTCTTGCTCGAACGTTAATAATAATTACTGTTGGAAGCGTATTACGTTACAATAACATTATTGTTCAACTACAACCCACAAAATATTGCACACCTGTTGGGTATATGTACAAAAAACAAAAACTACCTAATTGAAATAAATCACTTGCGATCCGCATAATGATAACAGTAAATAATATGACATAGGTATACTAGCGCGATAACACCTGTTTCATGACCTCAATGTTTAAATGTTATTCTTGTTATTTTTAATATTGTAGTAATAAATTTAACTACATTTTATTTTATTTTAAATGATTATATAAAAACTAAAGTCACTAAAAACTAACAAGTAAAAGTCACTTTTATTTTTGTTCAGCTTGTAAAATAGAAGGATAAGCAATATAATTTAGTTAAAATCAGTGTTGTTTTTTTTTATTAAATTTACATTGCAAATGTATGTCAAAATACATTAACAAAATTTGATAAAAATGTAATGGGCACAACGAAAATATATTTTAAAAATAATACATATACTTATACATATACGTCAGCCACATGTCATTATTGACAGAAAGAATAACAGAAAAGAAGGCCATCCAACGATAGAACCCTACCTGCAACAGAAGTTATTAATTAGATAGGTATTTAGATTTCAGGTTTATTTTTTATCGATCACGAAATCATTTTATTAATGTTGAGCTGTTACATTACATGTTAATGTTCAGAGACTTGAAATTAATGTGTTTGTATGAGATTGTATTTTTCCACGGAAGTGCAGATTCATAAAACTGTACTCAAAGCCAATATTTTCAACCATACCGATATTAAAATACAATCATAATAATATTGCCAATCCTAGTTAAGATATTGATTTTAAAAAAATTTCCCTTGGCATAATTTATTTACATATTACATTATACAGAATAAACACCGACCGCAATTCGCATAAAAAATTTACAATATTACACAATTTATAGTGACCCGTATTTATATGTTATTTTTAACCCTAATGAAATCCAAAAACCGAGCGTTCAGCACTTTGACTGTCTACATTGTTATATTTCCTAGTACAACATCGTCCACTGTAGTTTCTACCATTAGATTAATTTACTCGCTAAGACAGACATTTCTTTAAAAAAATAAAGTAAACATTTTAACTCGCTGATGTTCAGGGGCTCATCATTGGTAAGCATTAGATAAACCGCAGCGGCAAAATGTTGACAATCACGAATTTCAAAATACATTTTAATGATGATATAAAATTATAAGCTCGACACAGAGTCGTGTAATGTTCAGCATTAGAGGTCAGATATTGATTGTTTTTCCGCGAGCATATAGGTAGCACCTATCCGGCACAGTCAGGTCAATCATATTATTATATGGGAAAACACACATATTATACAGTGCGATTCACCAAGGACGCGCACCCCAAATTGTTCGGTTAACTTTATTCAAAGCCCGATTTTTAGAATTTTGTATAGGTGCTTAAAGACCATGTATATTTCCAAGTTCTCAAGATCAATCAAACTACTCAGTATAGTAGAGTGTCCCGAGGCTAGACAAACTCATGCTTTTCAAACGAGCAACCCTTTTTTTATTGTAAAATATTTAGTCGATCGTTTTGTTTTTTTTGAAAATGTTGATGAACCTCATTCGAAACCCATACGGTTGTTATTCCGTAGTTATTAACATTTTTAAACTAAGAATAATAGTCGTCAAAACGGAAAATATAAAATACATGAACATAACATTATATACACGCTGTTCATTATGCTTTGATAATTTTTGAAAATTAGTCATTCATGTTGAATGTTGTTAGATTATATCATATTTAAAAATTCCAAAAATCAGATTTGAAATAAATGCATTGTTGAAGAAAAAGGGCGAAAGCATGCTTGGCGAATCACCCTGTATGCATCTAATACCTATACTCGTATTCTGCGGCTCATTGTTGAATGTTTTTGCGGGGTCAGGCGGTTTAACCATGACCTATTTTTGTTTGATATTATTTATTTATTATTATTATTATTTTCGATTTTACCAATGTAGCGCCATATACTATATAGACTATATGCAAGTCTGCCTATACCCATTGTCCACGTGTACTCAACACCCCATTTAGAATGTTCAAAAGAATCGCGGCGGCCGACCAACCCCTTTTTTACTTTTACACAAGCAATTACGATAATTGGACAATCTAATAACGCCACCACCACAATGCGTCATCGGAACAGTGAACAACAAAAAAAAAAAAAATAATAGGTAACTGAAACTAACTACACTGGTTACGACCTGCGAAAACCAATTGATATTGTGTTCCATCGATTATTATCGAAGATGACCGAGACCCTTGGGGTGCATCGAGGTCAATGTTCAACAGTATATAACACTATCTAAAGATGAAAAATCTACCAAATTTTTGTCTCGTGTAGATAAATTAAAAAATAATTTCCGATTGCAGTCATGTATAAGAGCCGTTGAAGAAGTAAATATACCGACCAAACATATCTAGACAAATTTAATTAGGCTTTCCTAATTTGATAAGCTAGTTATTTTTTATTAAACATAAATTATAAAATATCGTTTGGGTTGCATGAAATATAAATGTAATAATACGGTTCACTTAAATTGAACGGACTACAATAATGTGGTACATTAATAAAAACAAAAGAAAATCTGAAAAACTTTTAATTCTAATTATACAATAATTAATCGTCGGGGGCTTTCAAAGTTTTCCTTATTTCGTCACTGCATTTGTACCAGTAAACTGGTCACACAGTATTATAGCTCTGGTATAGTGGTATCTCATACGGTGGGAATATTATTATTTTTTTTTGTGTCATTTAATAATCGATTTATGATACGGCGTTCTGGATAGACGATTTAGCTACACACAGCTGTTGGTATACTTCTTGGCAATTTCGCAAGTATGATGACGTTGTACTAGATTCTGGGCGAAGCGATGAATGTATTGTTTCTACTGCGATGATGGGGTCTTTTTTTATTTGTGTCTGTCATCACCTTTAGAACAGAAAAAATACTTCGATTTTCTTTAAAAGAATATTTTCAGAAAGGAAAGTGAACCTAGTTCATACTGGTCAAAAAAAAAAATTCCTTATAGTTTTCAAAAGCGCCAAAAAAAAAAAAACAAATAAACAATTAAGGAAAAACTGAGATTTTTAAGCAAAACAGTTTTTGAATAAATCGATTTTGTTTTTTAGCGTAAACCAATAAGGTACATGCAAAGTTCACTGAATATTTATATTTCAAATTTCTATGCACCACAAAATGTTTGAAATATTGCGACTTTTTTGAGCTATTTATGAGCATAAAAAAAATTCGAGTTTTATTAGCTTTTTCTTTTAATTATTGTCGATAAAAGAATTGTCGCTCTGTCGAAAAACTTAAATGTAGTACAACGTTACCCGTGAGTTGTTGTTAGTGGGAATTCAAAATAATGTAAAGCAAAAATTCACAATAATTATTTACGAGCTTCTAAAATTAAAATGTTGACAAAATTCATCAAAATCACAAAAACGGTAAGTTATTTAAAGTTAGAAATTCATAAAAAAATTTCTGTCTGTGTCTAAGCTTTGAAAATTCAATACAAGATTTCCCTAAAGTTTTCATAGATTTAACTAAAAAAGTTTACGGGAAAGTCAAATTAGTTTTTTACAAGTGTTTGAAGTTAGATGTTGTATATTCACCCGTAAATTAATAATTTCTCAAGCAACGATTTATTAATTTTGTTATTATTCAAAAACTTATAATCTTAGGTGCTTTACATTTTCAATCAATATTTATTTTATCATTTTATATACAGGATACAATATTTTCAAAATATTTAAGCACGTTTTGTGTTGTTAATAGCCATTTGAAATTCTCTCTAATTCTCTTCTATTATAGTTATTGTCAATTAAATGTTTTAAGTTTGGTCAAAAAGTTTGAAAATTTACTACAAGATTCCTTAAAAGTTGTTATAATAACTGCTGTAGATAAATATATAAGATCAATATGCACGACTTTTTTTGTAAGTATTAAAGTTCAAAGTTATCAAAATCTCAAAAATATTCAAACTATTTTGTAGTTAAAAAATTATAAAATGTTCAATTTTTATAGCTAAGAAATAAAAACTAAAGAAAATTTTTTCATATTGTAACCATAAAATCTAAAATAATGTATAAACACGGTTATTTTTTACATATATTTTAAATGAAAATTTGGACGAAATTACAATACGTCAAAACCAAGAATAACGAGTTTAGTTATTCTGTTCTATTTTAAAAAATATATTATTTCTGAATACTTGAGACTTTTAGAGTACATTATTATATTGTATAATGTATAGGTACACACAATGACATTTTCAAATGCAAATTTTTTTTTGGCAAAAATGAATAACCTAGGTACTGTTATACTTATACCAAAAATTAAAAAATAAATTACTTTTATCACAACAATATCAATGTGCTCTGAATCGCTTTTCGTATACATTGACTTTATATGACAGAATTCATAATTAACACTCATTACAGACTCTTTAGAAGTCTAGACACCTAATGTTGTACAGCAGAACGTTACCTGCTTACTCGATTTGTATAGGTATTCGAATTTGCTTATCACGAGAAAAACAATGAAATCTTTAAATGTTACAACAGATTTGAATGAAATTACAAGATGTTAAGTTAGGCACTTACAGATTACACCATTAACATTTTACACGAAATGTGTTTTTGTCAACTGTTCAACTGTGTAGGAATATAATATGTACCTATGCATTCATAAAATAATGCATCAACACTATGCACTTTGAGTTTACAATTAATACTCTAACTCATAGGGAACAATTCAACAATAATAATGTGTCCGAACACAATATAATTAACATAATGACTTACAGCCGTCTGACACTGTTGGTAACAACTGAAGCTAAAAGTTTTGTTTTTCAGTTACATATAATATTTCGAACAGTCAACAAAAGTATGGATAAAGTGTAACAAATAACGTTCTCGACGCCTATAGATATTGAAGTGTATAGGTACGCTTATTGAAATAAAAAATATGATTAGTCAATAGTATAAAGCTAATGTCCAATTTTGCCTAACATATTTAAATAAAAACAATTATTTTATTGAATTAGTTGAAGAGTAAAAGAACATAAATAATAATTGACATTATTGATATAAGTGTACGATGACTTTTTGATGACATAGACTATAGAATAATACTGTGTAAGTCAGCTGGTTTAAATTAAATGCATACATGTTTATTAATTGTTTACGTATTTAAAAACATAAATATTATAATGCATATTTTATTTCAATAATCTTGTATTCAACATTTTAGGAGCTCGTTAAGGATTTAAATCTGGTCTACCGATGAAGAATTTAATAGTTTGTTCACTAGGACATGTCGTCTCTAATAGATTTATAGCAATATGTCTACTGACTTTATGTCACCATGCATGGTATTACGATACCTAGGAAGTCTTATTGTGATGTATGGGAAGCATTGTAATAATAACTAAATATTAGAGCTACACTAAATAGAAAACAAATCAAATAAAGTGAAAATCATATGCAAAATGCAAATGAAGTTTAGAAAATCAAATATATATCACATAAATTAACTAGTCGTGAAAATGTGCGAATCAGTAGGCGCAGATCCATAAAATACTAACAACAGGTGCTAAAAAAAAGAAAATGCTTATGTATTTCTATATTAAAATACATGATCTAAAATACAAATTTGTGGTTTAGAAGACAGAGGGTGCTTGAATACCCATAGCCCTTCCTTGAATCCAAGCCTGTTAGAATGTTTTTTCAACGTGCATTTCTAAAAAATCATTTTATTTTCCTGCCTATACCGCACACCTAGGTACTGGTATAGCAAATTGGATCTAGTTTGTACTTTGACCAAAATTAGAAATGTCCCAGTATTTTTACAATATAAACGGGAAAAACGAAAAATAGACTTTACATTTTCACCAAATATTTATTGGTGTTTGGATGTCTGATTTAATTATTACAGGCTGACAGACAGACCGTCTGATCAGAATAATTTTTAATCGTATAATATGATGTATCATTGAATTTATATTCAACATGTTCATTAGTCATTACCACATATACAGGGACCTACAAGAAGACACTCGACCGCAGCGCATATATTATAATGCACACATATTATTTTAATAAAATAACATTTTGATGTTATATAAATATATTTGTTTGATAATATAACCTCTGCCGTTGAAAATATCTCGGTGCACGCCACTGCAGGGCACATACGATGAAGTGATTTCCCTGTTTTTTATGTGTCGCACAATATTCAAAAATATACATAGACATTGCTGACCCAAATCCATTGTAACATTTAACAATGATAAAAGTATGTTAAAAATGTAGGACAAACAGTGTAATAATATGTTCAGTAAATCTTTAGACAGGCAGTACCCAATTATAAAATTACCGAAATCGTTAGTCAACGATAGTCAACTAAATTAAATATGAATAATTATAAGTTCGGAATATTTTAACAAAAATAATTTATAGATGATAATAGTGTTAGGTTTTGTATACATTCTTTATAAACAATAGTTTATGATATTATACGATAATGCCATTTTATACAATATGTGTAATTCACATTGTATAAGTCCTGGTAAAATATTATTGATTGAATTTGTCATAGAGGTTTTTATTGGTTATATTTGTCAATGACATCAGCCGTTAGCACAATATTTCGCCTTGAACTAATAACAACGATCAAGATAATATTTAAAACTAGAATGTCTAAATTATCAAACTACAAAATATGTATTCTCATTATATAAATACATAATACTCATTACTGAAATAGTAATTATTAACATCTAATGAATATTTTTTTTTATTTACAAGTGTAACTTATCAGTACTAACTTTCGGCATTATAAAGTCATTGGCATGATATTTTCTCGTTTCAATTCTACCCATATATTTAAATATAACCACTTTATGTTATAGAGGTACTTACTCAAATATTATCATTAAATAGTCACACAAAACTAATGTTACAGGAAAGGCTTTACACCAAAAATGTTTGGCTTATTTTATAAAATAAATCATTATCTAATATTGTCTTATAGTTAAATAATAAAATGTTAGTTTATTTTTAAATGTATTATTTCTTTATTTTCGTACACAGTCTGTTAAAAACTACCTTTGTGGAAATGCACGAGTCAACGACCTCAAGTCGCCATCCCGTGTTTAAAATATTATTTATAATATGTCTGTTAAAAATTGAAAATTCGTGTTTGAAAGAAATTATGATTTTTTTCGTGTTCTACAATATACACGTAAAAAATCTAAACTTAATTTCCTTGCAATATGCATGTTTTACCTGCGTATTGTTAACAAAAACACGTCAAGTGCTTATAATAAATTATAATAAAATATCTTCATCGCATTATATAGCCACTGAAAATAAAACGTGTACATTTTTACGAATTCGGAGTAATTCGCTAGTAATGTATATGTTTATGTATGATTATAATATCGTTATTTGGCCGCATATACGCAGTCTGTTTATTGATAGTCATTATTTACTTAGCATGTCAATAGTTGTGTTTGAAACAAAATTATGATCCACATATTTTTTACATCAGGCACCAATTAGACTTTTTCTGGCATGTTATGTATTTCCGTTATAATGTTAATGCCATTATATGCAATATTACAAATAATATTATCCAATGACATTGAGAAAACTACAAATATCCGAATTAAAGTGTTCGGGGACAAATTGTCCAAAATGCACTGTCCTTGGCAAAATCGTTCGAAATCAAAAATATAAGATACATATACAAATGGAGTAGACGTGATGGTATACTGTTATAGATACTGGTGTTTGATGACATGCTAAACTGAAGGGCTCAGTGCAAAAACCAGACAAGTCACAGTTTGCAGATTGCTCAGGACAAATAAGACAAAATTCTTAATCTCATTTACGAGAAACAATCCACAAATTGAGATATGTTTGGAAACAAAAGTGGATTTTTCTAATTTTTCTACAACAATATGTATAGATAGTTTTTGATAAAATTGGACTTGTCTGTTTATAGGTATACAGATCGATTGTTTAAGCATACTCATCTTATTTTTATGCTTAAGCTATATGCATGTACACAAATTCAGATTTTTGGAATTTTTAAATATACTTGAAGACCATTTTTTGCATAATTGACATTTTTCGTACCACATATGGATGATTTCAGTTTTTTAAATATTAACCTCCCTTTTTCATTTTTAATTATCAAGCAGATATTTTTTTGAGAACTTTGATTTATAAAAAATCAAAGGTCAAACTTGTAGTTGTTGAGTTATGCAACTTGTGTTCTGTGGATAATATGTCTGTGGTAATTTGTAAAAGTTGATAAGGGGCTTGGACGATTTAAAAAAGCTAGCAATTACTATTGACCTATCAATATAAATAATTTGTTAAAATGATCCAAGAAAAAAAAATTCTACAGCTAACATAACATACAGTTTTAGAGGCACGCGGGGTACGAAAATCACTGTGCAACACTCTATTTTCGTTTACATATCAAACGATATTTAATTACAAATGTTACAATTTCGTATAAATCCGATCAAAGTTATACATTCATTTAAGTATTCACTTCGACCGTGTATACTGACACACCCTTGCATTTTAAAATACATATTAATGTAAATCTTATATTGATTAAATACTTCAATAGTACAACTAACATTACATATTGTTTTATTTTTATTAAACCATTTTTAAGGATTATTGTCCTTAGTATAAACATTTTAATAATTCAGAAACTACTCATTAGAGTTTTGATTTAGATACGTTAAAATTTTCAAAAAATATCATCAGGCAAATAATTTGAAAAACAGAAGTTTGTATCGCCACAGGATACTTCTCAAATAGTACAAAAAATATCCGACATTTGAAAATAAGGTTTTCAGGTCTACTTAAAAATGATAAAAATCAGAATTTGAATAAATTTACTATTAAAGTTAAAAATAGGGGTGAGAGTGCTTAAAAATTCACCCTGTACATACGATCGTAAAACTATCTCGTCATTTTTATTTTCTCTCTTCATTTTTTGCGATTTTAACTGACACGCCCATTGTGTTATAGCTAGTATAATTTTCTATTGTTACAATTAATTTTGTTTTTTTATTTTATTTTATTAAAGTATTATATGATTAGTATGGTATTTTACTTTTTTTGTACATCACGTTGAATACTCATGAGTCATGACATTTGGAATTACAAAACTTCCTGTCGTTTAGAAAACTACATTATTTTTCTCGGAAATATTCAATACGAATTTGGGTCAATGTCGTCCATACACTGATGACTGTCAATAATCACCAATTTTGGTCATACACCTTAAAACAACCTTATTAACATCCTTAACATAGTAATATTTAGGTAAATTTAAATATATTATAACACGTAACACATTTTAAATGTTTTAATATTATATTTATTATATAATTAATAAATTACTTATTCTGGTCAATATTAAAGCCTCATATTCTGACATTAATATGTCATGTCGGGGATCCAAAAAAAATTACATTACATTTTTGTATATCGAACAAGGTGATGATCATTCAATTTAAAGCACGCATTATTTTATGTAGGATTTCTGTTTTGTTTTATTTTTTTCGATATTGATGCTTTATGAACACTTTTGAAAATTAAATATTTTTCCTTGTTGAATAGGAAACATTTCTTAACTTTATTCATATTTTCGTAGTTTACTCATTGTACACCTTCTATCCAAACAGTCACTAGAAATGTCAACATTAGTATAGGTATAACTTAGTAGTAACATCGAGTAAATAATATAATAGGTAGGTAATGGAAAATAGTGAACACTGCCGCCACCCACCTGTTGTGAATAATTAAAGCCTGTGTGTTTTTTTGTATGTACATTGAATTAAAACACGAAATTAAAATAAACATAGGTCTTGCATGCACCTAGGATATTATGTTAAATTAGTTATTATACTACTTAAGTCTCACACGCGATTTGCTTGGCATTTCGAATTTGCAATTCATATTTCTTATCCATCGACCATCGCACGCAATTCGGATGCACCTGACAACACAAATAGAACAATAACACTACTGCAATCATTTTATGATATTAATTGTTCACGTTTAACTGGTGGTTAAATTATTGTAGTACAACTTTTGTGTGTTACTGATAAAATAAACCTCTCATAACCATATACGATTACAATGTTGTTGTTGTTGTATTGCCTTAGGTACATGAAAAATATGAATCTGTGGTCACACAGAAACACAAAACCAATACCAGACTTAACCGCATTAAAATTATCATCCAATTATTAATATTATTTTTTATCTTACTATTACTGCAGGGTTTAGTTCTTTCCCTCTCAAATACGTATTTCAAACACTTGAAAAAATATCTTCAACAAAGTATTTTTATCTCTCTCAAAGTTTCTCACCTCACAGTTAAATCGAGTTAGTTCTTTACTGTTTATTTATTCATATCGATAAGAAGTTAACTAAAGTTAAACAATTGAATATACATATTTTTCTTCATTGAGTACATTACGAGGCCATATATATAGGGATAGAATAACTTTCAAGTTTCCATTTATAAAAAACAATTTTGCAATCCAATAATCATCAGTTAGGTACTCAATACATACAGTGGTCGGTAAGCTATTAAACGTTCATGTTTGTGTCTAGTACATTATCAAGTAAATCAAAAATATATGTTGTTTTGTTTTTATTTAAAACTTAATTTATGTTAATTATACAGCGCGGTTAAACAGCACAATATGAAATAAATAACGATACCTACCTATAATTAATTTTAATCACTGTTGTACCGTGTAAATATCTATAACAATGCATGATTTTTCAAAACCGTATTGAAAATTATTGTGAATATTACAATAGCCACATAAATAATTTAGGTAGCTTAATAATAAATATTAAGTTATAGTTAGAAAATTAACCAACTTAAAATTAAAAAAAAAAAATTCTGGAGGTTACCGGATTTACTGTAGACCGCGGAAACCAAACGTCTTATCTACGGTTAGAGAGTATAATGATGGTACCGTGTATGATGATCATCGTGTATCGCTACGGTGGATCTTACAGAAGACATAATACCACCTACACAAGACAAGAAAATAAATCGTATCGTATAAAAGTGCCGACACCCAAGTTATCTGAGTGCTTCATTCCAGGTATTAAATGTTGAACTATATAGTTCAAAACACTAAACATAAACCTATTCTTAATCGACAAAATATTAAGTAATAGCCCCGATTACGATAGAGCGTCCAAGTTTTTGTATTATAACATTAATTTTAATGTAAGTGCCTACTTACCCATTTTCGAAGTAACCATTCGAGTAATCTAAACAGTAGTGAAAATGAATTCTACAAGACAATATAACGATAAAGACCGCTGTACTCAATTTTAGATTTTAACGATTATATAACTAGATATTATGACAGTTATTAACTAGTTTGAATATTTTGTAATGCATAAAAAAATATAAATATTTTTTAAATATCGTTGGTGTTTATGTCCTATATTATTATAACTTGAAGTCATAATTTTATATTGGCGCTTATATCTTACTATTCTTACTATTTTTTGTGCAAATGATATTGTGTTACTATTTTTATACTTTTGGCACTTATGTCTTACAGGCCATGGATCGTGGATCATTGGTATTCGATGAAGGATTTAAGAGGAATTAAACATTTAAATAACCAAAACAATTAATTAGTTTTGGATACAGTCCATCTGCTTCAAATTAACCTGTTAACATTTTGCAAAACAACTTGGTGTAATAGATCAAAAAATGTATATTAAAAAAATTCCTATTATTGACTATGATTTGAAAAAAAAGTTTATTATAACTATTACAATGTTACAAAAAAATGATATCATACAACGTGCGTTGTGCCTCCAGAAATGAACTGCACCAAGTCTTTGTTGTAAAATGTGTACTCGGGTAAATTTAATGCAAACGGCTGGATATACCCAAAGGCCAGGGCGAATTAATTTTCATTTGGCACGTTATAGTACTTATATAGTGCAAAATATGGTAAAAACAAAAACCTTTGACCTTTGCTTTCGGAACTCATGTATTAAGCCTTTACGTGGCTGTACAAAAATTTAGTGTCACGCACAAAGCGTTCGAATAACTTGGAGAATGAACAAAATACCACTCGCCTCTCTTGCACAAAATATATGGCACGCAACTGCCATATTATGTAAAGTAAACATATGGTATATGAGGTATAACTACGTATAACGGTGAATTATGTAACATTATATTGACGTATAGGTTTTATGATATTATTTTCACATTGAAACATATTAATATTGCAACATATGTTAGTTGTGCGCGATTATAGGGTTGGACAATTCCCAATGTGGATTCCCGAAAATGTTCGGAAATTTCCTGAAATCGTGATAATCATCAATTCCCATTTATTTACTATTATGGTTTATAATCATATTATTTATATCAATTTGTTAGGACCATATCGCTATCTAGTAACCAATCAGCTTACTGCATTATTTAGTTATTGCGAAATAAATAATTTCCATAATTTAATTCATTTTTAAGAGTATGAGTAGTATGACAATTAATTGAGTAATCAATTCATACTTAAAATGTTGATTTAATCCATGATAATAATCAAAATTAAACTATATTACTATTGCTAGCAATGTTGCAATGCAATCATTAAAATATAATATAATATTTTTGACTGTTGTGTCGTGTGTGCAAAATGATACTTTTGCCCCCCTAGAAAAATTGTCGTGGGTGCAACTGCACCCTCATGCACCCCCCAGATGCCACCACTGCGTTTACTGATTAAGAATTTCTTATAACATGATACCAAAGGTCCAAAGAAATCGTACGTGTTGCAATAGCACGCGAGGATGAAATTTGAAAAATGTTCAGCTACGTCCAACAACATGGTAATGTAACATGGTTGTAACATGGTTAATCGTGTGCTAGTTGAACCTTATCAACCAATCACAGCAAAGGATTTAAGGGAATGTGTAAAGTGGAAACCTCACTTTTACAGAGGATATAAAATAAGGTTCATCACGGCCGAATATTAGGTTTGTAATGGAAAAATAAAAAAATAAATTATGCTTAAGAGCAATCAAAAAGCTCCATCTACGTCGTTAAGCTTTTCATACACTCATTGTTTGTCTAGTAGTTAAGGGTCTGTGGGAAAAATCCTGTGGTCTGTTTGGAAACAAAAGTTAGTATGGAAATAAATAATAATAAATTTGTCTTATCACCTTATCCGTGTATAATAATAATAAATCAATTTCACTTAAAAATTAATTTTTTAGTTTTTCAAATACAAAACTTAATATAGATTGACCTTGCATTTTCATACCCTCTGTAAGAGAGTTTTACTTCGTCCGCGCGTCTATTTTTTTTGAAAACATCCTCGAATGGCATATATTTTGCAGTCTTACAGACATATTTTATAATAAAGAACAATAAAAATATCAGGCATCAGCCAGTATGCTACTCAAGATAAACAATTTTACAAGTATATAAACAACTGAGTATCAAACAATAGGAAATAAATTATAAAGTAATAGGTTAGTTTTAGATTATTGTGTCATAACTACATTAAATATTCATGTTGTAGGTACTTACAGTAAATTAACAAAAAAACAATTTGTGCAATTTAACACTCGAGTGTATAGTGAACGATATTAATGTATGTAATTACTAGTTAACATATGATACTATCACAGATTATATAATATAATATAATATAATCTGTGACACTATCACGCTTAATTTACCTACCTATCTACCTACTTATTTATTATCTCGTTATTTGTAGAATATCGATTATGAACAATTTAACTGAAAACATAGTATAACATAATGTGTAAGATATGAAAATATACTAGCCAGCGTACAAAAAACCACTTATTTTGTACAAATGCGTTGATATTTGTGTTTTTTAGTTATTTATTTTTTGTTACAATATTAATAAATATCATATCATGTAAATATAAAATTTAAATATTAATAAAAAAAGTACATTAATTGTTTTCGATAATGAATCCAAAATACCTATAACGATCGATCGTTAATTTCGGTGATAGATTAGCATCGATGACATAGCCGACTTGAGTCCTAGAAAAATAATAATATACTAGTGTAGGTATTTTTATTTATTCTAAACAATTTTTCATTACAGACAAAATTCCCGATGACGAGCAATTTAAAAACGGTTCCAAGGATAGAGAAAATTGGGAAGCAGACGATACCGACAATACAAACAGAAATGATACTGGAATGTTTGCGTACACAAACGGTCATGTGAAATTTGACACACCGAAAGTTCCAGTAATTTTTGTGCTTGGTAAGTATAAAGTTGCTGTATAGCGATAGCTCAGCCTTTTGACCGAAAGTTTTCGTGCACAGGTGGACCTGGAAGTGGCAAGGTCACTCACTGTGACAACTTGATGATAGAAAAGCGAGGCATTGTTCACATTAACATGACCGACTTACTACAACAGTACACTGTTGGAAACGGTAAGTTCGTTTGGCTATCACCAACATTGAAAAATTACAATTTAGTCGAAGGTTTACCCAATGCTCGAATCGGAGGAAGAGGGTTGCGCGGGGACTGAGTACCTCGACCAATTTTTAAGAATTCAAGCGTCCCCCAAGTATTTTTTTTCGTTACAACGAGTTGTAAAAAGTAACGGGGACGCTTACTTTGTGCAAATAGTCAGAGTGCCACTTCTTAAGTTTTCCCGATTCTAGCACTGGATTTACATTTCGATTTACCGAGGGTCTACGGTAGATGGTAATTGGTTTTTGGTCACATTTGGTAATCAATAGTTTACGATTTGCACATATTAAGTGCACACACAGTCGTTTATTCATTTTTAGTGTGCTTAGGCGCCTATAAAAATATGTCGGACATAGGCTGCTTGTCCTAACTTTAAAAAGAATAAACATTTAAAAAATATAAAACAATGTAATTTTCTATTGGAGAGAAAAGACTGTAGTGTCCATATTATTTAGTTTACAAAAATATATGAAATATTTAATTTTTTTAGATAGATAATTACCAAATAATAATCAAAAATGTTACGTTATGTAAAACAAATATTTTTTAAATCGACTTTATATTATTACATAATTTAAACTGCTACGTATTACACTAAAATAAATAAAACGAAAATATATAGCCCTAACTGTATTAATATAAATATATAATATTAATAATAAATTGAGAAAATATTTTGAGTTATTTTAAAACTATTTTTAAAGTAACAAACCCCGTATTGTTTTTTTTTTTTATTCAATATTCATTTACAATGTTTAACTTTTTTAAATATATAAATACACCAGACTTTACAATTTCAATTTAAAGTTATTTAAAGTAAAATCATAGAGTATAACCTAAATATAAATCTTACCAAAAAAAATCACTTAAAGAAACATTTTGATACGAATCAGTGATTAATAGTTAATGAAAAGTTGAACAATGATTTAATATTTATTTAATAATCAAGGTACAACAAGTAATTCGATTTATTCTATGTTTTAAATAATTTTAACCATATTGTTATGGATTATTTATACAAACGGATGTTTCACGATTTCCAAAGTATTGTATTACCTAATCTAAACCTTAAATTGTACCCACATTGGGTACTTGTGTTCATCCTGAATTCGAAGTACTATTAAATAATACTATAGTTATCCAAAGGTATGCTTTTCTACTGAAAATGGAGTTCAATAAACAAAAAATATATTTAAAATACCTTCAGAATACTCGAAAACGTTTAAAATTTAAATTCTAATGCATATTGAAACAAACACTATTATTTAAACACTTTATAAGATCGATTTAAATTGCCCACAAATTTCTTTTTCGTTATCTTTAGATTCCTACCTTCGCCGGTTGACAAATTAGGCTTGGGATGATATAATCACTTTTTTTATACTTCCTTACTGTCTTGTTTTTATGCTAGAAACGAAAATCTCCAGTCAGTTATAAAAATTATAATATATTTATATTATAAAGAATAAAATGTGCTACACGTATGAACATATGGGCACTGAAGTGGAGTTTAAATCGTATGGGCGGAAAGATCGCCCCGTGGCATTTATTCAATACTTATAAGTTACAACTATAAATTAAATTTTTAATGAAAAAATATAGTGCATATGTTAAACGATCATCCACACCCCCTTTCATCATGAAAAAATAATTTTAGGTGCCGTATGCGGGCCGCATGTTACTTATGTCCCGTAAAAATGTTTATGAAAATTTCTAATATTGCGGTAGGTAAGTCGTGTCCAACATGCTCGGACGCAACTTAATAGCGGCAGGCAGGTTCCCTTTTTTTTTTTGCGTTCCGAATTTTACGAAATGATAGGAGCGAGAAAAAATCCATGATCAAATTTATTGAAACCCTCAAATGATCAAAACTAACAACAAATGAATGAATTTTATGCATTGTTACCCGATATTGACTAATAACAATGTTTAATATTTTTTAAAATTATTTTTAAATGCGAAATTATACCTGTTTTGAACACCTTTGTTACGTTTATTTTATTCTCATGTGCCCAGCTCTTAAATTAAGGAAAATTGCAAATTTAACAACCAAGAATGTTTAATATGATTCAGTAATTTCGACACAAAATTATCGTTCTACACGAAAATTACTTCTCAATAAATACGACATATAAGTTGCGTTCACACAAAAATGGTACTTTGAGTGGAGGGGGGGGGGGGTTATTGTATGATTGTTTATAATTGTTGAAGGTGACTCATAGTTATGTACTCGTATAATAGTTATTTCCAAAATATGCTTACTACTTGTATTAAGTATTTATAAATATTTTAGTGTGGTATTAGCCCTCATAGTTTCGCGTATGGGGTAATTTTTTACCGTTCATATAATCATAGTAATATTTTTAATACAATTATATGAATTATTAAGCGTGTTGATTATTGTATCAGAAATTATAAAACATGTTTTTCTGTCTACACTGAAGTATATTAATTGGGAAAAAATTTTATTTTAACATTTTGGTGATTGTACGATTATTGCTAAAAGAATAATCGTAGTATAGAAAATTCCTAAAAATTAATTTATAGTAAATTAAAAATAGACTGGTAAATAATTACCTCCCACCCCCAAAGGTTAAAGTTTGAATTTCGGATAAGCGGAATCAGATTGCGAAGGGTGTTCTATTCACGATACTCAGCACTGCTGAAGACTACATTTTAAACGTTATTAAAATTTATACAATGTGCATGATTATTTTCTAGAAAATATTATGCTTCAGAATGTGTAATTATAAAAAAAAGTGACCATTAAAAAAATGTATAGGACTGGTAAAAAAAATACTTTTATAAAAAAAAAAAACGTGAAAGGCTATTGACCTAAGTTTTCAAAGCCATTGCTCCTAGAGAAAAAAAACTAAAAATGATAAGTACCTAACATATATTTTTCGAATAAAGCAATGTACCTATTGTGTTTTTAAATTGAACTCTATGAGAACGAAATAAAATTAGTTGAACAATTTTGAAATAAAAAAAGATAAGATCCAATAATTAATAATAGTGAGTTATACTTTTTCGGTCAAAATCGATCAAATAATATTCAATATTCATAATATATTATTCACTGTAAAATTATACATTTTAAATGTTTGACTATGATGTTAATACAATCAATGATATTGAAACGAAATATATAAATAAATCAACGATTGAACTACCTATATTACTATTTATTGTGTCCATTGACTTTAAGCCAACCTTGACATGTCAGAGTAGACTTAACAAAGCTATCGGCTCTGTCAAACTAAACCGAAGGGTGGGTATAGTCACCTCACCTGTCGTTTTGTGCACTGCATATATATATATATGTGTGTGTATAAATTCTTTGGATTCCTTCGGTAATCCTGACTTTACTCGCCTTTCCTTAGACGTCCGAAGTCGTCCCTTGGCGCATCCGAGAGGGTTGTTTGTGGGTTATGTCACGAGTTTGAGCCGTGCTTATTAATTTTTATCGAATCATTACCTAGATGAATTCATTGATCTGGGATTAATCTTTAAGGGAAAATGAATTTTATTTTATAATTTATTATCACCATTATGCATTCAATTATTTTGATCATAATAATAGACATAATTACACAACAAAATATTTTTCTTGATTATAATCAAAGTTATAGTTTGTATAATATGTATAATGTAACTTGTGTTGCGTGATATTCATAACCATAAACCACCTAGCAAAAATTATGGCCAGGTACACCACTATACTGTCGTCTACTATATTATTATATAATATCAGCTGCAATAACGCTGTAAAAAAGCAGAGTATTGCACTATAGGTGGACGACACTATAGTGAGTCGTAAATTTTTTTGAAAAGTAATAAATTTAAGTTACTAGCAGCCTTGCAAAGAATACTTTTATTTTGTATTCGAATAAATGTGTATTAATATTAAAGTATTCTGAATATATTCAAATCCTATTGGAATATAATTTATTGTTTCATGGATAATATTTGTCAGTTTTGGAATGGTTGGGAATTAACGTGGGTCAATCATATTTGCATCATACAATTTCATCAAAATCGGTCCGGCCGTTTAGGCAGGCATACATTTATATATTTATATACATATGCAGTGTGTATAGATAATAGATTAATCGTTGATGAGATTCTAAACATTTAGCTTCAAATAAAACATTTAAATAATTATGTTAAAGTTAATAAAATACATTTTCCGATGACCCTTTTCACAACTCAGAACGTAATAATTGTCAAAAATACAAATTAATCTAAAATAATGAATTTATTATATTGATTTTGCCCAAACGTTTTACTTTTACGATGGCCAATCACCTACCTGCCGATCACCATAATAATATTATAATGCTCCTGTCGTTTGTCCCTGACCTGTTTAAATCGAATTGGGAACAGTTGGCTGTTTTGGTTTAAAAACGAAATGTGATGTGTTTACCGAAGGTCTGGAAAGGTCTCCTACTCCTTTAAACAGTAAAAACTTAAAAACAACACTAACATAATATGCTGGCCCGAAGTCCGGGCTTTGGTAAATATCAAGTCATAATCAAGGTCGATGGTAATGTATGAATGAAAAATATTTGATAGTAGTCCATATCGGTTTCTACGAAGCACTGAGTAAACACTCAAACAGACAGTCTATAATTTTTAGATACATATCAAAAATAAGACGAGCGGAGCACTCCCGGTGACGAATTTATACGTTCTAACGGCTCATTTATATTTTATATTGTACAAAAAAAAAAAAATATACGAAAAAATGAAGTGTATGTATAACAATAGTGTGCAAAACATTTTTGTTCAAACAGTCGCATTAATTTATAACACTTTCCAGTACGAACTGTGAGAATAAAATATCATACTTAAAAATAATAAATTGAATATCTCAAACCAAAATTGCCAACTTGCAAGGATACATTATGTTTATGATTATGATAATGAAATGGTACATGGAAAATGTCAATGAAATGCAATTTTTCTCTTAAAGTATATAAATAATAGTTTTTATATGCGATATGCATTCAAGTTTAAATTTTAAATGTTTTCGAGTACCTACCTATTCTGAAGGTAGGTCAAACATACTTTTTTTTTATTGAACGTCATTTTTAGTAGAAAAGCACACATTTGGATAATTATAGCGCAAACATTTAATAGTAGCTTGAATTCAGGATAAACGTAAGTACCCAATAAAGGTACAATTTGAGATTTACGTAAATTAGGTAAAACAATATTTTGGGAACAATGAAACGTCCGTTTATACAAATAGTGCATAACAATATGGTAGCAATTGCTTAAAACAAATAATATATTGAATTATTTGTTGTGCATTGATTATACAATAGATATTAAATTCATTTTTAACTTTTCATTTATTAGTAATCACTAGATTCGTATAAATATTTTTCTTCAAGTGATTTTTTCATACGTTTTTATAATGTTACAAGAGATATGAATTTGTAGTATCACATAATTACACAACTGTTACCATCAACTCTAAACACATGGAACCACCTGTAAAATAGGTACTTTAAATTTTTATTATGTATTCTCATTGGTAAATTAAAATTCGTCTTCAAGTTTAGTTAACATTTTTTATAATTGACCCTTTGAACACTCGACAGTGATATACTAAAATTTCCTATCAAGTATTTTCAACCAAGAAGTAAGGCTAAATACAAAAATGATATTTAAACATGTTACTGTAAAAATTAAAAGTATTATTAACTAATATAACAATAGTTATTATTCGGGTTAAAAAAAAGAAAAAACTTATCTTGAAAACACTATAGTTTATAGGATATTTCTTAGGGTACTTCTTGGAATCCCCATTCTTATTTGACTCAAATTGACTTATTAAATAGAACAATTAAAAACTATCAAATGACTGTAGACAACTATGAATAATACTATGAATATTATTAAATTTAGATAGTTGTCTGCAGTCTATTCCAAAACAGTCTACTTCACTTAATATTAGAGCATTAATTAGATGTCATTTTTTAATTACAAACCATTTGAATGTTTTGTGCACCAAAAATTTCAATAAAAAAAAAATTGTCTGGTTATTAATCGTGTTGGAATTATTAATTTTTTTGCAATGTATGGATAATATTTTTGTGCAACTGTTGTTCAGATATGGAAGACTTCAGCAAACTCTCCAGTAAGACGGTCACTGAGGTATTGATGTTGGAGCTTAAAATGTCTCCTGCGGCCAAAACGTTTTTGGTATCGGGATTCCCAAGAAGTATGCGCGATGTAGTTGAATACACAAATAAGGTACCTATTGAAATAAAATCATTATTTAGTTTATAAATAATTGTATTAAGTCGTTCATACTTCAGATGTTGCTTCTCAGTTTTTGTTTGGATTTGAAAATAATATTGACATGGAAGCATATTATCGTGTTCAGTAAAAACAAAGTTTGAGTTAATAGGCTCTATCGATTTATTCGAAACTTTTTAAATTTGCGTAATATTAATAAAAATCTTCATGATTATAGTTAAAAATAGCATATTATTACGTAACCGTTTATACGAAACAGGGACGACGCGACGCGAACGACTGCTGATAAACAACCAATGCAGATGTAATTGTTTATTATTAATATTACATTAATTACGATCGTTCCAAGTTATAACAATAAGTTCGTAAAATTTTACGAATTTAATTTAATTATTATCATAGAATATTTTTTTATAATTTATTTTGTAATTCAGATATTGAAAATGCATTTTTTAACTATACTAATTATTATACATTTTTATATATTTAGTTACATTAAAATTGTGAGGGCCAGGGGGGGCTAAGACCTGTACTTTAAAATTCTGAGGGGGCTTAGTCCCCTCTAGCCCCCTCCCCCCCGATTTCCGCCTATGAATATTATAGTTCCAACAGACGTTGATAAAATATATTAAAATATTGTTTAATTTATCATAACGACTGTGCAAAATATTATTTAAGCTTATTATTGTCTGATTATAATGATATTATGTTTGTATTGTTTAGATCAAAGTCGTGAACGGAGTTATTCTGATATCGTGGAATCAAAACGTGCTAGAACGCCAAATCGATTACGGTGCAAAGTTAGGGCATGTCGTCTTGAGTCTGGCTAGGATGGAGCTGAATAACTTCTATAAAAACGTCACTCCGGTGTCGGACTTTTATGACCAGAGGGGAATGCTCATTTCGGTGAGTGTAACGAATCATCGAGACGAAAATCGAAAAATTAATATCTACCACTATAATACGCCACCATACGCGGGACAATTCCATAATTATCATAGTTCTTTAGGAAACAATTAAATTTAAGTTTTAACACTTCATTAGTCTGCAAAGTGAAAATAATAATGTTATTATAATATGGCTTACAAGAACGTCTGTTAAACACAAATGAAATGTATAACTTTTTATGGATTCTAATGGACTTAATCCATAATGGCTTATAAAAAAATGTATAATAATTAAAAAAATTCTTATGAATCAGAAGACAAAAAGCGAAAAGTAGGTTACCTACACTTTTATTAATTCGAGTTAATAATAAATACTTTCTGATAAAATTAGCGTAATATGTGTTCATCAAAATATGATGCGTCTACATTATGTGTTTTAAAATTTTAGATATTCGATTAAGTTGTGATCACATGCACATTTTAATATTAGATTGACTTTGCAGATGTATTTATTAAATGTACCGAGATAAGTACATGTGATAACTGCATCTTATTTGAATATCTAAAATTCAAAAACATAACTGAATTAAATGCAGCATTTTTTTTAAGCTATAATAATATTATTAAGTATCAAGTTACCTGTAATATAGTTATAGCTTATAAGGTAGTGTATCAATTCTATTTCGGGACCAATGTTAAATTTAAACCAAAAATTTGAATTTTGTTGGTCATATTATTACCGTTTAAAAAACTGCTCTATAAATACAATAATCAGGTTGAAGCGCAGGTAACTCCAGATAACTTTCTGCTCCTCATTCTAGTATTTGGACATACTTACCTACAGCTTATTTGCTTCTGAATGAAGTTACGTAAATACGTTCTTTTTTATTTCGTTATCTATTTATATGAATTTTTATTTTCTTATGAGGAAACCTTAATTTTTATTACGGAATGATAGAGAGTACTAATCCAACAATATGTTGTTATGTCCGAAGGTGAACGGAGAGCGGAGTCCGACGGAAGTGTATAGCGACTTCCGGTCCTCGGTACTTCAAATATTGAGCGCCCACAAGAATCCCGCTCCGGTAGCAGTGGCCAACGGTACCGTGCCAGTGGATAGACAGGGTACCGAGCAACCGGAAGTCGACGTCGAGCGCCCGAATAGCCACCACACCGTGAATCTCGTACCGGAACCACGGGCCACGGACTTTGTCTCGGAACCGGAAACGTTTCCGCGAACCATTTGCGTTGTGGGTGAGTGCTATCGAGACAATAACACACACGTCGTAGGTCTAACACGAAATGATGAGTGGATTGCATTTTAGTAGTTTTGAGCTCGTTTGGAATTTTTTTCCAAATCAGCCGAACTAATACTTTAAAGGTGCCTTTGCACCCTACTAACGGAGAGATCACAAAATGGTGGCTCTTGGACAATATGTAATAATAATATGTATTAATTCGTGTGTGGGTGCTCACAGGTGGCCCCGGCAGCAACAAGAGTTCATTGTGCCAAAAAGTGCTCAGGGCCAACGCCGGTTGGGGGCATGTCAGCGTTGGACCTTTGATGCGGTCACTAGCGTCGTCCTTAGATCCGCTTCAAGAGACGATCAGCAGTGGACATATCATCGAAGAGGTGACGATGACTATATATCCGGTGTTCACGTCACTGACTATATTTTTGTTTTTACAGACGATAGTTCACGAAATATTAGATAAAGAGTTACTCAAGTACAAAAATGCAGAGGGTATCGTGATCGATGGTTATCCAAGAAATATTGGACAGCTCAACTATTTTGAAAAAAAGGTACCTATCAAGATCAAAAATTTAACTCGTTGCGTTAGAACCACCAAGTAGATAATACGGTGTAGGCACAAAATGAGTCGTAATTCGACGGCATTTAGGGTGGGCACTGTCCACCAGGAGTGCTAAGAAAAAAAATTACTGCGTAGCGATTAAACTGTAAACTGAACGCATTTAAACTTTAGGAACGAATGAAGTTTGCTTATAAAGCAATTTTTTGAAATTGTTTTCTTTGGAAATTTTAGTATTTTTATGCTCAACACTATTACTTACTTTTTTTATTGTTCATAATCCACGTGAAACTTAGTTGTAAATTTTACATAGCTTACTAACAATAAAAAGAAGTAAGTAAGATAAGTACATTTTTATTTGACAACCGACATTCCGTAAAAAGAAAATTCCAAAAAATGTAAATTCTTAATATTTTAAACTCATGAACACGTTGTTTCCAAAAATCGAGCATTTTGAAATTCGGAGGCAATCTAAAAAGAAGTACCTAACTCGTTAAGTAACTTAGTTGAAAGTGAACTTTTTAATTATAACAGTTAATGCATAGCCTTGACAGTAATATGAATTTTTTAATATTATGTAGTAACTTCATTGGTTACTTTTGAGTAATAATATACGAAAATAATAAAACACGAAATATCACGTGCTTGTGATAAAATGATGGTAATATTCACGATAATATTGTTTTTCAGTATGCTCAACGGCCGAAGTTGATACTGTTGGATTGCTCAAAGTTGCAGTTAGGTCGCGGGAGGCTAGACGACAGCGTGTCGGCGTTTCGCCGGCGTCTGCAGAGTTTCCGCGAACAAACTCTACCGATGCTCAAGGCACTGGATAAAGACAACCGCTTAGCCGTAGTGAGTAGATGGTAGAAAGTTCAAACATGTGATACATTACCAATCTGTACGGGCACGGTTGACCGGTTAAGAATTCAAATAGATTCTAAGAGAATACAGTTGTTATGTAAATATTATTGTACCGAAAACGAATTGAAAGATAATTTTATTTTTTATCTAAAAATTCAAAAAAAAACCTAACACACGACCTGGTCGATTAATATTAATGGTTTTAAATGGAGCTATTCAATGTTTGTGTTTCCAAAAAATTACGATAGTATAACATTAAAAAAAAAAATCATTTTTGTTACCATTTATTTTTACTATAAAATTGAGACTAGTAAAATATCGAGGAATGTTGCTTATTACTGAAAGACCGTTTATTTAAACATCAATACAGTCAATCGTCGTATCAATTATAACACAATATTATTTAATTTTCAAAATATAATAAACCATTAATATTGTCTCAAGAAATTATTAAAATATTCAAAAAAATATTCGGCTGAATGAGATGATTAAAAATATAGGTAGATAATAGTATTGACCTTAAAAACAGTAATATTATTTATTAGGTACTTATATTAAATAGTAAATATTAAGATTTTTTTTTGTACGATGTATAGCTACACAATATTAAAATTTAACAATTTTAAAGTGATAAAATAAGCTTTCAAATTTTAATATTAATAAGTATCTAGGAGTTTCCCCGGATAATATTAATAATTATCTAAGAGTTTCCCCGGATAATATTATAGTTTTACCTTAAGTTTGATAATAGTTCAATTCATCACTCTTATAGGTCAACGACACATAATTGACTACACATCTATTTTACGATTTTTGGTTAAAAAATACTAATTCTTTTTATACAATCTATTTTTTTTGCCAAATTCACCATTTGTTTACCGGACACAGTTTCTTAATTATGTACGATATTTTGATCTTTACAATTATCTGTGTGTCTTAATGGCCCAGGTGGACGGTAACACCGACGACAAGCGAGTGCAAGAGACGTTCATCGGCACGCTAGTGGAGACGATGAAGGGCGAGAATTTTCCAGTTTTCCACCGGGACGACGACGACGGTGACGACGGCGACACTGAAATCCGACAAGTCGAGCCGGAAAAGCGGACCACGTCGGCGGCGGCGGCGGCAGAACACGCTGTTTCCGGGCCAGCTGTGCCTCGTCAAAACGGTCATTTACCGAACGACACCAACGAAGACAACAACAACCGGGGACAGCATTTGCGTTACGATGTGCGGAACATGTACGCTCAAATAGGATCATATGCAAATGAATCCGCGCTGTAAAACGCTTAAACCAGTGGCGTGGCTAAGGGTTTTTTGGCCGACTGCCGCGTGGCTAGGTTGCCAAAATGTTTTTGAGGACATTTTGATTTCGATATATTTCAATCGAATTTCGCTGATGAAGGATTGATCCAAAAAACAACACCGCTCGATAGTGTGCCATGTTTCATATCCGGATTATGTCACAAAACAAAGATTCGAGCTTGACCTATATAGTATGTGTTATGTTAACATTTTAGCAGTCAACCTGTTGAGGGGGGAGGGGTGGGCTGTTGATGACCCGGGTGATCTTTTTTAATGTTAACTGTACATCGGGTTGTTGGTGCTGCAAGAGTGAAATATTATATTGTCTAACCTCTGGAAAATTTCAATTTCTCCACGCCACTGGTTCGAACCGTTTTTAAACGGATATTTATTATTGTATAATCGTTTGTATAGCTACGCCCAACCTGCGTAGGTATTATCATAATATTATTATAGAGGTGATTATTCTTTATGACTTCAAGTCATGGGCGTGCGCGGGATTGTGTGTTTCTCTGGTGCAGACCAGAACGATAATAATAAAACCATAAGGATTCCATTTATTTTCCTAATTATCTGTCGGGTAAATTAATGTGCGTGAGATAAAATAATGACTTACTTGTTTGTCAACGTCAGTGACATCTTCGAGGGTTGAGAAAAGTTGGCAGTCCCACCAACCTAGTATTTCGTAGATATTCAAAAAAAAAATGTATTAGCTTATTTTTATAGTTAATTTTTTTGGTACTGAATTGTTTCTAATTTACATTTATGTATTAATACAATATTGTACATGAATGATTATAACGAGTATTCATACTGATTGCTACGTGATAGATAATTATGTTATATTTTGTCGCTTAATGTTATGAGGTTAAAATTCTCTCCCCGTAACATCTTGATAGGACGTCGCGTCGTGCACGCATGTGTTGTCTAATTAACGCACAGTATTCTATCAAATTTTAAGTTCAGAATAATCCATTTTACTCTATTTTTTTTAATGTTAAAGTAGTTTAACCTATTTTAAAGGTAAGAATATTACTTAGGGCCCTGATTAGTAATTTTTTATTTTTGATAATTTAATTTTGAAACAAGTTATGGGTGATTTTTGAAACAATTAAAAACTTATCAGTAAGGTCATACCGATAAAATGCCAAATATGGCCCTAAAACCTTATTTTCAACAGATAAGCAATGTTTCTATAATAATTAACTATAAACAATTGTTTATTATTTCCAAAATACCTTAACAATTTTTTAAAAATAAATTAACAATTTATTAATATACTGTCATTTAATAAGTGATAATAAACGTTAATAATTTATTTTACATTATTTATCCCGATGTATAAGGTAGTAAGTTATACATACCTATACGTACGAGATCAACAAAAATAAAACAGTTTTTATTTTTTTGATATTTGACTACATATGTGTACAGTGTGTTTTGATATTATAGTGAATTTAACTATTATCAAACTTTTAGATAAAAATATCATCTGTGCTGAAACTTTGGTTTTTGTTAGATATTTTATTTTAGTTTTCAAGCGAGATGTATTAATTTTAAATTTTTAAATTTTAAATTTTAATTCACTTCTCCGTATTTTATTTGGAAATCAAAATATCGAAAAAATGAATGACGCTGAAGCATAGATAATGTTCTTACCCGAAAAAGTGATAATAGGTCACTTTAATACCAAAACTAACAGCACACTATTTAAATAAGAGTTTCCATATTAAAATTTGCTATGTCGTGCGTTAAAGTTGCGTCTTCTTAAAAATTATTAATAAAATACACGTGTTACAAATCGCATTTAAAAGACTAAATTTGAACTTAAATGTATAAAATATACTCTAAAGTCTAAAACCAATCTTATTTTTAATGACACTTTCGTGGGACATATTTCGAGCTCGGTATACTGCAGTATGATCAACCAGAAAAAGTATGCAAATACATACAAATTTGAATCGTACTCGTAACTTGATTTAAAATTAATATACAAAAAAATGCCTTTGAATTACACTGAATAATAGTCTTGCGTTTAACACAGAAAGTTGGTGAATTCACCATACTATTAAAAATAACAGGGTAATATTCTGAACGTAAGATACGCCATGTCCAAGGCAAAGGCAACACCAATGGATACACCACCCTCTTAAGAAATATTCATAAAAATAAATATATATTTTCTAATAAGCAATATAGGTAATACTAAATAATATAATATGCAAAGACTGAGCTTATATACGTTTAGTTTCTACCCTCTCCCCTAAAAATGGACGCTTAAGGAAGCCTTTGGTGTACTTGGTGTGCGAATACGTCTGTCAATATAAAACTCATCTATTTTTAGACTTTTCGCATTGATAGATGACAAATATTTTTATCACTTTTCATTTGATTAACATTGGAAGGGGACATTCATATTACAATTTTATTAAATATTTTTAAAATTATTCATTGTTAGTTATCACCTAAGCCTTACAAATAAAAGATTTTCACCGGTTTAAAACAAATGGTCAGGTGCAGCGAAAGGTAAGAGTACCGTTCGCTGCACACTCGTGCGCACGCCTATGCTTTGAGAAATAAATTATTGTCATCCGTCGAGTGCCATTGCGGAACATCGAAAAACTGCATTATTACACCGGGAATCAAATCTCTAATAAAACTAATAAGTACTATAAATAATAATAATAATAATAATAATAATAGTAATAGTAATGATAATAGTTTCTACTACGAAAATAATATTTTACTTTTATTTCGTCTGTTTTGTTTTTATTCTTTCTACGAATGCGATAACATTGAATAACTGGTGTACAAATAAACGTGATGAGTAATGCTGAAATCATTTGTATATTATCATGTACTTTTGATATGTTTTTATTGTTAAATTCTACTTGAATAAAAATTATTTTTGTCATTGTACGTTGTGGACATTTTCTATTGCGCGTGAAAACATAAACACAATAATATTATATGCATTTTATGGACGGTGCTCGTGTAAAAAGGTACCTAACCAACAGTGTTTCCTTTGAAGTCGTTTTTAAACTTTTAAAAATTGACGTTACTCGAGTGTCAGCAAGTTAAAGTTGGGTAAAAAGTACTTGAAATAATGAAATGTCATTGAAGTTTGGAAAATCACCAGATGATTGTTGAAAAAAAATCAATAGTTTAGTTACTTAAATAGTCCAAGGTAATCACGACTGTAAAAAATTGTTCTGTCCGAATGTGGTGTTGAAAATGCATGTTGCAGATTAATAAATATTGAAGTTATGCCGCGGATGATGAAAGTACCTACTACAGTACTATACCTACTGCAGGCTACTATAAAATATAATTTTAACAACTTTAAAAAAAAATGTGTGTTCAAGTAAGTACCTACACTAGTATTCTCTAGCTCTCCTCCCAAAAACCCCATTTTAATCAAAATTCACCACTGGGCACAAATCTTTTGTACATACCTAAAGGAGACAAAACATTTTTGCATATTTCAATTATTTAGAAAATAGTATCCTTCGTAATTTTTAATCTATTACCTACAGTCAATGCAAAAGTTAGATGTTTCCCAAAAAGTGGTGATTTTTCAAGTCTTATTTAAGTTTACCGCAGACCGTCCCGTCCGACCGTCGCTAAACATAATAATATATATTACGACGAAAAAATATCTATCAAATGTGTTTGCTTGGAAGTAGCTACAATAAGACAGTATTGTCCCCTAATTATTACATGCTTTCAAAATTGTTAAATTTTTTTCAACTGTAATTTCATCAGTTATGATGCTGTATAGTACACTTTTGATATTTTCCGTCTGATAGACTCGGCTGATTTTTCAATTTTTACCCCTACCTGTTGTTTGCCTTTTTGACCAAACCTGAATTTTTCGTCAGAATTTGACTGTTACTGGTATAATACACATTTATGAAAATGTATTTTTGTTTGTAGGTACTACATTTCTTTCTAACTTTGCAGTCTATTGTCAACTGTTATTAATATTCATTGTTTTTAAAAATATAAAAACATCAATGATCTGCACTTTTTTACTGCGCCTACTGATTGTGTATAATTTTTAAGACATTATCAAGAAGTCATTGGTTGATGACTTTGTTACACTGTTTAAACATTCCGTAGAACACCAATTCTACTCTTAACACAGCCAATGTATAAATAAAATTAATTATTAATGATGGCTTAATGATGAATACTTTAGAAAGTGCATTTAACTTATGACAATTATAGTGATTGACGATTCTTATCAAATGTATATTGCGGTAAATGAAGATGATGAAGATGTTATGAGACGTTTAAAATTAATTATGATTACAGTTGAAATTATTAATGAATAATATATAAATACTAAAAATTCAATTGTGATGTGCTCATGTATTGTTTTTGAGAATAAAAAAATAACATAAAACTATGCAATTCAAACTGAATCAGAGGTGGATTTATCCTTTTTACGAATATATAGGCACTAGAAATTTGTCGCCAACACTAATCAAGAAGAAAAGTGTGCATATTATATATAATATTATAAACAAATATTTGCAAGCTGTAAAATATATATAATTCAATATTATGGAAAGTAGTAAGAAATAAATAAAAAATATTATATAATATATATATATGTTTTTCAACTGACATTTATATATATAGACTTACTATAAATAAAACATTTTTTGTAATGACCCATTCTATTATAACAAATAAAAATAACAATATGGTAACAGAGGCATTTGACGTGTTACCTAATTATTATATTATGTTTACATAATAACAACATAATTAACTTACCTTTAATATCAAAACTGCCTCTCCAAATAATGCCAGACAAAGAAAAATCAATTTTATCATCTTCACTAAAATATTTTACTGATGACCTGCCTATCATTTATTTTCAAAGCGATAGCAACAACGATAGATTAAATTTAATAATAAATGCACTCATTTAAGTTTTATGCAATGTAATTGTATTAGGGCTATAAATAATAGCAAGACCAAAGCCAGAAAAATATTTAGGGGGGGAGTTTGAGTATAATTATGTAATATTATATAATAAAATATGAAAATCAAGGCCTTAGCTAGAAATTTCGGGGGAGAGGGGGGGGGGGGTTGTGGATTTTGTTTTAAGGGTTTAGTATAATACTCAGTACCTGCCGCCTAGCAAAATCTACCAATGACCATTTTCAATAAAATATAAATACCAGACATGAAATATTATGAATTCCTTAAATAAATAGTATAAAAAGTAAATAGGTAATATACACATATTTTTCCTTTTATGATCAATTCGCAAAAGGAATTAATTTAAAGTACCTATTGAAAAATGTGCCACTCCATAGTAAATGTATCCATTCAAAGTAGCTGCATACTCTGCCTATTTAAAAATATGCTAAATAAATGTATAATAATATAGTAAAATAAATTTCACTTCATTGCAATTATTATATAAAATAATGAAATAAATCAAATGTATACGCTATACATGGTGATTCATCAAGCATCTTTTTTCCATTTCTCCCTTCAATAATGAGTTAATTTTTAAGAATACTGACGGACTATATTTTCTAATTGATTTTTAAGCTATTTAAGAAGTTTCCTATGACGTCGTGATGATATCGAATTAATTTGTTATTGGGATTCAAATAATTCTAATTCAACAATATTTTTGAACTTAGAAAAATAACTACTACAATCGTATTCGTAAAAACACTTAAAAATATTCAGTTAACCTAAACATTCTAGAATTAAGAATAATTTTACAGTGTAACTTAATACTTAAAACACTTAACAGTTTATTAATTTAAAATAAACACATTGTAATAATATGCTCAAATATCATTATAGCAATTCAATACAAAGTAACCGAAGAATAAAAACGGGCAGACTGACGCACGTAAATATCTGAAATCTCCAGACCTCAATATATCATCGACACAGACAAAAATAGTCTACTTATACTATACGGTGACGGATTAAAAAATCAGCTCTTAACTATGTTTGCAACTGTAAAGGTAAAGGTTTCTTACGTGCAGCCAGAGAAGAGATATGGTAAAAAAGATTTTTGCCGCAGAAGAGAAATCTATATATCGGATGTACTAAACAAAATCAAATCAAATCTTTTGATGAAGCCGCCTATCACTCTCGGGTCAGCTCAACCAGGTCGTCCTTTAGACAGTGCATGCGCAATACCAAACAGAGTAACAAATTCTCCATACCGAATTCTACGAGAGACAACTGGACTCCTTGTGACGAGCAATAATCAGTGTGTTTAATTATTTTGATTAATTATTTGTGTCACTACTTCTACAGCATAACCCAGAGACAGCTGCAAGTCTGGCAAGACATATAATATAAAATATATTATTACTAACTGCATTGTATATTATACGCACATACCACATACCTATACATTTATATTGTACTATGTATTTGATCAAATTCTCGAATACACGACCTCGATAGTCCTTCGAACACCCGGAGGAAGGTAATAACGTTATTGTAATACTTGCACCTGGTATTATTCTCCAGCACTTATAAGTGTAGAGAATCATACAGTTATTTTATTTTAATATCAGATTTTAATATTAGTACAGGCAGGAGCCGTATTTTGTATTATATTATTTTTCTTATTTTTGGGACTTGATGAGAATCACCGGAAGGTGACTTTTCGACGTGGTTACCAAAATCTCGTAGGTTTTCGAAGGCAGCGGTAGATCTTTGGATATCGGCCTTAAGTCAAATTCAGTCATTTCTAAAGCGGCTTTCCACATCATAAACGTTTTGTTGAACTAGAAGCTATGTCTAGTCATCTTCAATTTCAGTGATGGTTCACGTCAATTATGTACGCAGAGTTCATTATAACGTATCCTTTCTGAACACACCCCTAAATAGACATTTTGAATTTTCAGTTATCACATACGTTTGTAAACGTTTGTAAAGATATTTATTTCGTTTGTAAAAAATTGGTTTTGCTACATATTAAAAAAACCTGGGCTGGGACTGAGGAAATGGACCTGTCTCGTGGCCAAACACTGTCGGTTTTGAGAAGAAACGCACTTCAAACAGTTGAACACGAACGGCTATCGTTAGCAACAAAAACAATACTTACCATATTTTTCCGCGACCAAGATGGTCGAAGGGCGTATGCTTAAACAGTGGTGTAGCTTTCGTGCGACGACCAACAAGCTGTCGCGTTAGAGATGGGGAACTAAATTTTGATATTTTCAATTTTGGATTCGATTAACTTTCATTCATTATATTGCTAACCGACACCTGCAGGACGTTTAAGAGCCCATGCGTAGTTTACTGTATGTGTATTAGCTGAAAGTCCATGAGCACTCTACAATCTAACATCCAAAAGTGCAATACATTTTTCAAGACGAAATTTCCACATTCACGCAACTGAAAATCGAATAAAAATCATGTTGTGTAGTTATATTATGAGACAATCTAGTTAATTTACGCATACGTAGAATATAAAGCGTTATATTTATTCATTCGATTATTAGACGACGGCTTATCCTATTCATGGTAAGAGAAAAGGTAAAAGTGGTAACAATAATTTACTAATAAAAACGTTTTACAGTTCATACATTATTTAGAAAAAGTAAGTATTTTACACTAATAATGAAACACAACCGGGACGAAGGACGAACTAACAGTGGATTTTAATGTCCAGTTCGTGTCCAAATAAAAAGTAACGGGTTGGTCTCACTATAAGATTAAGCACGAACGAAACGTACGGATATCTCTCACCTTAATTGCACAAGTCTGTCCATGGTGGGTCTTGTAACAATAGGTGAAAGACTTTAAGCTGTGTTTAGTCGACGCTAAAATAATTTGACCTACCTCATATAAATTTCAGAAGCTTGCTATCGTATGATGAACTAACACGAAACTTTCCGTTCTATTCATACTTAAATCTCATGTAAGTCTGCCACGGGTTGGTCTCACTATGAGATTAAGCACGAATAAAACGTAGAGATATTTTTCACCTTAATCGCACAAGTCTGCCCGTGGTGGGTCTTGTAACGATAGGTAAAAAACACTAGTCTATGTTTTGATGAACACCTACCTAATCTATATTTCAGAAATTTGTTTGCGTAAGACAAAATTATATCGTACGACAAACTAACAGAGAACTTAACGTCCTATTCATGCTTTAATCTCATGTAAGTCTGCCACGGGTTGGTCTCACTATAAGATTAAGCACGAATAAAACGTAGAGATATCTTTCACCTTAATCGCACAAGTCTGCCCGTGGTGGGTCTTGTAACGATAGGTAAAAAACACTAGTCTATGTTTTGATGAACACCTACCTAATCTATATTTCAGAAATTTGTTTGCGTAAGACAAAATTATATCGTACGACAAACTAACAGAGAACTTAACGTCCTATTCATGCTTTAATCTCATGTAAGTCTGCCACGGGTTGGTCTCACTATAAGATTAAGCACGAATAAAACGTAGAGATATCTTTCACCTTAATCGCACAAGTCTGCCCGTGGTGGGTCTTGTAACGATAGGTAAAAAACACTAGTCTATGTTTTGATGAACACCTACCTAATCTATATTTCAGAAATTTGTTTGCGTAAGACAAAATTATATCGTACGACAAACTAACAGAGAACTTAACGTCCTATTCATGCTTTAATCTCATGTGAGTCTGCCACGGGTTGGTCTCACTATAAGATTAAGCACGAATAAAACGTAGAGATATCTTTCACCTTAATCGTACAAGTCTGCCCGTGGTGGGTCTTGTAACGATAGGTAAAAAACACTAGTCTATGTTTTGATGAACACCTACCTAATCTATATATCAGAAATTTGTTTGCGTAAGACAAAATTATATCGTACGACAAACTAACAGAGAACTTAACATCCCATTCACGCTTGAATCTCATGTGAGTCTGCCACGGATGGGTCTCACTATAAGATTCAGCACGAACGAAACGCAGAGATATCTCTCACCTTAACCGTACAAGTCTGCCCGTGGTGGGTCTTGCAACGATAAGTGAAAGACTATGATCTGCAGTGTATTCTTGAAGTTAAATTCATACGACCTAATTGATATTTCAGAAATATGTAAAAAAAAAAGCATAAAATAAAATTATATACAGAAAACAATATTATGTTTGTTTAATAGCATAATGACATGTTTTCGAATATTCAGTGGATACGTAGTTTGTTTATTTTTATTCGAACCAGAAAAACTAAATCAAATGATGTTTCATATCTTGATTAAAAATGATATTAGGCTTATCATTTTTGAAGTTATTATGTAAGAACTCGTGTGGCATATTTAGGATTATGTCTTGTTGGGCTGGGTGTGCTATGAATTTATACAGTGGTCACTAACTCGCTCTTTTCAAAATCTAAGTTTCCTTAAATTATAAAAGCTTTTTAGCATCATTAATCCAAAATCTGTTACCCAAATCGTAATAGTATAGTAAACATATGTGTATGATATTTTAGATTATATTATACTTTTTTTAATCAAAATACTAGTTACCTATAAGTATATGTGCCATTTAAACATTTTAAACATTTTTTAAAATTATATTTAATAAAACACAGCAATAATTATTTACAATTTGACACTGAATATCTATAACACAAAATCAAATCTTCTTTTTTCAAACTTAGCTTATCAATTACATTATCTGGTGTTATTATGAGGGATCAGTGGTATTTCAAAAAGGGCAACTAATTTAATCTGTTATTTTATTAAAATCATAAGAATGTATATTAAATCATAGTGATGGTTCATACCTCAATATAAAATATTTACTTCAGTCAGACTAGATAGGACTTAATCTTCTGGAATTAGTTTGCCCTTCAATAGCTCTCATTATTTAAGTGCATTTTCTAATACATTAAGATGTCTACATTTACATTATAATTACTTCAACATTTTCAACATGCATTTTTTCATTTGTTAGGAAGTACAAAGTACATAAAGATTATTTTCTGATTTACACTTGAGTGGTTATATTATGTATAAATTAACTAATTTCAGTTCCATATTTTAAGTAAATGTATGCAGCATATTATATTTTATACCGTATCATTTGGTAAAACAATCAAAACTCAACTTTTTTTTTCTTTGTTGAAGTATTGGATTTTCGATTAAATACGATTCACGGAAAAAACAATATATTGAACAATATACATATAAATATATGGGTAATACTCTCAATTTTATTTTTATTTTACATGATCAAAATTAAAGCATATAAATAATTATTAATGTATTTGAAAATTAGTATTTATTTGGTTTTAAATAAACATACTTTGATAAAGTATTAAAAATAATTTGTTGAAGTTCTTTCTTCAAAAGTATTTAAAATACCTAAGCCTTTGAGTACTTAAAAAACTAAAAAGTATTTGAATATTTTTACTCACAAGTACCTACTTTACATCTCTGCTGTGCTCCACGTACAAGACTCGCATGCATGCAATTTAAAAATTCTCCATTTGCAATCCCATTAATTTTTAACTATATTAGTATATTGCAATAAAATGGTTGCTGAGTCTAACTATCACGGTAAATTACAAAAATAATCGTGAAAAGTCTAAAACGAAATTGCTTAGCTTAACGTCTAAAAATTTTAGTATTAAAAAAAACTAAAAAAGGTTTTTATATAATTTATTATTGAACTTAAAAGTAGAAAATAAATTCTGATGTCTTTTTACCTGGCATAGTTAGTACGATGGTACTTTCACTGTTGAAGTGGCTCAAATAAAAACCGGGCGGACGTTATATATACTAACTTGTAAGTGTAACTATTGTAATTTGTGAGCTTAAGATCATTGAGCAAGTAAAGACCGTCCGGTTTTTATTTGAGCACACTTCAACAGAGAATGTTCCATCCATACCCATTATACCAGGTGATACGACATTATAATTTAATAGTAAATTTAGCGTCAGGCAAAGTAGACAATTTTAGAACAATATTTTTTTGAGAAAACTAGGTTTTTTACATTTTGTAATGCAGAGTTTGAGATTACTCTGAAGGATGGCAAATAAAAATGTTAAATATTTAAGCATGACACAATTCTGTTAATATAATTAACATTTCTTCTTTATAATACCTAACAATATTATACGTTCAAGTCCATTATCAACCGACTGCCGGGAAACCAATAAAAATAATTAACACGTTGAGTGCCAAGTAGTATTTGGCGCCCGTTGTCTGAGAATCCGTGCGAAATCGGTCCCGAAATTACGTCGGTCGACTTAAAAAAAATAGCGTTCACGTCGACCCTCAGAGCAATACCTAGTACCTACCTACTTTCGTTTTTTCCACATACATATCCATTATTATTATTTAGTATTTGAATTACGATTTACGAATATAATATATTATTATATTTTGTGGAATATTATTAAATTAAAATACAGGTAAACGAAATAATAATATAATGAATAATTATGAATTAAATCCCTTGAATTATTTTCGTGGGCGGTGGTAAACTCTCCCGATTGTATGGTAAACTCTCCCGATTTTTAAAACTAGTAAACTCTCCCGATGGTAAACTCTCCCGGGTAAATATTATGTTTACCTGAAAGAATTGTGTAAACTCTCCCGGGTCAAAATTATGTTTACCTGAAAGAAATGTGTAAACTCTCCCAAGTAATTTTAAATGTTATTGCTACCCTATGAATTGACTTCATTGCACAGATTGTGATTATAATTTTTGTTATGAATTGTATTACCATATTTAATCTGTATTTATCTTGTGTTAAGTGATAACAACGTATTATGATAACATGCGACGGACTGAATTATTTTAGTGTTACAAACTGCAGTGTAAAACGAATGTTACCCCATGCTCCCCTAGCTTAGTAATACTGAAGTAGACCCGGGAGAGTTTACATGTTCCGTCAGGTAGTATTAGACTAAACCCGGGAGAGTTTACCATCGGGAGAGTTTACATGTCATTAAAATCGGGAGAGTTAACAATCGCCCATTTTCGTTTCTATATCATAATATATATTTATATCATCAGAAAAATAAAACAAGTTTGGCTATAACCTATACGAATATCATTTATATCTATAATTATTCAACTGTAAATTACAAGAATAATAAATATATAATATTCTAAAATTGTGGAGGTCGCCTTCATTGACGATTTCTTTGAAAAAAATAACCATTAATCATTACTTAATAAACGAAAATAAAATCCAAATACATCGTTGAAAAGGAGACATCTCACTGAATAACCACGTATAAAAACAGTAGAATTGCTTTGGTAACCGAGTAAATTATAAGGCTATAAAGATGGTTATACAAATGTCAAATTGTCGACTACCCGTCGATAGCGGTACTCAAAAGTGTTAATAATCACTTCGACCTCATGGCGTACACACACAATACATACATTTATGATATTATATTTATATATTTAATACGAATGCGGGCGACGATCGGTTCGTATGAGAAGGATGATCTAATTATAAACCAGTCACTGTCAATGATATGTGACTACGACTATGCACAATACGCACAACGAGTACAAAAATAAAAAATTTCCATCCGATCCGAAAGATAAAATTGAAATAATTGTTTATTTTTCTTCGTGACTATGAAATAGGGCTAATAGAGGGCGGCCAAGTAAAGAATATAGGTACCTATAGTCTATACCCATGTTATTTACATACGTTTATTCTGATTAGACATTCGATTATCGATTGTTTTCAACGCAACATTCGAGGCGGATAGTCGGATAGAGGAAAGGAAGAAAGAGAAAGAAAGGCTAGGAATCAAACAATAAAACTGAATACATTTTTATTCATTAAAAATATTGACGACGCAAACCGTCGAACGTGAATTCGAGTAGTACTGTATTAGATCAAAGCAATGACGCAGTACCTACTGATACTGTGGAAATAATAAATTAGGTTATAAGTTCTTCTGCATCTGAATCTCCTAATTTAACGACAGAAGAAATTAATATTATTTTTTCTCGTTAGCTATGATGTATGGTACAACAATTATAAGGTACTCGTTTTTTAGTTTGATTATTTGTTGTGTATTTTATATTATAATTTAAATTTGATCGAAAACATTGGTTTGCTTAAGGAACTTAATTATACAATAATTATATTTAATTGTCAGAGAAAATGTATTCGAAAAAATGTTAATGGGTTATACTTCAATAAATATTATATTGGTATACTATTTTCTTGATTAGAACAGTTTATGAACATAACCAGTAGTTATTGTTTAGTATTATTGTTTAGGTACAAAGGTTTCTGTACAAATAGCATATCATAACAGTATCTAACCGGATGAGTATACATTCTTAGGTGTCGGGTGTACATTATTCATTAAAATTAAACAGTCGCAGCGTACAGTGAGGAATCACGAACGAAATTAATACAATTCCAAACAACAAAATATTTTTGGGCAATGCCACAATAGCCGACGATTACGATAGTGATTTGTTTATCTGCGGTTTGTTTAAAATGTATAAATAATTACTATTTTAATAATACTACAACAGGTAGATACTATATTGTTATTATCGCACATCGACGGCATGTCGTGGATAGTGCTATACTATTCGCATCGCTCTATCTCAGCATTTTTTTTTTTTTTACTTCACAACAATGTGTTATGTTTAGGAGCAGAGTCTGTAGCAACGCACACTAAGGCGCAATTCAAATACAAAACAAAAACAATATAATTGTCAATCGAACAAATGTAGAATATATTTTTCTCGTCGTCGGTGGAAATAGAAGAATCGCTGATTTCCCGCTTTCGGCGACGGCCGAATCATGAATCAATGTTACTACATCTATAATTAACTAATTCGTTACTATGTACGGTACTACGGTCGTGCGTGTACTGCGCCGCGCAGGGTGTAGAGAAGACATTATTATTCATGTCCTCATGTCCTCCTCACAACGGTGCCGTGCACGTTACTTCGGCGCGGCCAAACCGGCGGTTTTTGGTTGGTAGTGTTGGTACTCGGCGCATTCGATACAACTTACTCGGTGCGGACTGGTAGTCGGTCAGTCAGCTACATGTGGTTTCCATAGTCATCGCAGCACTGCGCATGCGTCGTGTCGAACAGTGTTGCATGCTGTGCGCGCCGCTCGTCATCTTGTCCAGTGACGACAACAAATACTTATAATCGTTACATTCGTTAGTCGTTACTCGTTACGTTTCGCCATTCGGTATTCACATTTCACGGACGGGTGACGTCAGACCGCCGAGGACGGACCACGGTGACGGATTTGACGTTTCCGCATCCACACAGCCGCAGACCGCCGAAACTGCCGTACAAAGGTGAGAAACGTGACAGCGTGTTGTTTTTAATATAAAATATACTGATGAGAGGAAGAGTGATAGACACACGACAGTAGAGCGCGTTCAAATTGCGTACAGTTAGAAATGCCACTTTCACGTTGTTGTTGATTAAACTTTGATTAAACACAACTATTGTAGTTCAACTTATTCGTACGTATTTTGTCTTATTGTTTTTTTTTTTTGTCCGTCAAACGAGTTAATTTTAATGGCTATTTAATTTGTAGCCATAGAGGTGCGTATTTTGTGTAGGCCTGTGTCACTTGTTGGTATTCGCGGCGGACGTCCGTGGCGGGATTTCCACAATGTCGAAACATGTCTCGAGATTTTTGTGACGCACTACATTTCCGCTCTGGTATGTGCACATGTATTTAAAAACAACCGTGTTTTGATGTCTGCGGAATCCACTGGTCTATTTTCCGCTGCGGATACTCATTCCACAAGTGCGACACCCGTTGTTGGTGTCTGAACGAGACCTAGGTAATGAGTATTATTTAAATTAGGTAATCGTTATTATCGAATATGTCAAAATCAGTAATATTTCAATATTGTAATAATTTATATTGTCCAATTATTCAAGTTTTATGTGCCATGAAGGTTATAGGTAGGAAAAAAATATTAAATTAAGACAACATGAAAAAAACAAAATTAAAATTAATTTAAGAAAAAAATCCCCATATGTTACACATTTTTAAATTTCACATTTAATTTTTGTGAATTCTGACATTTCGTTAGTCCTGCGTTTATTTTGAAAATAGCACACATTTATTATTGCAATAATTTTACAAATATTGTGTTATACATTTTAATAAAAGATAAATCATTTAATTTAATTAATGAACTAAATCACATACATTTATGTTTTTTAAAAAATGTAACAAATAGATAGATTATAAATACAAATATGAATTGGGATATAAATCTATGCAAATTAAGAATTAATTGGTAATTACTTGAACACATTTTTTTAACAATTTAGGTATAAAATAGAAATTGAATTATGTACTTAAAATATTATTTAAAAAAATACTACATAATTGTTGTGTAGTGAGTTATATTGATATAATAATAAATAACATTAAAAAACTAACTCATTTCGTATTTTGAAAAATCTTCTCCTTCAATTTTGAGTAAAAATGCACTTCTTTTACTGTTTCTAGTAGGCTTTGATATGCTTTGGCTTATGTAAGATTTTTTCTCTATTTAATTTGTTGGTATATTGTCAACTTCTTGATTTTAAGCGTAATAAAATATATTTTGTATGTTTCTTTTTAAAAATGACATATTAATATCGACATCTAAACCTTCTACACTCCAACAAAAAATTTAAAAAATGTTTTCCCGGGGTTTTTCCTTTTTATTTGACCAATATAAAATCTCCAATATGAACTGAACAACTTAAATTTTCACTACCTATTTAAAGTATTATAACTGACTAAAATTTCAGGAGTTATTGTAGAAGACATCATTTTAGTTAAATTAACATCTTGCAACATTTCTTGCAAATTTGTACTTACCTGAGTTTTTGTTATTGTTTTAGTTTTAATGGTTTTTGGTTAGATGCTGTTAAAGGTAAACTTAGTAACAAATTTTCAGTTTCTTAATTACTATCAATTTTTTTTGTTGTGATAAAACGTGTAAGACATTACTGATTTGCTGAGTTTTGTTATTAAAAAGCCAACATAAACTTGATTTTTTAACTATTATTTTACTATCTTCATTTAAAGTCACATCCATCACTATTTTCTTTATTTTCTTCACTATTTTGCTTGTTGGACAAATACTCAGGTTGCGTCGCGGAGTTTTCAGCAAATATTATTCCTGTGGATATAAAACAGTTGATTAAAAATAGAATAATTTCTTATTTTACCAATTATATTGGTATAACACTTGCAAATCTTTTGCATTTTTTAAACTTGTATCAATGATACTTTCAATATATTCATCGCGTAGTTCTTCCAATTCTACTTTAATTGAAGGAGTAGATTTGTGGATGAAATTTTGACTATGGTTTTGTTGACGTAGAGATATGAATTTATCTGGTTTTGATAAACTTTTTCTTTTATTTTATTCTTTATTAAATTGTCATCATCAAGGTCAGCTCCAAGACCATTTTGTATATAGTTCAATAATTCAATTCTAGTTAATCTTTTAAGCAAATCATTCATGCTAAAATTATCAACAGTATTGTATGTAGAAGTTATAGATCTAGTGGTTCTGGATAATTCTTTGCGTGGTTGGCTGCTGAAATTCCACGGCATAAACATGGCAGCCCTCAATATATAATTATTATTCCAAAATTTTTCTCTACCAGTATAATTAAAAATTTATCATTTAATTCAATACACGTGTATACATTACTTGAAATAAAATTATTTCTTAATGTAAATGCCTTATTTTTCAGAATAAAATATCTCCACATGCGTAAAAAATATACACCGCGTCACATGTGGTACATTCTATCTTTGAATGAAATAGTCTTATCCAAAAATGGAGACAGCTTCATTCATTGTTTTAGGAAATGAAATTGCTGCTTCACTTCCTTCAATATTGTTCAATATTTCTATGACCTTATGTGAGCACATTTTTTCAGCAGACATAAAATTAATTTTATCTACAGGATTGAAGCTTTTGTTAGTTAGTTGGTGTTTATCTTTGGAAAATGTATCTGCCATTGACTTAAAATGACTAATAGGTACCATATAATCCACCCATTGGAAGAAGTATGCCAGGCTCCAAAATTCTAGTTCGGAGTTAAGAAGTAATATGAACGACATCTTGAACATAAGGCTGGACTACTAGGCATAGAGTTCTTGATTTTCATTGCTTTCAGTAATCTTGTATCACCCTCTGAAGAAAATCCTAAAATTTTTATTCCCTCCACATTTGCAGCCTTTTCTGTCACTTTACAATAACATTACTATATCTGAATCTATTATCTGTACCATAAATGCATAAACAAAAAAAAGGAGCTTTGTCTACTAAAAGTTTAGCGATTACAACGTAGGCATAATCAGCTTTTGTGTGGTTTTCAAAATATTGTGCAATTGTTTTAGCTGATGTGGCCAAAAATGTATCAACAACTGCTCTTCTATCTTTGAATGCCAACATAAAACCAATTTATTTATTGCTTATCATATCATATTCAATTTTGCTTCTTATACGAGTCTCATGTTCACTAACCCAAACACACATACGTAATATATATATCTATATAATGTAATAATTTAAATGTGTACCAATTACAAAATTGTCCATATAGAATCCTTATTCTCCAGATTTGGAAGGGCCACTTTTCTTGACATATTATCACTCGCAGACCTATGTTTGAATAGTCATGATTTCACATAATCTGTTGGATTCAACTGAGAGAGCGGTGGTCCATTAACATTTATAAACATGAGGTTAGAAATGTTCTGTATTGTTAACCTAGATTGGAGATTAAAACATATTAAATTCATAAAGCCACTCACACTCAGCAGTAGATACTGGTAAAGTTTTTTTAAGCACATCTTATTAATCTTTTCATTCTTTATTTATCACAATGGGGTTGTCATCAATAAATTGTCTCATACCCTGAATAGCAGTAATTGTATTAATCGAAAATCGCTGAGTCAAATATTTTACTTTTTCTGCTTCAAATCTCATACTTGACTTATACTTGGCCCAACATATTTGATATGTTTCGGCCAAAATCGTTTTTTATGATTTTTGAGTGATCTTAGAGTACACAAGAGGAGTAGGTAGGGCACTGCAGGTAGTAGGTAGGACTGTAGGAGTGGCGCTGTTGCATAGGGAGTATTCATTTGAAAAAATTATTTTCTGTGAGATCGTATTAATTATGTTAGTGTGGCTCTGAGAGAAAACTAATAATAATGCGCTGATATCCTCTTAAAACAATTATGGCCGCATAGACCAGGTCTTTGTATGGCCACTTAATAAGAAATCTCCTTATAACTGGATTCACAGATTCTCGAAGTAAAATTACTGATTAAAACCACAGCTAATTTGTAACTTTTTTCTATTAAATTTCATAATTTTACCTTTAGTCATAACTGACCATACAAAAATCATTAATGAGATTATTAGATAGCTTTTAGCTAAAATAAAAGAGATTTTAGTGAAGCAATAAATTAATTTAAAATACTTATAAACCTGATAAAGTTTAAATTTGTAGCATTGTAAGAAAATATACTTGTGTTTCTTATTCTAAGATAAGCACGTATCATTACTATTATGCATTTATAAACTGTGATTTGTTATGTCATGAACAATTTTAATATAAAAACAACTCACAAATAAGTTATCATTGATTTACCTTGTATTATAAATTTGTATTAATATATTAAGAATAAATGTCAATCTAAATAATAGTTTAAGATTATTTGGGACTTTTTTTGTAATACCATAGTCTTATGGCTTATATTAATTAAATCGTTTATGCATTCGTATTTTTGGTTTTCAGATGGACGGCTTGGATGAATTCGTTAACGGTCGTCAAAACGAGGAAAAAGAAAATGTTAACCAATATTGGAACAAAAATAACCAGGTGAAAAATTTGTAAATTGATTTTCAAGGGATTTTTTCACACAAGTCACCCGCTAGGTCTACACAGAAATTATACTTACCGAATTCTATACTGCAGTGTATTTTTAAGTACTATTAAAACAAATTTACAGATGTATTAATGTATTTTTAGGTTTTGCAATATAGAGAATATAAACTAGGCCCAAACAATTTTAGTTTTTGAGCGGTGCGATGAATATTTTGATTTTACAATGACGTGTTTTTGTTTCATTTTTGTCTGTATACAGATAAGTAGTCGAAATAACTTGTCTATTTCAACTTCAGTATCTTTTCTGCTGGGAAACTGATCTAGTTGGTACTTTAAAAATTCTCTGTAATTTCTATTAGCCTTGTGAAAAACTAAGGAAACTGAAGATTTTTACACAAAAAAAGTTTTGATCATGTCATAATTTTATTTTTTAGTGTACCTGACTAAAAATAACTCTAGGTGCATAAAATATTTACCAAATTTTTATATTAGAATTATCTATACATGACATTAGATGTTTACTCTTTTTGAGCTATTTAAAAGCATACAAATTATTGGATTTTTATTAGTTTTTAAAAATAAAAATATTTTTGCGTTTAAAACACTTAAAAATGTAAAACAAGGTTAATCAATAGTTGTTTTTAATGTAATAATAAAAAAAAAAATGTTAGTGTGAATTTCCAATAATTCATTAAGATCATCTGAAAGTAACATCATACATTAATACATTATATTCAGAAAAAAATCATACAAAATACTATAATTTTGCAAATTAACTTGCAAAAATCCTCATTGTTTAAACCTCAAAAAAAAAAAATTACCTAGAAATCAAATTAATTTTTTATGACCGTTAGAAATTTAAATTATTTTTACATTAGATGTTCATAGTATTTCTCATAGAATGATCTCTTATTTAGTTGTGATACCTACAAATTCTTAAAATGTTATCAAATATTTATATTAGTTTTTGCCTTTTACAATACATTGTGCAGGTATAATTTTAAAAATATTTTGTCTCTTAAGGTTATTACGGACTTAAGAATTATTTTTTGTTATTTTCTTATAAATACGCAGAAAAAATGTTTGCCAAGTAAAAGCTTGACAACTTAGTATAATGTTCTGAATAAGTTGTTATTGTAGCAATTTAAGATATTAAATAAATAACACATAAATTATTTTTTATAAGCATTTTATATGCCTGAAAAATTTATCAAAACATCTTAAATTCGTTGATTATTTTGTAGTTAAAAAATTATTAAAAGTTTTTTTACGACTAAGGATTGAACTTTAAAACAAGTTTTCTTATAAGTTGTAAAATATCTAAAAATTGTACGAACACAATTATTTTATGAACATTTTTATTTCAAATCAAATTAGGACAAAACTCGATATTTAAACAAATATACGTAATAACAATTTTAGTTACTATGTTATTATACAAAAATTTTATTTGTGGGAACTTAGAAACTTTTTCAGTATGTTATTATATTTTATAGACACAACAATGACATTTTAAAATGCAATGTTTTCGAGACAATAATATTACTATTACTATTTAATCATAAAATAAATTACTTAAATATAAATGTATCATAAAATATACTTAGTGCTGTGTCCTCAAGAGTATGGTTCTTGTTTTTGCTTTTAAGAATAATTTAGATTGTCCCATTTGTGTTGGGAATAGTTGAGTTTATATCTGTTTTTTTTATTTTGCCCCGTCACTATATAAGCTGACAGACGCTGTCCGAAACCGATTTATCATTGTATTCAATTTTAATACATACATTACACTCATTATACTGTGCCTTACACCCCAATGACGAGATACACTCAACACACACTGTACTTTACCCTTTTTTTAAATTATTTACAATTTTGTTACCTAATAATTGTTTTTTAAAAATATTATTTGAGTTAGGTAATACTTTTATGTTTTAACTCTTTTTAAAATTAAAATATGAAAAATACTGAAATATGAATACCGAAATTCGATAGTATGTTAATTTGCCATAATATTGACCCGGCCCCAGCGCCTCATCACTCTCTCTCTCTCTCAATCGTACACACTGCCACTCTGGCTTAAAGGGAGAATATCGAGATTTAATGAATAATTTTTGGTGGCCCAGTGTTACGCGTCTGGCGCGTGGGTCGCGGGTTCAAATTTCGTGCCGTGCAATTTTTTTCATTAATTTCTCTATATCTCTCCCAAGACCGGCCACATCACCTGTGGTCGCGTCAATATTAATTGTAATAAACCGTAAGAACATTATTAGTACATAGATTCTCCATGTTATGTTGTTTAAAACGGTAAACACACATTCGGGCGATTCGTTTGCATAATAACACAGTTTTTTAAAATGTATTTAATTTTTTTCAGCTGTTATCTAAAGGTAATCAACAAAAAAACAATGAACATAATAATAACAAAGAACATTTTATTGGTATTTTGAAAACGCTTAGTGGTGAACTGTCTAAATCTGTAAGTATTTTTCTATTATACATAATGTATTGATATAAATATTTATTTACAAATAATTTTCATGATGTACATAGATAACAAACTTTATGTTTTTAAATTAATTAAAAATAAAAATGTTTATTAAAGTGAATGCATTTTATATTTTAAAGGAGCTTGCACATATGCGCTCTAACATTTTTTGCGCTAAATCGATATTCAAATAATATTATATTTTAATTGGCTGATGTAAAAGTGGTTTTAATGACCAATTAAATAACACTCAGTTATTATAAATAGTAGTGTATTCAAGCCCCCCCATATTAAATGTTGGGCCCCTGTACTAAATGTTTTTACGGACCTCATAAATTATTAATAACATAAAATAAGTATTCCTATCAAAATTTCAAAAATTACAAATTCATTTCATCGAGCCCTTTAAGTACTTGGTTCCCTTATTTCAGGTTAAACAGCCCTCCCCCTTTTGGGGGCTTGTGTGTATTATTAAAAAATATTATAAAAATGTGATATACTGATTATTAAAAAATATTTTATTATCAGTTATCAATAACTATTGTTTTGTTATTTATCATTTATAAATGTAACATTTTATATTATAATAAAAAATTAGATGAAGAAAACAAAAAGAAAAAGAAAAACTTAAAGTATTTGTGCCATATCTCTTAAAAAGATGTTTAATGTGTTCCTTTTATTGATTCAATTTCACCAAATTTCAATAAGGTTCCTCCCTGTAATGGCTGAAAATTAAATTTAATACATTTATAAAATTATATTATTATATAATATTATACTTGAGAAGTATATCAGGAGTTGTAGCTTGTAGGTACCACACATATTTTTTACAATTTTTAGCCACAAATATTCTATCCTTTGAGTATGTGCATTAGGTCAATATCATCATTGATATCGAGTGGTAGAACACATACAACGAGTGTCACATAACCCTCTAATAGATCACATCTTGCAGTAAAAAGCATACAACAAGAACCATTTTATTCACCCCTTTGATAAGCTGATAGCTTGTGGTGTAAAGTCTTATAAGAGTTTCCATAGCACAAAATACAAAACAAATTCAAATAAAAGTGTAAACAAAAAATTTCATAACAGTTTGCATTTTTTTGCAACTTTTTTAGTTTTTAAAAAATATTTATTTACTCTTATACATTTGAAACATTTTATGACTTTGAAGTATACTTATTTCTAAAACTTCATTACTATAAAAATAAGACTTTTAATAAATATGGGATATAAAATCAAATTGTGATAATATATTATAAATTATTAGTATAGTCTGTACTTTACAAAGAATTGCTTAAGATGTCAATAATAACATTGACATTGTCGTTGCAACCTGCCGACCTATAAATTCCAATTTGACATATTGTTTATCATAGGATTTAAAATTAATTTCTAACGAAAAACAGTTTTATAATATAGCAGTATTATTACAACTTATTTTAATATTTTATAAGGATATTTGTTATGTCATTTTTATTCTGTTCTCACTAAATTAATTATTTGAATCCCTGTGAGTATAACTTGCTTAAATCAATTACCTAAATCAAAGTTACTATTAAATAAATTTTATTTGCAAATTCATAAATAAGTAATTTAGCATTTTTGATATTTACATAGAAAACCAGATACCTAGTGTATTTTAAAATTTATGTGTTTTACTGCTTAGATTTTAAAACTATACAGACAATTTCAATTTTAATATAATTAATTATATCAACAACCATAATTAATTAGATTAAAGTACAATAATAATAACTTAAAATGCTTATATGCTTATAATTTGTTAATATCAGCATCTGATTGATTTGATTCAAAATGTCATGGATCCATCTTTCTTCTTTACTGGTATTTCTGTATTATTGATTTTTGTTCAACTGACCAATCTTGTACATTTATGTTAGCGGTAATTTACATATTTTTGACCCTGTGATAAAAATCTTTTTCTTTTCTAGTGGGTTTTAGTCCACAATTAGGATTCCTGAACTATTTCTCGGGATATTGATTCTATAGGCAGAATTATTATTTATATCTGATATCTGAATTTACTTTTGAAGCAACTATTACAACTATGTCAAAGCAATTAGCATTCCATCTTTTTGGTTATCCTTGTAATTTATACACCATGTCCGAGATTATGTTGATCTAAATCATCAATATTCATTTTTTTTTATCCATTTCATTGTTTTTTTTAATACCATGCTTTTCGATTTTTGATTTCATTGAACACAGAATCAATTTTCTTATTGACGCAGCTTCAATAGTTTGGTTTGAAAAGTTTAAGAATTGTATCATCATATCATATTTCAAACAAATAATGATCAACATTAAACTAATATAATATTATGAATTATGATGATTTAGTTACTAAAATATACATAACATCTGCTACTTTAATTTTAGATAAGCTAAATAAACATCGATAAACATAAACGATAAACAACTTAAGTCAATAGTAATTAGTAATATAATTAGCTCCAATTTATTTTGTTAATAGATGTATGAAGTCCCCCAACCCAAAAAACTATCAGTTTTGGAACAAATTCGTATTCCGATATCGAGAATGAAAGGTAGAGAAGAAAATTTGCCTTCAAAGCATAAACAATATCATCGTAAACCCTCTACAGTGCCAATCAACGATGGCGAGGACTTTGTGCCCAAAAAAATTAAACTGAGTCAATTCACATCGTCTTCGGGTTCAACGTCGAATAATGAAAGCAGTGTTTACAAGAGTATGTCGAATAATAATAGTAATAGCAATAGTGGTGATAAACAAAATCCCAAATCAGACCAAAACTTGCCTAAAATTGTCGAAAACAAAAGAATTGTTAGTAATTTAAATAATTACAATAGCAGTAGCGATGAGAGTTCTAGCGATGAGATTTCTGAAGATGAGAGTTCTAGCGATGAGAGTTCTGAAGATGATGAAGTTGCAGAATTGGAAAGAGAGATAGCGGAATTAGATAGACTTCCACCTCGACAAAAATGTATCAACGTTAATGATGTAACGTCAAATTGTAAATTTTTCATTGAAAATTTTGAAAAATGTCAATCAACGGCTAATGTAGATACTAACCATATGCCACACGATTTAAGTTTATTGAACTATATTCAAAACTTGAAAAACAAAATAAAATCTGTATGCGAACCGAAGCGGTCGTTGTTTTATAAAAAATTAGTTAAATCTTCAAATAATTTTGAAGTTTTTAAACTTAAAAAATATTCCGACATAATGGAGGATAATGGTATGATAAATTTATTCAATGCTTTAAAATCATTCGAGAACAAACATAATTATAAATTAAAATTTGTAAAATCTAAATTGGGGGATGCTTTAAAACGATATAGCGCCAATCGTGACATATGTTGGGACGTGGTGCATTTAGAGTCCAACTCCAACAAAGACCTGTTGAAATATAAATTGTGCTATGGTGCCATTCCAATCACATATGTTGTAGAGCTAGAAACTCTAGTTTGCCGAATTTTACTCGGCAAATTAAATAATGATGGCAAAAAATCGAACGATGAAAAATATCAATTGCAGAATAAGGATTATGATTTGCTTGAAGGTGAACTAGAGCTGCTTATTTTCAATTATTGGCAAATTTCCACTCGTGATATGTTAGGATACAAGGAGCATTTAAGTCGCAAAAAAGAAAAAATGGTGTTTTATTATATGTTCAAAAAATTGGAATCAAATATTATTCGCTTTGATTTTGGTTTAAATAAAGAGCAAGAACAAATGTTCATGGACATTTTAAAACTGTACAAATTGTATGCGGCATTTGAAAAACCAACCATATTGACTGCCGCAGGTTTGGCATTTGTCAAAAATTCAGCATGTCATTTAACTTCATTTTTAGGAAAAGAGTATGACTTATGGTCAGTATTTTTTCATAAGTTCAATTTGCACAGCACAGCTTTTGAATTTACTATAAAAACTTTGTTAAAGGATCGAGATAACATTTTTCAATATCTATTGACGAGGGTATTGGAAATTGATCAATTCAATAAGTCTGGATCTGCTAAAAGCTTGTGGTATCATGGTATAACACAGAAGATGACCCCTGAAAAATTAGAGGATACCATAATATCCAAAATTGATGTCGTATGCTGTCTAAGTTATTATTTCCCAAAAACAAAAAATGTACCTCGAGCTATGTGTGTTAAATTGGACAATTATTATGTTCTTTACATTGACCTATTTGTTTCATTTATTATCAACAACAGCTTGTATAAATATCATAGAAAATTAACAGTTGAAAATTGTAACCATTTTTTCATATTAAACGACCGAAGACACCATGAGTATTATTCAGAAAATTTCATTCCAGCATTTGAAACGAAACGAATGGTAAGTTCGATGAAAATCATGCTGAACAAACAACTCAACGCCCGCCTGGACGGTGGCCTTAAATGGAACATGCAGTTAGACACGGAAGTCCTTGTCCTTTTTTTTTTTTTAGTCCATAAACACCTCAACTATGCGTTGACGCCCGCGATGCTGCGTGAAGGCCCTGTTCTGACAGATGTGGAGTGGGCTAGTATTTTTATAAGGGACTTAGATAAAATGGAAATGTTTTATCTAAACAAAACCCGATGGATTGACAAACCGTGCATGTTGGGCGGTGCCCCAGATGATTTAGATTATGATCCAGAAACCGAAGATTTGGACCCATTAGAAAATGTGTGCAGTTCTGAATTTACTTACCGTCGTGGAACTGAGAACGATGATGGTTATGCATACAGTGTGAAATTTGGACCATCGTCAGACGAAGAAACTGATTTTAATTCAGACGAAAGCGAGGAAGAAGGATTGGATGAATTAATTAATAAGATATTAATTGAAAAAAAGAATGAACGTCTAATGGCAGAATGCCGATATCTGATTAAAGGGCAAGAACATAAACTATTTAAACGAAAATTACCCCAAAAAATACAAGACCGTGTAAATAAAGTTGGTTATTTTAATAAAGTAACACAGAAAAAACAAAAAAAAACTGCCACGGAGGGAGAAAAAGTTGAAGAAGTCCAACCGAAAAAATCAGAAAAATCAGTACTTTGTGTAAATAAAAGAACATTTACAAAAAAGTTACAAAATATTTATTAAAATTTTAGAAATGTTAACTATTTGATATTTAGTTTATTACTGGGAAAGATTTTCCAAATTTTGTTTAATTGTAATATGTAAAGATATACATGTTAAGATTCTGAACAATGATAAATCTGATTACCTTGTCATAACTCAATACTTGTTAATTTATTGATTTTTCTACTTAATTATACACTATTTTTATTCCAGTTTATAACTGTTGTTTAATGCTTTAGTCTAACCTTAAAACTGTTTAAATATATCGTTTCTCATAAACATATTTCTTATCTCATTATTACCAACTCATCTCCTTCCATTTTTTTTTTAAAACAATATTAATTTAAACTTTATATAACATACAGTGTGTATAAATGTAAATGTCATAGCCTTTTTATTATACTTTAATTTCAGAATTATTAGTATTTTAAAATTGTAAATTGTTTATATCTACATCTTAACATATTCACAACTCGCTTTAAAATTAAAATATAATAAAAAGCCAATGATATTGATTACTGAGATAATAATCTTTCCTTAAAATGTTATTAGAGGTGAATTCACTCTTATTTTTAAACTAACAGAGCTAAACAGCAAACAAGATCTGCTGAGTGTAAAATTTGTTATGTTGCTCATTTGTACTTTATTGACAACATGTCATGCAGGTATAATATCTTCTTAGGACTTCTTTCGCGTTCAATATAGCACATTTTCATTTACCAGATTTGATCGTGCGCTGTTTATTTTGATATAAGAGTGAATTGACCTATTATAAATTGTAATGGTAAGACTATTATCTTTAGGGCATGACATAGCCTTTTATTGATATTATAGAAGACATCATTTTAGAGTTAAACTCAAATAAAAGTGTACTTAATGTCATCTCACTCGCATCGTCATACTACAACATTAGTTACTATGTATAGCTACTACATTTACTATCATGACAACAAGTACCAAAACAGCAATATTTATATAATTTTTGTGTCTGAAATTTTACTTATAGGCACTGTACCATGTTATAAGCCATTTCCAGTTGTCTGCAGTTTGGACGACTCAGAGAATGCGTAGGACATAATACATATCTGTCCATATTGTGTATACATACAATTCAAGTCCATAATATTTTATTTCTATTTTTTTTTTTCCAAGGCCGTAATTGTATAATGTATTAGAATCCAAGATGTATTTAGCCTACAACAGTTTACAATCATTTTAAGTTTTTATTCAATTGTGAACATTTTAAAAATAAAATATCTTAGGTACCTACAGGTGCCTAATAAGTATGGTAGTATGGTATCATTGGTCCGTTGTCCTATATGCTCGCCGTGAGCTCATCTATCTCGATGAAGTCTATTAGAGGTATATTCTTGTTTTTTGTTTGGGTATAATAATTAATAATAATATTTATTTTAAAATTAAATTTTGTTCGCTCATCTAGGTAAGTACATTTTGTAGTCATTTTTAAAGTTCATTTTTAGAGTTTTTAGTTTATTTTTGAATTTTTTTTTTTAGTGTGTTTGTGTATTTTTTAGGTCATTAAAATCCTAGCTCTAATCATCAATTATAGTTGTGTTATATTTATTATATTATAATTTATAAATTAACGTAACTCGGATTTGATTAACAGTAACTCGTGATTTACTAATTTTGAATTAATAAAAATGAGCCAAGTTAAAAATTTAGTTAATGAGAATTAAATGAACTTCAACACTTTTCAACTAGTTGAGTTAACTTGCTGTTAAGTACAGTATATGCCAGTGGTTCTAAACTAACCTGTTGCCGAAATAGTTATTTGTTTTTATTGTTCGTGTTCAAAGTTTAAATAAATGACATATTATGGACGTGATAGTGAAAACCACTGTTAATAAACACAATAATTGGAAAGATAGTTTCATTCTCAATGTGCATACCTACCTATAGGTTTATTATGATTAATGTTTCGAAAATCCATTGATCGTTTCATGAGTGCCGCCGTTTTTATGGATCTCACTTGGGAAAAAAAAGGTTAAAATGCAGTGCTATACACCGACACAATAATGCGGCATTTAACGTAATGATATAGAATCTTTATTTACAGGCATCCCATTTTGTATAAATATATTTATGTATAATAATTATGTATATTGTATAAAATCATATCAGTACAAATAACGAAGATACGAAGTGGTTAGCCATAAGTTAAATATACCTTATACCACACTGAACGTTGCTTAATAATTGGTTAGACGACGAATGCTATTTCGAAGTAGGTAGGTATATAATATTATAATATTAGATAATTATGTTTCAGGTAAATCAGTATTAAATCTTACGGAACGTTTCGTTGAACACTAACTTATTACAATGTTGAATGATAATAAAAATAAAAATAATAATAATAATAATAATAATATAATATATAAATAAATAAAATGATTAATATTCTGACTAACGAACATTATAATATGTATGTAATATATATATAGTTACCATGAGTACCTAGTATATTAAATAAATAATATAAGATTCGAAATTCAAATATACGTAAATAATTATTAACTAAGACGAATGAAAGTGTTCTTTTCTCTTGTAGTAGGTAGTTTGGTAATAAATGACAGTGTAAGTCGGAAGCGAGAAATAATAAATAATTACAGCATAAATCTGGTAAATCGTATTCTTTATCCCGACGGACGGACACCTGTTGTACGTTTCTTCTTATTTTTTTTTGATTATGATAATGATATGAGTCCACCTGTTCGCCCTAGATCGATGTTTTCTAGCTTCGAACCATTGGATTTTTTATTTATTTTTTTTTGTTTTTATTATTTTTTAATTTTTTATGTTTTGTTTGTTTCGTTAGATTTAGGTTTCGATTTTGAACGGTGAGCCGGGTATGTGATCATCGCCCCACTTGACCAGTAGAATGTATTCGCCACGTTCACGGACGATATAGCTCACTTGGTAGTTGTTCTGTTTCATGTGTTTGATAAATATCTCCTCACACGGTCCCTTGGGTCCGTAAATACCAACGAATAATATATTGTTTCCTGTAAACATAAGCATATCACGTTTTAGTGGATTTACAAATTTGCCTACAATTATAATATTAGTAAATGAGAAAAATCATTTCAAATCATAACTAATGGACCAGCATTCGATTACAAAAAAGATTATCAAAGATCGTCATTAACTAGTTCGATAATCTGGTCATTCCCTATAATTATTATAACATGTATACTATCCTCTATGAAGTCCCTTTAGAATTTGTTGAAATTTATTTTCTTGAAATATTTCATGAAACTCTTATGAAATATTTAAATTGTGTAAAAAATAAAAGAAAACTGTTTGTTATGAATACTCACAGTCATAAATAGCAAATAAACAATTGTCAATTGGTATGTGATGTATTGAACAATATTATTATACCATTAATACTTAATTTACAACCATTAACATAGTGATTCGAAGACCTCAGTCGTTCATTATCGATATTTTTTGATAATAATCAATAGTCGACTATAACCGTTGACGTTTAAAATAAAAAATAAGACTTAATGAAATATTTCGAGAAAAGTGAAATGTTCAACCTTATTAATTTCAATCGAAAAATGTCAAGTGAAATATTTCAAATTCAGCGCCCCCCTACTATAGCTATGATGATGACTTACCGGCGTCGGAAGCGCTAATGCTGAATAGATTTTGTTTTCCCACGTACGCTTTCTTCAAGCCCATTCCTTTGCTGGTGACGAGTGTAGCGTTCGACTTAAAGTGCGGTAGAACGACACCGGCCCCGCCCTTGTGGGCTTTAGACACTTTGTGTACGGTTTCCACAACCACCGAGCTTGTTTCTTGTGGTCCACGCTCGGCCAAATCCTCGCCTGAAAAACAACCAAACACCATTGTAATTGTTTTGATAACGATTGGCGTTGGCATTATATTGCACTGATTGTCTAATCGTCGGAAACGAAAAATGTTCAGATGGTATTCGACAAGAACAGTGAAGTGTGTCAATCAATTTGTTGTAACTACAACATTTATCTCTGAATTGGGTGGTTGGCCACTGACGTGTGTCTCGGTCAACATCTTTCAGAGGCGCCGGCTCCTGGATGGGTGACCCCCCGTGGGTTGTTAGCGACAAATCCTTGTCCAATAGCCGTTCCAACAGTAACTCGCGCGTACACAACTATTGCTTATACGTGACAAAACCATTTATAGTTGTTATAACTTGTTACAAGTGCGTATAACAGAATTACATTTAAAACTTCAAGGAAGAGTCGCTATAATTGGGACAATTAATTTGAGATAGCAGGTAGGTACCTACCAATAAAGTTGTATATATGTAATTCAATAACAAGCGCTGTAAAACGAAATCAAATAATATTGCAATGGTTAATGACACCATTCGTTTAATAATAAATCACTCTGTAAGAATGAAATTCTGTAAGTACTATCTGTGGAAAACGTTTAATGTCACTGGTGTAAGTATTGTGAATACTAAATTATATATTGGTAAATGCAACAGTAAGCATCTTGTCAATGAGAATAATGCTCTCGAAAAAGCGACAATGAGCCTATCTAATATCGCAACTTCGATGGAAACTATGTTGTCATTATAATAATATACTGTTTACAAAATGAAACGTATTAGTATGTGTACCTAACTTCATGGGCGGATAGGCCATTTTTGGCCTACCAGGCAATTTTAAAAAGGGGCCCCACATAAAAAAAAGTTGCTCGCAAGTACAGTATTAGATTAATTATGTTACCTACAATATCAAAACAAAACATTGGACGTGTATGATTTGTCTGTTATATTTGGCAATATTAACATCTAGAAAATCTATAAAATATATTATAACAACATCTATATTCCATTATCAATTGACAATTAAGTACATCTAATTATAAAAGTTGAGTGTTTAATTTAGGCTTTTACACTTTAAATAATGTTGAAAATTATAAATGTAATAGACACATTAAGAAACACAATTTGTATTTCAAAAATATTAGAAAATTTATTTGACAACCCCTACTTATTTTATACTGCTGATTGCTATTAAGTGTAAAAATTATACTAAGATACCTATAAAATATAGTTTCTTTTAGTTAATATTCTACATGAATACATGATTATATTACAATTATCGTAATAATTAATAAGCACCTATATTATATACTTAGTGATGGGCCGCAACTAATATAAACTAACGAATAATTATTCGATACCTAGTTTTTCCAAATAAGTTATTCGAATAATCGTTACGACAAATATTTGAATTATTATTCGAATATGTTTTCAAAAGCAAATTTGATCTAGTAAGTACTTTTGGTAGGTCAACATTAAAAATCCTCCAGTACTTTTAAAATAATTGGGAAAAAAAAGAAAATTTGTCAAAATTGTTTGGTAACCTTTCACTTCAATTGTATTTGATTAGTTTGAGTTTTTTTCCTACAAATATCAATAAAAAATTATTTGTCCGGTTAAAAAGATAAAAATGTAATAGGTATATACTATATAAGTTTTTATTATAGCTAAAATATTAACGATACATAGGAATGATTATTGTTTATAAGCATTTAAAGTTCAAATGTTGACAAAACCACAGTGTTAATTAATAATTTGTAGTTCAAAACTTAAAAAATATAAGATTATAATATAAAATAATAAAATTTTTCAAATTTGAAATTTCTTTTGTAATTATATAATATTAATGTGTCATTGCGTTAACCATAAAAAAGGCCCCATTCCCAAAATACGAAGGGGGGCCCACGGGGAAATGCCCGGTTGCCCGGTAGGCCTATCCGCCCATGCCTAACTTCTACCAAACGATTAGTCGTCACCAACAGCACAACCAACAATTCTGGTTGTCGGGGTTCATATTCTGGTTGAAACCAACGACCAAACATTTTTTCCCGTGTTTCTATATCATAAACGCATTACACATGATACGTACCAGTACATGTGACTTTGAACGGCGAACCGACAATATGATATCCGTTGTATTTCAAACTGATGTAATATTCGCCTGGCACTAGCGGCGTGTACCTGACTTTGTAGCCTTCTTCGACTTCGGTACAGTCCATGGAAACCTTACTTGGTCCGTCAATGGTCACAGCCAATATACCGGCACCCGCGTTGCAAGTGTCCACGATGAAATCCGTCTTGTGTCCTAAAATATTTATACGGGCAATGCATTTTTAATGACCGGCTCTCGACAAGAAAAATGTTAAAATAATTTGACCACCCGTAGTCGTGCTTTTCTCACCTCGGAGCAAGATAAATAAGGTGGTTATTAAATTAAATTAGCAGTGAGTACATTTGGCTGGCTTGGTTCAAATGGTCGAGATTTCGTGAAAAAATAACAATGTTTTTCCATCTAGTTTATTGGGTTATATGTTTTGTCGATTTGCAAAATAAAAAAAAAAAAATCGGGTACAACTACTTAAATGAGAAATCGACTTTCGACGGTTTCAATTTAAAATCAAAACTAGAATTAATTATTTTGCGGTGTTTTAGTTCCAGAGTGAATTTAATATACCTTGTCTGGTCGGGTACTTATGCTACTATCCTTAAATATTTATTATTAAGTACCTGTCTTGACGTCTCCCAAACCACTACCAGTGGCGTGCACGGCAGCAGGATCGGCGTCTCCTTTGCCGACCTTCAGGCGGTACGGTGATCCTGGAATGTGAACCCCGTTGAACTTGACGTGTATGTTGTGAACGCCATTATCGCGGGGCATGAAACGGACAGAGTACATGTCTTGATCGATCGATTGGATGAAACAGTCGTCTTCCGCACCGGACGGCGAAACCACCTGCAAAATATCGATCACGCACTTGTCAAATTAATAAATTATCGATCATTAATGGACATAGTCATGCCACGCATGTTGACGAAAATAAAAAATATAAATATTTTGAAAACGTAATAATTATTGGGGAAATTTAAATCTGGGAATCCCATGCCTAAAATTTTTTTTTAAAAATTCGAAAAACAGTTCGAAAACACGAGTAGTATGAATTAGGACAAGCATCTCGTAGCCGGGAAAACAATTCAAAGTGCATCGAATTCCCCTCCCCGCCTGTATTCGTTTTAATTTCGATCTCACGACCACCTTGTAGTGAACAAATATATTTAATAAAATGATATGTATGTGTGTACCTTCGCATCGAGTTGACCGACAGCACCGTTCTTGCGAACAATGAATTGAGCTGGGTAATCGGCTTGGACTCCGGACGTCGGGAATTGCGCCACTTCAAGTTTGTGCGCGTCACCCATTGCTGGTGACATGAACAGCTTGTACGGCGAGTCCGGTATGTGCTGGTCATTAAACTTAATACCGATTCGGTATTCTCCTGTAAAACCGACAGATATTGTTTATTATTCTGCTTACAGTACGACCTTGTGACATGCATATTATTGTTATTACAGCTTCGATAGGTTATACACATCATAAAGTATCCGTAAAATGTATAAGATTGAACTTCAAAGTTTTCGTTTTCACACGTTAACATTTGTCGTGACTTTATTTTTTTTTTTTGATATTTTAATCCACATGAGTTAGTAATATTAAAACTAATAATATTTTATTTTATCCATCTCAACTGTTTAATATTTTTTTTTATGTAAATAAAACTTTTACAGTAGAAACTTAAAAAAAATTAAGATTAAAATTAAAAGACCCTCTTCTTTTTGTATCAACTGATTTAACTTAAATGTTTATTAAACCACTTTATTTTTGGTCTGTAATCAGGATATAGAGTTAAAGATTATCATGTATTGCATTTGAAAACAAATAGGTCAACTTCATACCCTAAGTATGTTCGATCGGTATGCACGAACATTTGTGTTTAATTAATATTTTTAATAGGTATCCAAAAATTTGAAAAATACTCATACTTTATTTCATGATATTCCGGCAAGAACAATGCAAATGTGACACTAATTATAATTTGTACACTTAGTGCAACTCTTGTTTTGGCGTATTTTTAATATAATTTTACTTTTATCTTTAAAAGTAATTTTCTATACTTCGAATATCTTAGAGAAGTTTTACCAACTAAAAAAATCACATGTGAAACAAAATTTCATTCTTATAATTGATCTTTATTATTTATACGCAATAACCACGTGTAAAAATGTCTTATGTCCAGGACCCACAAGAAGTACCTACTAGACTAACGCTATTATGCCTATTGTTTATTTTAAGCAAAGCATTATAAATGAATAAATAATACTAATTATAGTACAGTTCATTATAAAGTTTAATAAATGACTCAGAAATACTCATTAAAATTTTTGTTTGGGCACTTTTTCAATAACATAAATACATACAATTCACGAATTGAATGTAAAAGGTATTTTTTTGCAAAGTTGAACCGAGAACACAATTAAATTAACTTACAACGAGTAAACTAGTCTTAACCAGTCAACGTAATAAGTTACAGCAATAATTGTAAACATTTGGACGCGTTTTTCAATAAAATAAATAAATAAAATGCATCAGTGGCATTTTTTTATGAAACATTGGACCTCAAACACCGTATTAAATGCGTTTAACGATTGAAATGTATTTTAAAAATACATAATATGTTTCTCCTATTTCAACTCGATACACTTTTAGACCACATAAAATGTAATTTGGAGTCCATGGCAGAGGACCAAGTCGTGAAAACGTTACAACTTGCATTAATGTCTATTAATTAGAGTGCAACAGCAAACATAATACTTTACGTATATAATACAATTCAATTGACATAATTCATACCGTTAGAAAGTAACTAGAAAATAATGTATTAAACTATTTCACTTTTTAGTTTTTATTTACATTTCCGTTGAATTATTTTTGGGTCAATTAAAAAATGTATATAAACTTTATTTAATCTACGAGTCTTACGTGAACGTCCTATACATTTAGTCAGAATACTTAGTTGCATTTACTATTTTTATTTGGGATTGACTAAGCAAATATGATTAAACAAAGAAAATATAGAATTGAAAATTAGAAAGAAAAGTTACGTGGAAACGTTTAGTTTGAAACCGACAGTCGTTATTGAAGTCAGTGGCATGGGTCTGGGTCTCTAGGATAAGCAATGTAAATAATTATTTAAAAATCATACTATTGAACAATAAATGCAAAATAAATTTCGATTATTTGTAGACTCTTAGTGACGATTTCTATAAGTCACAAAAGTACCAATAATTGTTTGTCCGCAATAGCAAATTATTTCATATTCTGATAACAATTTTACTCTACACCAATTAATTCCTTTTTTAAAAATATTTCTAGGCTAAATATTGAAGTAAAAAATTAAGAAAAATAGATATTAAGTAAAGTTGTTTGCAAATTAAAATTTGCTTTGAAAAAAGTCTTTTCCGATGAAAATAATAAATTAGACATAATCTATTAAACTGTTTAATGTAAAAAAAAGTAAATACTTTCAAGTGAGAATAAAATCAGAAAGCAAGGTAGTGGTCATATGGGCGTGGAGTACATGTTAAGATGATATTTTCGTAGCAAGCACACGTCAACCACAATTCTCATACCCAATATTATCACATAATATATTATTCAACTTAAACGGATTATTTGCAATCGCCCTTAGGTCTAATTATACGAGTAGTAGCCTAACAGTACTACTGAAAGTAGTATGTACTGAAATGTATAAAATATTATAAATTACGACAGTAACTACTCGACGTTAGAATTCAAATTATGAATTATTTTACTGCACACTTTTGAGGATAGTCCAAGAGCTCTTGGTAAAGGTTATGATTATCTAAATAATATTTTACAAATCAGCAAATCTAAAAAGGGATTAATGTAAGCCCCTTGGGTAGTGTTTCCCTCGTGTAACCACACCATTCATGTTAGGTACATTTTAAAAACTATGGACGCACCTGGTTCGCCTACGACGTAACTGACATAACACGAGCCGTCCTTTCGGTCTTTGAAATCGATTTCAGCCTTGCTAGGACCTTCGACTGATATGGCTAGTGAGCCCGGACCGGCCTCTCTGGTCCACACGTTAAACTCGCATGGTTGTCCTTGTTCTCCACGTTCCAGACCAGAACCTCCAGCGTGAACACGATGAGCTCCACCATCGCTTAAAGGACCGACGGTAAATTGGAACGGCGATCCTGCAGAAACAAGACGAACGGTCGACGTTTATGATATTGGAAATCACTGTGGCCGCGGTTAACACTTACCAGGTATGTGGACTTCCTTGTACCTAACCGACACCGTGTGCACACCCAATTCCTTCGGGACAAAGTGTACCGCGTAGAGGCCGTCTTCGATTTCGTTGATTTCGGCGTCTTCCGTGATGCCACATGGCGATGTCACCGTTGATGACAAATCATATGGTAACACACCTACAATGTGCGTACAAAATTAAGTTAAGGATAGGAAAATCATTTATACATAATAATAATAATATATAATAAAAAGCAAACGCTGTTTAATATTGTCCGTAGCATCAAGGAAAAATGTTTGATGGCCATTTGAATTGATAATTTATTTATTTAGTGGCAGCAAGGGGTAAAGATACAGTGGATGTTATTATAAAATACAAATTAACAGACATGTGTACAACTTTTTACATACATTTTAAAATAAACATTTTCAATTTAGAAATTGCATCCTAATTAAAATAAAAGATCTCTAATTCATTATATTATGTCTTAGCAAGCGATATAATGGGATCTAAACATCGTTATTTTTAGTAGTAAAAGGGATATGAAAACAGGAATTATTTCTTGAGTTAAATGCTAGGGCATAGAACCCAGTTAAATATATAATAATTCAGAACAAATGATGTATATCCAAATAGCGTACATCGAAGATCTTTTATGTCACTTATTTAAAATTCTATGTAGTTAGCAATTTCAAAAATTGACGCATTTGTGAAACCCATTTTATAAACAGACATATGAATAAAGCGCCTTTGAAGTTTATCAAGTTTTTCAATTTGTCCTCACTGAAATGAGTTCAACATCACTGGTCCAAATTCTAGGATCTATCTTACTTATGATTTTCTGTAGAGTGTGACAATATATTTTGAAATCAGAGTACCTATGTCCATTTTTTATAGAACCGATAATATTCTTAAAGCCTTAAAAAAATAATAATTATATTTTGATTTACCAGGCATCTTGAACGTGAGTTTGCAGTTGCTGCCCACCTCGGTGAGAGGTACGGCTTCCCGCCTCCGTTCGATCTTTTCTCGCTGACAGTTGCTTCCTTCGCCGGTAACTTTAACGGTGAAGGGTGAACCATCGACGTGATGGTCGGCGAACTTCAGATTCACGATATAGTATCCCGGTTCCGTGGGCCTGTACGATATGTTCAATGTTCCATCTTCGTTGTCCTTACACTGGATCTCTGCTTTGCTGGGACCTTCGATGGAAAGCGATAATCCACCATAACCTATATAATATGACAATGTAGCGTTATTTTGCCGACGCTGTACAAAAATAGTTGTATCTAGAATGATTTTACGAATAACGTAAACTGTATAATTATGTTTATATAAAGCCATATAAAACGGTTTCATCGTTAACAATACCAAACCAATGCTATACTAATATTAAATCACTTTTTTAAGATTCTTACATTGCTTAGGTAGTTGTAGTTATTTTCAACCATTTTAATTGTTTCGAAACACTATAAAAATGAGCAATATTATGTACCTAAACAGGAACTGATATTGAATATGATCATGGTAAGAGTTTATGATATTACCAACACAATATTGAATATATAATACTCGTATCGTACTATCGTCACATATCCTGTTTATGTTTATTTTTTCTTTTATGCCATTTGAAATAACAACTATAAATATAAAATATTCTACCGTAGCCGTAGATAATTATTTACATAGGTACTTCGGTAAAGTGGTTTCTGTAATTACGATTATTAGTAAGTAAGGTTTAAGTAAACGAATGATAAATCCTTTTATTTTTAAAACATTTTATCGGTTTCATAATAATAATATAAATGTACTACCAAAACGATTATTAGTCAATTTCTTGCAGATTTTACAGTATTATACTACAGTAATATACAGAATATTGCTATATGTTTGTTTGTTTTGGTTTGATAATGAAACAATGATAAATAAAATATATAATAAAAAAAAAATAACTTCATAATTACAATAATAATATCATTTTATACTATGACAATCACTCACCGGCGCTCCTTGTGTCAACTGTGAACAAATTCTCCACGTGCGTTTTGCCTTCTTTTAACCCGCTGCCGGTGACTTTGACCTTTTTCGCGTCACCGACTTCTCGCTCTCCCACTGTTATCTTGAATGGTGAGTTGACTATATGCTGGCCCATTCTTTTCACAGACACTACGTGCTGGCCGATCTCCCTAGGAGTGAATGATATACCTGGGAATTTGAAGGTTTAAGTATTAAGTGTAAAGCTCGTGCTTCCCGAGTCCCGAATCTGGAAAATGACGTACCCAAGTTGCCGTTTGGCAGGCGTTTCAAGAAGCAAGGTTCTTCCAGACCACTCGGCGCTTGGATCGACGCGTTCAACAGCCTGAAATCTTTGTCCAGCACCTGTCCTGGCAACGATACCTCGCTGCATGAACCCACGGATATCTGGTTTCTCTTTCGGCCCTCGCCTATATAAGGATACAGAAACAAAAATATTCGTGTTCATGTAAATAAAGTATATTTGGGTGGTATAACGAAAATGATATTATTATGAGCAAGTGAAAGCGTATTCGAACTTCAAAGGATTCGAGCCCTGCTCAAAAGATATCACGAACCTGTGACTTTCGTATTATACGGGCTTCCTTTAATGTGCTTGTCGGCAAACTTCACGGAAATCCTGTACTCGCCGGGCGCCGTTGGCAGGTACGTGACGGACACCGTACCATCCTTGTTATCGTGACAACTGATGTCCGCTTTGCTGGGACCTTCCACAGCCAACGAAAGACCACCTGCAGTAAACGAAGAGACGATTAAATCAATATTTGTATGGTGGTGGATTTCAAGCTTATTTAAAGAATTAAGAACTGTGGCATTTAGATATGGCATTGTAGGTTAACCTACAAGGACGGAACTGGAACCAAATTTCAGGTAGAGGGGGTCTGATTTTTTAAAATATACTGCATAGGTACACATGTTTTCTATACTCAAAAATACGTTTTTTCTAATTTTTAAATAACTTCGATGCGTCTCGTCCACTGAATACTCGCGCTAAGTACGAGAAAACAATAATGACCTAAAATGCACACTTTAGAAAATTAACGTGCGGCACTTCCAAGTATAGAACCAACACGATTTAAGGAATAAAAATTATTAAGAAATTATAGTGAATTTGTAGTAAAATAATAAATAGTAATAATAATAAATAAATAGAAATAGATTAAGATTTAAAATTTATTATCCAACTAAAATTTTTCCATTTCCATTTCCAATCCAATTTTTTTTATACTAAGCGTAATTATTGTCTACGTATTATTGTTTCTTACTATTTTATCTTATACAATTTAAATAAAATAAGTATAAATTGTTTATAGCATTTTTTTCTATAGACACATACTACTACTAACCCCATTTTCGGACGAGATTGGATATGAAAAGGGTTTCAAAAAGATATACATGTATATTTTACAGTAAAATAATTGTTTACATTTTGTACTATATAGAAAAAAAATAATGTTTTGGCTTATGTAGTTCAATATTATTAAGTTCACATATAAATTAAATAAGTTATTGTAACTAGGAACTAAATTTTGTTTTCTAGACAAAAAAACATCATACAAATATTTAATTCAAAATTTTCTTATACACGAATTTACTATGAGTAGTGCAAGCCAAATTGAACATTTAATAGAAGAAACAGAAAAATACATAGACGAACTAGAGGATCAGCTTTGCGACTACGATGATGTAATTGCTGAAAGCAATTATGTTAAATCTGAGCTTACAAAAGGTGAGGCAAAGTTGAATTTCTTTAAAATCGAAAAAACAAGCATATTAAATGAGTTAATACGTGAAACAAAAGAATTATCTTGTAAATATAATGCGCGTAAAGAACGTTTGATGGATATTCAAGAAGAAAATAATTCTCTGCAGTGTGAAAATGAGCAAATACTTAATAAAATAGAAGATTTTGAGATAGATATAGAAAAGTTAAATGATATAAGTTTAACAATTTGTGAGAATAAAAAAATACTAGGAAAGAAACTTTGTGAAGCTATGGAAATCACAAACAAGTTACAAGATAGACACCAATCAGCGCAATCGGAAGTGCAAGATAGGGAACAGGACATTATATGCATTCAAAAATCTCTGGCCGAACAAATAACACAGATCACAGAAGTGGAGAAAAATAGTAATATTGAGCAAGAACGTTATGAGTGTTTACAGTCTACAATATGTGAATTAAAAATGAAAAGTGAAAATATTTCCAAGACATTGCAGGCCGAGATGACTGAAATTCGATGTAAATTTAATGAAAAATCGGCCGAGTTATGTATGCTCAAACTGAAATTAAAAGATAAGCAAGTTGAACTATCAGAGCAAAAAAATAGAGCGCTACAGTTGAAGGAAGAACTCAAATGCTTTCAAGAGAAACATTGTAAAGAAAAATGTAAAATAGACAAAGAAATTGAAGAAGTTAGAGATGAGCTTAAGTCAATTGCTTCAAATCTCAATTGTATGAAATCAAAACTTCGCGATGCACAAACAGAGAGCACAAAGCTCAAATGCCAGATAAAAGTTCAAAATGAGTCAATCAAACAGCTGGAACCAACGAAAGAAATGCTACAACAGGAAATTAAAAAGATCGAAGACACTACAGAGTCAATAGCAGAGATGATTAAGACACAACAAAAGAAATATGAAAACGATAAACAAATTTTCGAGCGGAAATTGGAATCAAAATATCAAGAGCAGTGTGAACTTAAGAAATTAAGTAAAAATCAAATAGAACAACTAACACAGTTGAAGAAAAAATTATCAGATTTTAAATGTAATTTGGCTGGGAAATGTGCATCAAGTTGCACCTAACTTTTGCTATTTCTTTTCCAATTTTGTTAGTATTTTTGTTTGATTTTTACTTAATTTTTAATTTCCTATCGAAAATTTGTTTATGGTTATCATCTCTGCCGGTTGTAGTATTAATTTCGTTGGTTCCAATAGTCGAATAATCGACTAGTTTTAATATTTTTCTTGGACTTTGAGGTTTGTACCTACACTCCATCTCTCTGCACAAAGCTTTGTATTAATCATTAAAATTTTTCTTTACAAAGATCCTTACATGCACCATTCGATCTTTTCCTCCAATACTTCAGCTTGTTTATTTTTTAATTTAATTAAGTTACTTAATTTATGCAAAACACAACACAGTCAGTTATAATATATAATTGAATTTATGAGATACATTTTAACTGAAAATAAAATGCTTTTATTAAAACTACGTTTTTATATTATCCATATTATTATTTATAGGTATTAATGTCGAATATTAACTATAGATCATTTATTTTGATTGTTTAGGACTATTCCGTTAATAGTTATTACATAATTCTAATCATCACTTTAAACCATTACATTGAACGTAAAAATTATAAGTTTCCAGTATCTATACAAAAAAATATTGGACCCGCCGAAATTTGTTTTCAGTTACGACCGTGACTAGTTAAGTTTCGTTGGGTGACGGTTATTATCGCTACCTACACCAATCCACCACTGGTTACAATGATGTAACTGGAAAGGAGAGGTCCAGGGGTCCGGAAATCTCCTCGTTGAAGATTTTTAAAAGGAGCAGCATTTCAGTAGTGAAAAATTGTTTAGTAATTTATTAACTATTGTATGACGTATAACTTTAAATTTTCCTTTGAGTAGTGGTAAAGGGAATAAATAGTTTTTAGATTGTCCAGAATCTATACAATATTTAAAAGATGTTTGACCCCTCCAAAAAAAAAAAAAAAATCGTTTTCAGTTATTAATGTGCCATCCGCTCAAATCCGCCCACTGGAGCGTGTATGGTAAAGCCACATTAAACCACAATGTTTTCAAGTAATTAATAATAATAATAGAAAAAAAAAAAAATTTGAAGTACACACCAGCTCCGGCTCCTTTCGTGTATATGGTGAAATCCGACGGTTCTCCGCTGACGCCGTGCATGAGTCCCGGGCCGTAAGCCGTGATGTGCCCACTGGTGATGGAGTCGACGTGGAATTTGAACGGCGAACCTGTTTGATGGCAAAAACAACGTTTGTTGTATTATTACATTCGATCTGCTCATATTTTGAGAGTTTTCCGCGGAAGTCCACATTGTATAATATTATTTTTGACATTTTAAGACCCACGACCGATTTTGCAATGGCGTGCAAAGCTTTTATTTATTTTTTATTGTTGAAATCGACTTAAAAAACGAGACTATTATAAAATCATTTTAATGTGTATAATTGTTTAATATTTTCGGTATTCTAATGCCATTCTAGTGCCTACTAAATAATCGTATAATAAAACGAAATATGCTTTTTACGCTTCGACGCAGATTTCTTTTGCTACATAGGTATAAGACAACTGTCAATTTGTATTATAATTTTTCATTCGAATTTACCATTTAAATGAAATTATCACTTTAATAAGTATCTAATTATTAGGATATTGATATTTATAAGATTTATTTCTGACCACCAGTAACGGGAATATGATTAAAAAAAACAAGCTACTTGTGATTATAATTACATTTTATTTATTTTTTTTAGAAATCCACACACTTTTTTCCCCGAGTCATAATCGTCAAGTTTAAAAGACAGCAAAATCATAAAAAAATATAAAAAATTTTGGCTGTCACATATTTTTAGTTTTTATGTTCAATTTGTGGTGACACAGATGAATTCCTAAAAACTTTGTATATGTGTTTTTTTTTTTGTGATCGTGTACATTATAGCGACTGTAATGCCAGTATATTGGCCTCTGCAGTCAAAAACTTAACACGCTAAATAAATCGCCCAATTTAATACTTAGGTGATTTCAGAAAAACATGTTTTTCAACATTTGTCTTGTACATAAAACGGTTACAAATACGATGTTGTACATAGTACGTTTTACGATAAAAATAAACTCAATTAGTCAAGATTTCATATCATAATAAATTATATGTTATTTTTGTTATTTTTGTAAAAGTGGCATTTTGTGATATTCACATCTGAGTTCCATAAATACATGTAAAATAATACTCAGGTGGAAAATGTTAATTTTAATTAGTTCCATCTTGCATTCTAAAATTGCGATTTATTGTACATGACATTTTTTTTTCAATGGCGTTTCTGATATTCAAAAGCAAACGTTAAAAATTGGCAATGAGCACCACAGAATCTTTTTGCCGAATAACACTGATATTAAGCCACGGAAGGCTGATGTATATACATATAATAATTATTGCGATCGGATGGAGAATACAAAGTTTATTTTCGTTCTCAGCGAGTGACCATTATAATAAAAACTAATGACGTAAAGTGTAGGGGACGTTGGTTATAATTCTCTGCGAGAATCTAACGTGTGCATTAAATATACATTTTTTTTTTTTTTAGTTTTTGTCACACAATATTATGCGTGAAGTATTTTTGTATGAAATCTAAATAGAATTGAAAACCTTCAGCAGCCGAGCAATGAATTCGCAAGAACCGCAACATCTAAATTTGGATTTTTTTTTTATGAATTATTGTGACTTTTTTTTCGAAATTCACACAATTATTCTAATGCGGACGCTTACAACCATGATATTATTTAAATCTATGATATCTTTAAACCAACGACGATAACAATTATACGCTTGTGACGGATAATGAATTTACCTTGAACGTTCTCTCCGTTGTACTTAACGAATAACTCGTGCAAGCCCTCTTCCTTGGGATCGTATTTAAGTGAGACTGTTCCATCGTGATTATCCTCGACGGATGGTTGGTCTCGTTTACCGCTCGGCATCGTAATGTCAGCTGAAAACAAATAAAACGTTTTAAAATATAGGTAAAAATTGCAATCTTTTTATTTAGCTACTAGCTGATGATAGCCAATTAATTAGCTTTCCAAAATAATCATTTTTAAAATTTCTAATTTCAAATATAATTCGAGTATTTGTCTGTCTTTTATACCTACGTTTAATTATATTTTCAATAATTTTAAAACACGAAACAGACACTTAAGAGTTAAGAGTAATACTTGTAAGTATTGTGGGTGCATGTGCAGAGTGAATCGACGAGTCAACTGTCCAAAACTGAGCTGTAATCCTAAAACAGGCGACATGTTACCTAAACCTTTTCCACACGGATACCCCACAAATTAAACTTTTATAAAATATCCACGATAGTTATGAATCAATATAACATACTAAATAAAATATTGAAAACTATACCCAATCATAATAACTATTTTCTGTATCCAATAATGGGATACATAAAAAAAAATATTTGATTTACATTTGAGAAATAAAATTCCCGTGTGGACTAGTCCATGTCTCAAATGTAATTTTTTTTTAATCCTTTCTTGTTGCACCTGTAGAGCTAGGGGGAACCAAATATTCAAAATTTCAAATTCATACTTTTTGTTATGTTTTTGAGGAATAACGACGAGTGAGCGGTATTTGGCTTATATATATAGACATTAATATGAGATACTTTGAGACATGTGAGGGTGAAATATTCACGTCGCAGTAAAACAAAAATTTGTGTTTTTTCCCTGTTTATTATGTAAATAAAATATAGTATACTTTTATTTATTATTATCTGGTCGGTGTGGGAATGACAAATAGCTTCACACCGATGTGTCAACGTTAGAGGCTTGAGAGTTTTATTTTTAGGTTTGTCAGCACTTACACATTGCAGACAAAAGTATGTTTTACATAGACGAAAGCATGTTTCACATGACTACATTGATTAATACGAATACTGTACTGCGTTACTATACTCGCATGATTAAATTAAACTATTCAGAGTCGAATCTTGACAACTAGAATCGCACTAACTCGAAATATAGATAAATATACAGATGAATTGAAATATTTGTTCTTGCCCCTTGAAGTTTTTTTAAGTTGTGATTGAGATCTTTAGCCCAAAAGATACATGAACCGAATTGATTTGTAATCCCCTCGAGATTTGAGTTATCGTGACTGGACTATATAATACAGCCAAAGTCGACCGAGTTGATCGATAGTGGTCGATATTTCAATATTTGTAGATCGGTGGGAAACGATGTTTGTTGAAGCTCAGAAATGGCTAAAAAACGATTCAAGGACTGCCAAGTCGAGAACTCGAGACACACCAAACAGTTTAAACTATCATCACATTAGCTAGATTTAGATTTAGCCCTAGATTTCTAGAAAAAAAAACGATAGCACGATACCCAACGTCCGAACAAGAGGCGAATAGATAATATATTTTAAAAAACAAATCTATTGTTTTTCTACTATTACTGTGCCAATAGCCAACAGTGTGGTTTTTGGGTTAAGCCGACTATTAACGATATTGCCTGGTTATTATTTGATTAATTTTTCGGTAAACTGTAATAAATTCAAATATTTACGTGAAAATAAACCGTTATCCGTTGGTTAATTGTTATACTCAACTGGATGACACACACAATAATGCGATGGGCATGATATTTCCATCTATAAATAAACTATTTCTAATGAGCATTACTAATAATTTATTATTAATAATAAACAATAATAGAAACATATTTGTTTTCGGAAATATGTTTTTTGAACCTTGAAATTGATCAAAAACAAAAACAAAATGTCGAAATAAAATATTTTTTCAACAAACGTGAAATGTGCTACGAATTTAAGATCAGAAGAAAAATACCTCTGTAAATATGATTATTTATTTATTTACATATTCTAGCCAGATTGTTCGTTTACTTTTCGAGCTTAAGTCGAGTTTGGGAAATGTGCAAATAACATGCACATTAAACCGACAAAATATGATTTTCAAAAGTCGGAAATCGATGACCGAAGTTATATGATTTAAGCGGTTCTATAATAAATTATGTACCTAACCCAATAACTATTATGGTGCTACAAAAAAGTATGAAGAATCGCAATACAATTTAAAAGTATATTAATCGAATTAAATTAAATTGTAATATAATAAAATATTGTTTATTAATTCCAATTACATTTTAAATAATATACAAGAAAGTTACATGCAAAAGTTATGTGCAGTCCAACTCTGAAAAGTGACGAACCGAACGATGACGATTATTATCATTGACGTCAGTGGTGCATCAGCATCATCGGATGCATCGATTATTTTACTTAGTCTCGTGACGACTGTGTTCGATAAAAAAACGTGTCGGGCCAATTTGCCAAAGTTTCGTCGTGCGCCGTCGGATTCCGTCGCAGCGAATTACACTATATCGGTGCATCCGAAAGCCAACGTGATTCGGATAAGGAGATCGTCTCGTCGCCGCCATCAAAATATTATTACTTATTATACTATTATATTGTATTCATCTTCACCACCATAATCGTCTGATGGTGGAAAGTGGTCCGACACCAAATGAACTGTGTTAATTTTGATATCGAAACGAATCGATAAACTAACTAAGAAGAACTTACGTATAGACCTATTATACCAATGGACAGTGAGAGAGAATAGGTCAATACGGACGAATACGAAAAAACAATTGTCATTATAAAATTAATATTACCTATACCTAATGGGTAAAGTTAAGGAAAAAATATTTTTTTTTTTTTTTTAGTAACTTTCACCGATTAATGTAATATACGAAAAACCTATTATTATAGTCTCGGGTTGAGGCGGAGAAGCGAGTGTTCACTGCGCAACCTCAACCGTTGAAAATCTGATCTTGCCGTCGATTTTTGTTTTGTAGTACTTCGTACAACTGGAGTACATACCTACCAATGAAATTGTACGAGAAATCGAGGAAAATCAAATCAGCGAGACTGAGGACATGTACGCGATTGACTGCTGAAATGCTGAAGACACAATCGTATACGGACTCATTATACCCATATCGTGTGTGGTTCGATGGCCGATTGTATACAAGAAAAGGAAAGAAATAAAGTGAGACGAGTGTAATAGGGCCTAGTAAAAAATGTGTTACCCACGACAAAATTAACGTCATCACTTTTCAGTGACTAGTAATTATTGTTATCAACATTTCAAAAGTATGTTTCTTGTTTGTTGACCATCATGATATATGTATTGAAATGTTGATGCCTACGCGTTCATGACATTATGTAGTTGACGTAGAAAATTGAAAAAAAAAAACAAAGTGTATTACGAGGTACTTATTATGATTCTCATTCACGATTCACTTTGTGTTATTTTCTCTCTCGAGGTAATATGCAAAGCGCACTGTTCATCAGATCCACCCATTTCATTGTCTGTATTTTTTAGGTCAATTTTATTTCGATATTTCAGATTTAACGCGGATTTGAAGTGTAGAAATCCAAAGGAGGTCCCCTCTCGTTTTAAAACGAAAACATCGCAGCAAAATTCGTCGACAGAACTCTAAGTTTGATAGTTGATAAACCGAAATCGGAACTGCGGAACGAGCGTTTCCCCACCTCTGCAACGGCGTGTGTTCGTCCCAGAAACAAACGAACAAACACGAACAAACAGACAACGATCGAACGAACCGCGATGGCGGTATAGATATGCCGACTGCCGCGCACGCAATCATACCTTTTTTGGAGTTGACGTAGAAAAAATTCAAAAAGGTGACGTCGGATTGGCCGTCGCCGTCGGCGCCATTGCAAGCGGTCCCGGACCCGGAGCCGCCACCCTCGTCACCGCCCCCGGACGGGTGAAGCCGCGGCCCCGCGGCACCGCAGGCCCGGGACAGGTGCATGACGGCCGCGGCGCACGCGTCCACTTCGCTGACGGTCAGGCTCTTGAGGTACGGCCAGTAAGCGGTGGCCAGGGACGTCCACGTGGCCTCCTCCACGGGCAGTTCGAAGTGGAACAGGTACACCATGTCGTCGTTGACGTGCAGGTGACGCGGCGACGGTACGCGATGTCGTGCGGTACAACGTTGTGGGATCGCGCGGTATACTGCGGGCGGTACGACGGCGACGGAAGTCTGCGAAGCGTGTAAAAGCGTGTCCGCGGCGCGACTGATATCTGGGCCGGATCATCGCCTTATCTCGGAGGGTCGGCCGGCACATCAAAAGGAGGGTCACAGCCGGGAATCCGCGGCGGGCCAAAAGCCAATGGCGACCGCCGCAGCGGCGGATTGATGACGGCGGCGGCGGCGGCGGCGGCGGCTAGATATTAATTTAAATTTATTATTACTATTACTATTATTTTGTTTTCGGCGCAAACAAACCTGCGAGGAGAAAAGGGAAAACGGGAGAGGGGGTCGCGGTCGACATATTAATAGGGATAATTGCGTATATCGCTGCATCGCACGCGCACACCTATGCGAGACGTATCGTAATAATAATATGACTCGTGCCCCGGCGAAAGTGGTCTAATTTTAAAACGATGTCGCCTCGGGAGAGAGATCGAGATTGAGAGAGAGAGAGAGAGAGACGGAGAGGATTTTTTGTTTTTTACGTCCGAACGAATATACGACCGGGCGTGTAAAATTTATATTTTTATAATCATAACGATAACGACGGCCGCGGAGACGATAAAAATAATAATGATAATTTATATTCGGCGACGCGAGCGCGTGTGCTTAATGAACCATGGACGTTTGCTGGGCTCCGCGCTTCAGTGTCCCCCGCTTTGAGTTTTCGTAAAAACAGAAAAACAGAAAAAAAAAAAAGCACCGGCCGATCGGTCGTGCTTCGTTCGTACCAAAATATTTACAAGAAGGTGCACACGGCGGCTTTCGAGTTGGCGACGTTGGAGGCACGCTAGCACCCTTTTTAGTAAAAAAAAAAAAAAAAAACAGCGACCTGAGCTTCGTCGTTACAGGAATTCGATCGTTGAAGCCAAAGTTTAGGATCTACCCAAGACAAAGATTTTAATGTAAAGGCGCTATCGATGTATTATATAGGTGTGGTTAATTTATTTTTAAATTTAATTGTACACAGCGATTTAATTTCGAGAAAAAAAACGTCGTTACATTTGGTACTGTAAGAAAGGTTTCTTAAATATATGCATTTTTGATTTTTTTTTTTTTTAAGAATTTGATGACATACTTTCTGGACAAGCCTTGCAAAGCTGGTAATAAGTGTTAAATAATGTTTAATTCGGTCAAGTGAGAGCATGTTTCGAAATTTGTATTTCATCCACGGAAGGGTCGCATCAATTATAGTTGGGTCAAACTCAAATATATGGACACGAACCGAATTTTGATGGAAGTCGAACCGATTACAGCAGTACGGTTCGATGTCGAACTCGAACTGAACAGCATAAAAAAGTAAACACCTAAAACATTTTTTGTTCGGAACGATTAACGTGTTCACGTTCGATTTTAGATTAATAATAGAATTTCGAAGGTTTTTGCTCGAGTCGAGTTCCGCTCGATTTTCGAACTCGAACCGAACGCCTGGAGCTCGGTTCGATCTTCAGAACAGCTCGAACCCACTTATTCTTATCTACGAGCACAATATATTGAGGCCCATAATTCTTATGATGTAAAATAATATAGGTTATATAGCAGTGTCTTGCCAAAGTGTCGGACAAAAGTTCTAATAACCAATAACATTATGTTTGTAAGTATACCAAAAATCTTATTTTTCAAAAGTGTATCCGTATTCTAATGATATCGTCTAGCCTGCAAGATCTATATAGTTGTATCCGATCTGTACAGTGGACGGGGTGAGTAGATGATCCCGCAAAGTATACGTAACAAAATGGTTTGATTATAATCCGATTCCGGAGGAATGTTTCGGGTCACGGAGGACAGTCACAATGATGTCAGGGCAAATCGTGTTTTAATGTCCGTTGATGTTTTCATCGCTCGTTAAACATTTCCGAGACGTATAAAATTTAATATTCGTGTAATGAGATTAAAAAAAATAAAAAATAAAAAAATAAAACGACGGCGTCACGACGTTATCTTTGGGTATTCCGCGTGAAAACGGCCATTATCACAACGTCAATGGCGGTCGTACGGATGCCAAATCACAGAGCGGAACAAATAATAATGAAACACCCGAGTGTTATTATAACAATAATACTGAACAACCACCGAGGAGACTGTTCCGACTTTTTGAACACTTGTGATTCGTTATTATTTTATGGATTCCTCGTTTACGATCGATTGCATTCGGTTTTTAGACGAACCTGCGGAAAAACACGTTTCAGCGTGAGACACAGTTACGCAAATGTCATATAATTAATACCTCAAATATATAAAATATGTTATTTACTGACGATTCACTGCGGCGTGAACTACTTTTTTCACAATGTCCAAAATATTTTCGGAAAGGCAATAGCTTCTGGGCTTACCTATTGGTCGAGAAACACAAAGTTCTATATTCAATAACGGCGAGTTCGTCGGTACGGCGTATGGTGTAAAACTGTACGGTTCTACGATAATAATGTGACAATAAATAATAACAAATGCAATTATTGACTCTTAATGATTTTAGTTCATAAAACAAAATAAAAATGAACTACTAAATTAATATTAATTGCGTCTTTTATCGGCGCAACGTGCATGTTGACAGCAAAGTTAAAAAATATTGTTGAACTATTTGATGACAGATTCTATGTCGAACCTCTCATTTCGAAGTAAACATAAATTATTAGAGAATCTTTTACTTTTATATAATTGTAAATAAATATCAGTTTTGAATAAATTTATAACGACTTTGTGAAATTATGGGTCACGTGTTTTTTTACACAAGCTCGTTTTGTAATTAATCAGATTAGCAGTTGCCAAAATATTATTTTTCAAATTTTAAAATATGATCTCAAAACGATTTAAAAACTGGGACACATGGAATATACATTTACATTTCCAGGTCACGTACCTAATGTTAAAACATATATTATTTCGATTGTTTTTTTTCCACTAGTTTATGTAAATATTAATTTTTAGTTTATTGATACTTGTATGAGATTATTATTTATTCGACATAATTTCGTAATATGCTTTTCTAATACTTTTAAAATAATTATAATTATACAAGATTGTATAACTAAAAATTCAACTAAAAAATTATACATTGTAATTTGTAATATATTCATCAAAAACAGTGTTCAACGAAATGAAGAATCGAGCATATTTTTCAAGAGAATATTATTTATAAATACCTAGAAAAATAAATGTTCTTAACAATATCTGTTTTAAATCTTTATAACTATAGTAGATATATATTATTTATACAGAAAAAGATTTCCGACGGATGTGTTTGTTTTCATTTAAAGACAATATTACGACACACGCCCAATGTCCAGTGTAAAATGGTAAACAAGATTTTATCATATAGCCTGGACATCGCAGTTCAAAAGTAAGTAACACCAACGCTATTAAAATAATCATAATCTTTCTTTCAATAATTTTATACTTTATTAGGTAATATTAAATAGATTACACGGACGAAATATAAATAACATCTGTAAAAATAAAATAGTAAGTTGTTTATAATTTTAATGAAACATATATTTTTTTCTTGTCACAAAGAAAACATTATTTTTAAAACTATCTCATAAAAAAACGGTAAGAAAAAAAGCGTTCAGATTAATGATAAATATAAAAAAAAAATCTTGGCATGGCATTCAAAGGTAAACGCTAAAACGCAGTTCATAACACGCGTATTCTATTAAAATTATAATATTATGTGTAACCAGACAATGTCGGGAAAGCAATTTAAATGCGCGTGTTTGTGAAAAGTACCTACCTACCGACGAGAATTAATCAAATGATTATTATAGTCGTTTTATTATTGTATTTAGTTTATTTCGCGTTTTAGCTATTTTTTTTCTATATACTTTTTTTTATAAAATAAAAAAATATAGTTAACATGTAAAAAAGGCTGCGTGGCGGGTAAACTCAATTTATTAATTATTATTTAATATCACTCGTAAGTCAAGTAATAACAAACCGTTCACGGTATTTCTTCAGTATTCATAAATAGTAACTGAAAATATTGCACTAATTATAATGACTCGCTTAAAGCTCGTTTGTTGCAACTGGAATTAACAAGAAACGTTTCATTTGATCTGATATTATCTTAGTAAGACATATTTTGTCAAACGTTCCAAAAAATATGTACTAATAATAATAATATTATAAACCACTCATACTTAAGATACATAACATGAAGCTTTGTTTTATGTTAAAATGCGGTAAACCACTAGAAATATTTCAAGGCGATCCAACTTGAAAATCATTTTTATTTTGTCTTTTATTATTTTCCCTTTAATACGACTGCCAAAAAAAAAAAAATTATTTATTTCTGAAATTGTCCATCAATATTTGCAGATTAAAATAAAACAATACATTTTAATAATCCGTAATTGTAACAGTTTATTTTCTCCTCTCAACCGAAGTTCTTGAAAATTTAATTCACAATTTCTTTCACAATTATTTACAATTTTCTTGCGTCACATATTTACTATTAGAAATACGCAATCGAACCAATATTAATCGTCAATAGAATTACGACAAATTTTAGATTGTGACGATTGTTGGGGTAACAGTTTTTCATAAAATCTGAATCGAGTTCATATTTTATTACAACGATAAATGTCTTATAGTATAGTGTTTGTTTTTTTTTAAATCTAGTTTTTTCAGAATTTAAAAATAAAGTTCGTACAGTTTATTAACTAAACTGTTAGTTAATACTAATTAATTGTCTAAACTCGATTGATCTGACATAAAATTGAATCAATACGAAAACTTGGTAGTGTTGAGGACACACGCATGCGTGTTCTCCGATTCACAAACGCATAACATATAGCATGTTGTACGTTCTGAATAATCCATTTTTAAAACCGTGAAGTCTACTATTACACAGTGAATTGGCCTAGGTATTATCAAATTTTGAAGTATTTTGTAAAGCGCTCAAGGTTTGCTACAAAATTAAAACATTATAAAAAATACCTATGTGATTAACTACACATAGATAATATTTTTACTCCTAATTTTTATAATAAACTACTATTATGTTCACTTGAATACTAAACATAACAGAGTCGAATGGACTTTTTAGAATTTACATTTTCCTATATAATTAATAATCATGCGTTGGGAAGTAGCGTCCTCACAAGACGAATTTTATACTATGACGGCCATGGAAGAAATAGTTTTTCATAAAATCTGAATCGAGTCCATACATTATAATGACAAATGCCTACCTAAAGTATTATAAAGGTTGATAGAATTTTATTTATGTGGGTAACATAATTTATGAATGTGGTACGTACATGAGGATTTTCAAAAGGATTTATGACCATGCACATTAATTGTGTAATAAATTAAATTGCTAATTATTTTAATTGATTTTGAGTGGCATATTGTACCTACTGCAGTTCGAGAACAAAGTCAAAAATCCATTTGTGGAAGACTGTAACAAAATATCACCAAAATTGTACAATAAATATCAATAGACTATTGAAAATATTTTCTTCTTTTTTCTCCTAGCATGAATACTTTTTACTACTGAGTTATTTAATAGACGTGTCCAATAGATAATAATACATAAAAATTAGTTTAGACAAAAAGCGAGATCGTCACAATACTAAAATAATTAACTGAAGTTTCGTTTGAGGTTTTAATAAGACGTGTGAAAACACATATGGAGATAGGTAATAAGTAAGTATCTAATTTCATTTAAATATTTCAAACTTTTTATTGAAGATTGCTATTTAAAATAGAACAACCTCGAAACTTGACTATTTGCGAATTGTTCTTTCGTATACATGTATATGATTTGGAATGTAATCAAATTTTTGACTGTTTATTAATCTCGACCGTCTACGTAATGGTGCAGCGACGCACACAACAATAATTATACGAGTAGGTTGTTTTCAAATAATTAGTATATTTTCGTGTGAATTCAAAACTTTTGTCAATTCAACGGCGACGAAGCAGAGTAAAAGCCCTTTAGGTCAATTATAACGGTTGGCCGTTATTGAAGCAAAAATGTATAATTTAGTTACCACTGCAATATTAAATTTATAAAAATACAATTTATTCGATGATAGGTACAACGACAATTTTTAAATATCCTACAATGTTCCTGTACAAACCTAACCTAATATAATCCAACCGTCTAATTGATTTTATTTTTAAGTGATATACAATTTTTACATTTCATTAATGCCCACACGTCATTGATTGTTATACATATTCATTGGGTCTGGACGACGGTGATGTGAGCGACAGTGACTTACAAGTATTTTTCAGGTGACACCGCGACAGATAAAAAGCCGTAGTATAAAATTGCAGGTACATTGAACATTTTGAACGGGTACCTATACGTAATATTGTTTAACAAATTTGATTGGAAATCGAGTAAAGGGAAATGAAAAACAGATCAGTAAACGATGTCCGCTGCACGTCGGCCGAGCACTCGTCTCACATAGTTATCAGTGATGACTGATGGGTGATGACTTATCACTTTGTCACCTGTATGATGAAATTTGGTTTGTGTTTCATACACATGATAAATGAAAAGCCAATAGACATCCATATTAGTTAGTTTCAATTTTCACTCTGAATGTATTATAGGTACTCGTAAAATCATTTCAAGAAACATTGAATGTTTTTTTAGACAAATGTAGCTGAACTTGGTCTTAATTGTTGCAAGGCTAAGTACTATTGTGTATATTTTATAAACATTGAATTTCGAATTTGATTTCAAAAATGATGCTCTGATAACTATAAGTTAATATCAACATTCTCCCCTGGAGCCTTAACAAGGCTTTTTAAGAAATACCTAGTTAAAAACATTTGCAATATATTTCTTAAATATGTACGATCTGAAAATGAGTACAATTTGTAGACGCTGTATATAAATAGCACTAGCCACATTTTTCAGTCTAAATCACCCCCTCCCCCTCCGCTTGGTTACTGATAAAGTCCGCCCCTGACTCACATGCCACCTGCAGTCAACTGCAGTTGATGACTGATGAGTAATATTGTCCATTAAACAATAAACACTTAAATGCAAACGCACGTTTTGTCCGTTGTTCCGTACAATTTATAATAGTTAAGCGATGATAAATTCAAAAACATGGACAAATTTCAAACAGTTTAAGAATTCTTCCATGTTTAGATTTTAAAATAAAATTGAAGGGATTGAGTGAACATTTTACACAGTGAAACTGTGAATTTAAATATTTTTTCAAATGTATTAGGTATAGCATAAATAGTTTTTTAAGTAGAAAGCACAAAATATGTATATGTATTTGCTTGGGTCAAAAACACTGACGGTATCGAATCTCTTTTAAATGTCATATCTATTTTACAATTCAAAAATCATTTTTTATTTGAATCAAAAGATATTACTTTATTTTTTTTCCGGTAAGTTCGTTTTTATTTGATTTGTATAGTTTTATTATACGGCTGCTACGCTACACATTTTTAAATTACTCAATGTACACCCCTTAAGCTTATCGGAATTAGTTATTTTCCACAACGATTTTGTTTGGCAACGAAAATGTCAACCTATTCAAACAATCAAAAATTACTTTTCAGAAAAAACTATTGCGTCTCGCAGAATTGTTGTAGGGTTTTGACGTTAAGAATTTGATTTTTTAATCAACTACTCGTATAACGTCAGAAAAATATAATTCGAAATACTCAACGATTTGTGGTATACAGACGTTTATGACGACTTTTGATAATAGAGTAGGTAATATTTTAAAACCAAAGTCCAATCCAACCAGATTTTTTCGAGCCATAAATCAAAATCATCGAAACTGATGAGAGGCTTGAGAGTTTGGTCAGGCAAGTTTGCACTTAAAACGCGTCACCCTCAATAATATTATAATACATTATTATGTCTCTCCGACACCCTCGACAGTATTGCAATTTATTATCATAATATTATGTCCTACGCCATAATAATACACGCGCAACGACGTACATAATTTTATTTTATTTATCACGTATTATTGTACATGCAATAGATTTAATATTGTCACGCCGGAAGATGTGGCCAAATGTCGCTGCTCTACGTGAGAGCTGCTAAATGTTTCACATGCACGAGTTTCCCATCACGGCTAATAATCATTTAATGCAATTTAATACGTTTTTGTGACGAACACGAGGCTGTGCTACAAATTCTTTTCTGATTCGAAAACGATACGCGATTGAACGTGTCAACACTATTCGGCGGGTGTGCGACCGAATACAATATTATAATAACAGTATTGTCCGCTGCTAAAAAAAGATGCTCAGTTTTGGACATTTTAGGACATCTCTAAAATGTAGGCATATAGTGTGTAATTAAAAAAAATTACTTTTTAACTTTTATTAAATTTAAAAAATAGTAGAACACTAGAACGTAGTTCGACCCTTGCGATGCACCAACATGTTGTTATTACGATGATTTATCCCCTTACTTAAATATTATATAAAATACGTTTATTTTTTTTGGGGGACAGAGAGAGAGAGAGAGAGATAGCGCATCACAAGATTAATAATGCACGGGGACTCGGACTATAAAATAATATAAAAAAGACAGAAATAAAAATATCCATGTGCGGCGTACGTTGATAAATCGTTGCAAAGTCGCCTCCGCAAGGTTTTTAACCTAACCGGGGGAATGCAATTCGTCTGATTTACTTCATTGGCGGTGCTCCTCCATGACTAAAACTAGCACATTATTGTCGTGCTCGATTTGCGTCACGACTTAACATGGACGCTTATAGCCACACCTGAAGCCGGGTATTTTTCAGGTAAGCACACCAGGTCAAACCAAGGTAAAAAGATCCAAAATCTCAGTTTTTTGGTAAATCAGAAAACAATTTTATCGATTTGATCACAAAAATCGTCGTCACTGGTGGTATATACCCACGTTGCCTATGGTCTATTTTTTAGGAGGGGTTTGTGAGGGGGTGGGTGGTAAAAAAAAAAATAAAAGCCACACCTGAGACAGAAGGCCGAGCACGCCTCAATAAATATACAATTGGTAGCTATATATAGTGAAACAGACGCTGTTCGATGTCTCGTCGAAAACGCTCATTGGCCGTATTATTGCAATCGCTTTCATCTACACTAAGATCGATTGAATTCTCACCTGTCAAATGTCCGCCGCACGAAGGTACCGGTATCTTGTCCAAAGCCACGGGCCTATACTGGTCGGTGGTGGTGGAGGTGGTCGTGGATGTGGTGGTGGTCGTCTGTTGAGCGTACTCGTCGAAGCGCAGTTGCTCGGCAAAGTCCCTGGGCAACCGTCTCACTCCGACTGTATCTTCGGTGGCCTGTCGGTAAACGGGGGAGAAAAAAAAAACAAAAACATTTCAGATTTTGAAGCCGACGAGGTGGAAAAAATAAAAACAAGACCGACCACAAGCTGCAGTCACATAATAATATTACACTAGTACGCGGGGCGCGGGGACGGCGGGAGAGGAGGAGGTGACGATTCGATCTCACATTACCGACTGGAAACTGCAATGACGAGCCCGTTGTGGTACACGGGTTAGGTTTTTTTGCACTTAGAGAGACCGGAATTATATGCAATTGTACGTCATCGTGCCGAGGGCCGGACGTTTCAGCTGGACTGATTTTTCGTCTACCGAATTTTATTTTGCACATCGACGCGCGTTTGTCGAGGCGCGTAGTCCGCTGGTCTCGGCGAATAGTTGTAATATGTAATATAGGTAACCGTTTCCCATTTACGGGAACATGATATTATTATCGCATCGTCCGACGATTAGTTTTCAATTATCGCGGACGAGGGATTCGCTTTTAGCGCTGTCAAAGGTACCACATCAGATTGATAACGGTACGCTCGTTGTTTTGTCAACAATGTTTTCATTATTTTTTAGGATTGCGATTAGGAACGCGATTCTTAAAGCGTAATATAGAGCACGTTTCGGAAGCTATTTCGTGCACATTGTCCCGTGATATATTTTATCGTGTCAATTATAATGCTCATTTTCAGTGCACACAATTCCGGTCTTCAGACGGTATGATCGCTAAGTACAAAAAAAAAAAAAAAAATACTAATACAAATAAATACGTATCGCAAAAGCTCAAAGTCAAGCTCGCCCGTGGTCAGTGCGGGCCAGCTACAAAAGTGCAGCTACAAGGATATTTATATCGTAACATTTGTCCGTAGTGTTACCTTACTATTTACTTATTATATTATTATTACTCGAGGCTACTTCGCCGGGTCGAGTGATGGTTTTTCGCAGCACAAAAAAAAAAAAAAGCGAAAAACACAAAACGAAACAAAACGATACACCTAACGATATTATAATAATTATTGTAATATTCACCTAGTGCGCAGCTAGTGCGGGCTTTCGGCGGCGGCGGCGGCGGCGGCAATATTATACTGTTAGGATGAAGCTATCGGAAAATTCGCGGAAAATTCGGTCTCTGAGGCTTACAGTGATAATCTCACAACAATATTGTTATAAATTATTTCAATAGTATTGTTAAATACAAGTGGACGGTGTACGCGCGGCGGACGGACTCACGACTCGGCCGTTCTTCCGGATGGAGTTACGCGGCGGCGGCGGCGGCGGCGGCGTCGGCGTCGGCGTCGGCTATTTATTATTATTATTATTCTTATTATTTCTCGTTCGCCGTGCTGTACAGCAGCTGTGCTGGCGAGTGCAGCGGCTGAATAATAATAATAATAATAATAATAATAATAATAATAATATAAAACGACGAGACGGGGGTTCGCCGCAGCAGCAGCAGTACGGCAGTCGTACGGGGGAGGTCGACCGAATGAAAAACAGACCGCCGCCGCCGGGAGCGAGGAACGGAAAAAATAAACTAGGAGAAGAGGATAAAAACGAAATCGGCGGAAAGCTGGACGCGATTTATTTATATAAATAATACGCCACTGTACACGGCTCGGAGTAGCTGGCCGCGGGCTCGGAGCGCGTCGGCGTTTCATTATAATATATTGTTGTGAGTGTGATATTTTTATAATATTATATTATTGTAATGCCGTGTGGGTGTGTAAGCGAATACGAAGGGTCTGATCCGTGGTCGGCGGCCCCGCTGGGGGGAGGGCCGGCGCACGCGGTTGCCGCAGTCGGGTTGTGGGTGTCGCGAGATTAAATTATTATTATTATTATTATTATTATTATTATTATTATTACTGTCGAGGAGGATACGTCGTCGTCGTCGGCGGCGGCCCGTGCAGAACGCCTCGGGCAACCGTCCAAACGTCCGCGGTCCGACGAATTATTATTTTTACACTTCGAGACGAAGGCGACGGCGGCCCAAAGTCCGATTCCAGCACGGCCGACATTCCGTCTCCGCGAAATGGCCATCCAGGGGGTGCCGGGGGCCGCCCCCCCCCTCACCACGCGGTTTTTTTCGATTACGATACTACTGCAGTGTTAAGATTTTAAAGTAACTATTATTGTGAGGGGTGGGAAATAGTGGGGGGGGGGGAGAGAATTGTACTTGAATTGTTTGTATTCCCTATATAGTCACGCGTGTTCGTAGGTCTTGGTTCCCAAATGTCGATCGGGGATGATTCTAAAAGTTTTTATATTTTAAGGGATAGAGTGTTTTTAATATTATTCTCTGTATAGGTGCGAAGAAGAACAGTTGAAAATTTAAAAGAAAAATCGTACGCGTGTGTGGATTTACTGATTATTTTGGGTTTATTCGAGATTTCGAGGTCAGTTTATTTCTCAGCAACATGTTTGTGTTTAATATCGATTTATGAAAGTTTAAAACAACGAAGAATTTCTTCAAATGGAACTAAATCAAATAATTGCGAAAAACTGTGTCTGGGAACTTTTTCCGGGAGTGACACACTGACACCCAACGGTTTGGGTTGAATGTGCGCCTTATGGCCGGCGCGCATTCCAACTTTTGGTTTTAAGCGTTTTGACACTTACGATTTTCTAAACACTTATTAGCTGGTGCAAGTATTTTTTACTTGGCTACCTAACTAATAAAAAAGTATCACCGTGGCTTAGTTGTTTTGTTGTATCTTGATTTAAAACAGAACGTCTTAATCAAATTTAAAATGTTTGAAAGTAATTGGTAATTACCTGCAAGGAGCCGACTTTCTAGAATATTGCACATAAATTAACAATTAATACGTAAGAAATCTACATGAAACGATGTAATGTAATGAATTTAGGACGGAAGTGCACATATTATGCTTGGTAATGTTGAACATTTGTTGGGGTATGGTTTACGATTTTGATGGCATGTTTCAATTTGTTTTTTGTACATTTTTTTCGTGGTTTAATCAAATATTATAAACTTATTGCAATATATCTACGCATGAATGTTTGTTTAATTCAAATATTGATTAATCTGACGGTAAATAAAATAAACAAATCTAGACTAGACAATCAGAAAAACAATTCAAACAAATTTTAATATTACTTAATTATTAGGTACAATATTTCATGACAAAAGTAATGATTTTTATGTTTGCCTTTTAATGTATGAACATGCTATCTAATTTTTAGTAATTATTAAATTATGTGGTTGAAATAAGAGAAAAAGATACTATCACAATGTTTTAGTAGGTATATAGTGAAACAAGTTAACTTTTAATTGTTATTTTATTAAGTGGTTATTGATGAAATTGAAAATTGTGATTGAGATAGTAAATTTTTTTGTAATTTCTAAATACCCATTTCGATTTGTAAATTAAGTCACGATGGACAAAAATCAACAGTTGAAGGGGCTCGCGAAAGAGTGCTGCCATGAACACGGTGGCTGCTCTACACTGTGTTTAAGTTTCGAATACTGCAGCAGCTAAGAGTGTCTTAATCGGAAGGTTTAAAGATCGTGGCCAAACGTGAGAGGCACTTCGCGTGGACTGGGACCCTCAACAATTCATCCAAATATTGAAATATGCGTACAAAATAACAATATAAGTTCATCACTATCTCGAACTTGGGAAACGAGTGTCCATGATTACCGTCTCCGGTGTATCCTGTCGAAAGTTTTTATTGGAACTATAGGTGACATATTTTTACTCCAGTTTTTCAAGTATTTAAAATTTCATAACCTTTCTATCAAACCTCGACCGGAACAAGATGAGTCGGACACTAGAGTGGTATCGTATGGTATATTGTGGGATCCGTGCCAAACGCCGAGCTAGGCACTCGCCACTTACTGTAATTTATAAATTGTGTAACGGAAATTATTGGCTGATAAACGACTCGCGTTGATGACATTTACTCGATGAACAAAATTATTTTATCGAATAGAATTTTAACGGATGTTCGGGATTGAGGTCTCTTGGCACCTTTTATTTTTCCGTTAAAGTCTTCCGCGTTAAAAAAAAAAAAAAACAAAATAATAATTATACAAAACACCGTAGAAACAAATTATTTTCGCGCAAGGTAAACCGAGCGTAATAGCTGACACACGTTTTTAATTACGATTTAATACCTATGCCAAGAAAAAAGGAACGATTTAAATTGTGTATTTTGAGCAGTGTTTTATTATTATCATTTAAAGTTTATTTAACGAACGCATATTATATTATCTTTAACAATATAATTCGAAGTATTAAATAAGTAAATTAAATTAAAGCACGTTTATGTTGTTTATTTGCAGAATAGTATGTTGTTTTGAGGAAAATCAGAAATGCTTATTCCTAGTGGACGAATGGTGGAGAACCAGAAACATTTTAATAGTTTTAGTGGGCAGATGATATTTTTTTCATTCGTGACAACGTTAAGTGGGTACCTACAACAGATTTATACCTAAATCTAGAACATAATACATGTTTTATGTATATTATTCGACTCATGAACTACAACAACTAACCGTCCAATAAATTATTTGTGAGTTTAATTTGCATTAAAAGTTAAATAATCAGTAAAAATAAACGAGCAAAAAATATATTATGATGGATATAAAATTAATAAACCTCGATATAAACTTTTAATGTCATGTCGACGGCACCAAAATCACCGGAATAATAATTTAAGGAACGCACATTATTTGTTTAACAATATAATTATTCAAAGTGTTAAAAAAGAAAATCAAGCAAAATATACGTTTAGGATGTTTATTTGCACAATATATGTATTCCTGAGTGAAATCAAAACTGTTTATTCACAGTGGACTAATGTCGGAGAAGAAAAATAAAAAATTTTAATATTAAAACATGTGATATATATATATTTTATTTTTTGTGACAACGTTTACCAAAACCGAGAACACTGCAGTTGTGCTATGCGAGTATAATGTTATTATTTACTTATTTATTAGACATTACATACCTACTGATCATGAAATTATCTGAGAGCTTAATGTTCATTAAAAGTCGGAAAAATAGTAGCGGAAAAAATGGGCTCATTATTATTAAATAAAACAAATAGCGAACGTCTATTTTGGGTACAAACTACAAACATTCTACTAACTAAACCCTCCTAACAGCGGACAAAATGTCAATAACCGAGAGTGCCCGGTACACTGTATACCTATACAGAAGTTTCACTTATTATTTTTTCAATCCACGAAAATCGCACAATTGGACCACAAAAAAAAAAAAAAAAAACAGGAAACGTACTACACTCGTGAGATGCGAACGAATGATATTATGTTGAGAATTGCAAATCATTATTCTTGCACATAACCACAGCCCAAATGTGATGAAAAAAAATCTAGAGTGTTATTTTTAGATGTTCGTATGTGCACTGTGGTTCGAATCGCTACGAAATAAAATTTAATTTTTAATCGTTTCTGAGAAATATTCAACACGTGTTATGTTCTCCATAATTCGCGACCATTTTTTAAATATAGAAATCCTCATCACACGTTATGTTTTACGATGGAAAACGTCGGTCGGAACGAACATATTTCAGACGTATTATTGCACATTTGCACATTTGTTGATACATACAACTACAACGCAACTGCAATGATAATAAAAACATCCATAAATAATTATTGGTCAAAAAGCTCAAAACCCTCAATGCGTCGAGTACTCACTCAGTGTCTGGTAAAAAAGTAAATGGGGTATGTATTATGTGGGAAGTCGCTTAACGTGCTGGCTAGATATAACTTGTAGCCTTAACACATTGTTTAATATTATCATAACAATAAAACGTCCAACGAAGAAATCATAAAAATGTATTCGATGTAAATGAAAAAAGAAAATGATCATACACAAAAACTAAATTTATAATTTCTATTCTTTACTGGGATCAGAAATTTTCAAAAACCGACTAAAACTGAACTTGCACATGTCTACGTTAAATGTACAATTTATTCTTGTACCACCTGCTTAAATAATATGAAGTTTAAATATAGAAAAAATAATTTTTATAAAAAGTTGTGTTTAGGAATGTCTGTACATTCCTGTCGGTCCAGCTCCTAATTATTTTCCATTCATATTTTATTTATAATTTATTATTATTTGAAAATATATAAACAACTCGCCGAGTTTAATCAAAATTATTCCAACTATTTGACCTAATTATAAATTCGCTAATGAAAAAGTCTTGTGCAATTTGTATCATGTTTACTGAGAAACATTTCGTAGGGATGAAATACTGTCAAAAGACCACGCGAACGGTTGCTAATAATAAAATGCGAATTAAATCGACGATGGCGTCAAAACGTATTAATATGTCATTATTTTCGGCCCCCCAGACTGTTAAATCATTATTATTATTATTATTATTATTATAAATGGGCGCGCCACGTCGTTCTCAAAACTTTAATCTATGGCGGGTCCAAAAAGTAAAACAAAATAAAAAACCTTAGACGATTACCCGGTGGTACTTATATTCGCCTCACCGCAATGTGGAGAGAGAACTGAAAAAATGAAAACTATTCGAGAGGATATATTATTATTTTCGGACATAATTGTTTCGCCGCGACTCGGCAACCGCGGCGACGACGACGGCGGTTCGAATAAAAATTATAATTAATTACGTCTGGGTGTCGGAAACCATCGCGGACGACCGTAATAATAATGATTATTAATAATGGCATGAAAAATATGTACCTACTCGAAACGGCGACGACCACTGTAAATACCGTTTTGTCCGTTTTCTCGTAACGGCGCGCCGAGTTTAGTTTTTCCGGCGGCGATTATTTATTCGTTCGGACGAACATTTCGAAAACAAAACGCTCGCCGTAATAATAGCCAGTATGACATAGGACTTTAGACGGATTTTAAATCGCTGCACGATTAAAGAAAAAAATGGGTCGAGCGCGCTTGGTGAATCGCCCTGTATATAGTAACTAATGGAAAATTTATATTATGACGTATACTACCCGAGCAGTACCCACGAATCATGAGAGAAAAATAAAATAAAATTGCGAATTTATTTTAATCGATCTCAAATTGTATAGTAACGAAAATAAAACAAACATCACTCGTAATAATGGCAAGTGTACGATAACACGGTGATAATCAAGCCCCGGGATATAGGACTTTAGCGCACGAGTTCGAAAATACGAATTTACGATCACATAGTTTTGGGGGGGTTCAAAACAGTAATATTTCATCAGTTCTCAGTTCACATTGCGAATAGTGGAGTGTTTAAAAAATGTTGAAACACGAGTGAGTGGTTTTTTTATTTTTAACGAAAAACTAAAACCGCGTGGTTTCAATATTTAACAGTGAATAATAAAGAATATATTTTAATGATTTGATAGTAAAAATGTGTAATGATAAGTAGGGCATTTCCCGGAAACATAACTTGGCGGGCATCTTCGTGAAATGAAGGTCGGGAAATATTGTAAAAGAATCAAGGTATATATACGTTAATTAATGGCATATTTCAATTAGGTATTCAAATATTTTTGATAAAAAACTATTTTTACGGTTCGAGTGACTCATCCCTCAAGTGAACAGGTCGTTGGAACAAGTGATTGTTATTTCGTAAAAATAACCATATTTTGTCGAATATACAGTGAAATTTCCATAAAACGATAAAATGAACTTCCATCCAACGAAATATTTTTGAGAACCAAACCAAATTTATTCAAATATATTTAACGAAATTCTCTATAAGACGAATTTTTTTTTGTCCACGAGACTTTTTAATATGGAATTTAATTAAAATGCGAGGGTATCAATAATTAATAATTACTAGATATATATTATTTATAATTGTGGCGTAATTATAATTAATAGCATGTTTCAGTTAGGTATTCAATTGTTTTGATGAAAGCATAACAGTTAAGAAATTAAATAATTATAAATGAAAATAAATCAAATGTCGATTTTCTTTTAATTGATCTAAATATATAACTAATTAAAAATAAAACAAACATTACTGATTACTCGTTATGATATAGTACACAGCGATTAGGTTGTTGGACTTTGTGCACGAGTTCGAAAATATTCACGACTTGATTTTGGTATATATTTCGCACGGAATAGTATCAATATTTTAAACAATATTTCGTAATTTGTACTATAACAAGAATCAATGATTGTAATTTTAAGAAATAGTCATCAAATTGTACAGAAAAACTTTTTTTTAAATGCCAATAATTTTTAGGTTTGTAAAATGTTTGAGGATTTAACATGGTGAGAATTTCCACGGAATGGCCGGGAATTTTAAAAACCATTTCCAGAATCAACAATATTACTATTTGTTAAACATTGCGTAAACTAATATCATATAATTTCAATGGGAATTCAATTTTTTTGACCTAACACATTCCATAAATAATAATTAAAGATGAATAATTAATCAAATTGTAATTCATTCTAATCTATCAAAATTACATACAAATTATTTTTATTGTGAGCATTTTCATTGGAATGTTGGAAATTATAATGTGCAATAATTTATGATAATAGAACCTAAATCATTAAATATTATTAAATCAGCTATGATGTGCTAGATATTGATTAGTGTTTCATGGAAATTAAATGTATTTTTGTTTAATATCGGGTAAATATTGTAGTTGCATCTTGCATCTTTATGAGTATATTTACAATAATTTCGACATAGTTAATCACTTAATATTATTATATTTAATTTTGCATTGGAGCTGTATCACTAGTACACTATCAGAATATGTGGCTATGTTATTGAATACCATTTTAGAAGATTTATGTTGTACTTAACTTTAAGATGTGAAAATAAAATATCAATTTAAAGTTGAAAAAAGTTCAAAATGAATTGGTAAATGAAACATCCTAGTGACGGTTAACACAGTAGTGGTTGTACTTCAGAATAGAATTCAGTTAGTGGTTAGTGGTTGCAGAAACTCTGAGTGTTGTAACTCGTAGTTACAGTCTCTCATAAAAATGAAATTAGTACGTAGGTAAGATTTGTTTCATGTTTTGTACGGAATTGTTCACTCTTCAACATAAAATTCTGGTTGGAGATTAAATATTAATACAGGTGAGTTGCATAATATCAAAACTATTCACATTTACTTGATTTACTAACTCTAATATCATATTAGCTATAATGTGTTTATTTGTTTTATGGGGGGATAACGTAAAAATATGCATTTAAATGTATTGTATTATTTCCTAGAAAGTTCAACCCCCTAGTCACGTAGAGTATTAGTAGGTTTTAGATTATGAATAAAGTGTTGATAGTTAATATATTATTGATGCAGCTTTTCTATTCACGTCAGCTGGGGATGCTATGTTCTGAAATTGGCATTTTAAGTGCTTACTGCTTAGGTTGTAGATTTTCAATATAATTCCGCTTTTTGAATTTGATACAGCTATAGTGTAAAGTGCACGAAATAGTGCACTACCTATGTATAATAATATTACGGAACGCGTAACATAATCAAAAAAAAAAAAAAAAATTACAATTTACAATCGGACAATATAATATAAAATACACCTACGATTTTTTAGTCTCCACACTACTACTGTACATAAGCGAAACAAAAGTTAGTCGTAATCAGTCAACACAGTACTGAAGAAACATAGATATATTATATACCACCTCAAACTGACCTGATCACATGTCGTTCGGAGAGTAAATCTGTTCGTTTTAAGTGTGTTTCCAGACGTGTCCGCTCAAGCCACAGGTGCGCACTTGACATTTTTCATCGAGACCACACATTATATCATGTTATGTTTTTTATTGTCGTATGGGTACAATGAACAGGTCGGGTAGTAGACAAAAGTAGACAAAAATAGGTTTATTTGTGCGTCGCGTACAATCTAATTAAGAGGACACAAACTCGATTTTCAGGGGCTTTGTCAAGTTTAGTGAAATATTTAGGTAGTCATTTTTTGACAGTGTCCTGCTCCTTCAATGCTTAAAATATTAGTCATAGATTTAGACAGTTCTATGTTTTCGTATGCGGATATTGAAAACCTTTAAGTTTGATCATTGTACGCTGTAGAAAATGTCAATTGAGCATAATTAATACTGTTTGCGTATTTAATAATAATGCTCTGTACACTTGTGATTTACAAGCAGGTAAATCACAGCCAGTGACAACATTATTACTATATCACGTCGGAAGTTTATGAAATAATATCAAATCTGTTTTTACACAAGCGCTCGAGCTGTTTTGTAAAGTTGATTTCTTTGCGTAAATATTTTACAACTTTTGCGTGAAGAAAATTTATTTTCATTTATTTTTAATTGTATTGATATCGTCAATTATTTGTGTGCTACTGACGTAGTAATACAAATATTGTACCAGTGGTCTTCGTGGATCCAAAAAAAGTTGTTCGATGGGAAAAATCCCAAAATCCAAAATAACATTCGCGCACCTCAGTTTTAACGGGGGGGGGGGGATGTGACAGCGTCTGTGTGGGTCGCATCGAGTAGAGAAATGAAAAAATAAGTACAATGACTAGACTTTATTAACTGTATTTAATAATATTATCATTTCGTACATCAATGTCGTGTAAGATTATCAACAATAATAATTATTGTTATCTACACCAGACTGCGGAGAGATATTATAATTATGGGCAAGAGAAAATATTATAATAATATATTATGTAATTTATACATGCACATAAATCGATATTAATAAATATTATTATTGTAACAAATGTATGGAGTGCTCCGGTTATTAATAACGATAATATATAACAGTAATGATTAAAAATAAAAAGTTATAATAGTAATAATAATAATAATAATAATAATAATAATAATAATAATAGTAATATAATATTAATATGTATATATTTTAAGACACCATCATGCTCCGTTTATACCGACTTAAATGTAACATTACAATGCCCAAGCGACGCGAAAAGCTATTCCTATCACGATTTGATGCAGGCACGTACACAGAAAAGACTATTTTCGAGGATGGGTTGGTTGAACCATCCCCCCCCCCCCCACACACACACACACACGCACAATTGTATACGTATAGCTGTAAATTCGACTCCGTTAAAAATTTTGATTCATGTAAATTGCGGCTAAGGATACTTTTGGAAAATCAATGCATTTTCCTTCCATTTTTCAGACCAAAGATTAGAAAACATATCGTTATGCGTTAATACCGGTATATGGTTACAAATATCAGTTTTGCTCTTTACGTTGTTTCAGGTTAAAAATGTATTATTTAAATTTAGTGACTCGTAAAAATGCGTTTGAATGTATGATTAACTCCTGTACAAAATCTAAACGAATAATTCTTTTTTTTGTTTGCAAATTCTATCATTTTCCTAGTATATTTTTCTACTTTTCTTCCACTGATTTTTCGAAAATAATACGTGACGTGTCACTTCGAATGTCTCGTTTTTCGTAAATCTCCTGGGCCGCAATTTGCACATGGCTGTGAGCTTTTTTTCCGAGACGCATTTTACCTTTTCCGCTGTATACGTGCCCGAGTTAATGATAAAAACAACAATAATATCGTCATCATCGTCATCCCAAACATACTAATATTATAATTATACAGCTCCCTCAGCTCACACTACGAAGTGATCCAATACTATCGTCGACCCTCCAACTATGTCGTTACAAAAATAATATATCATATTTTGTACGATATAATAATGAACAATATTATTACATATGATTATGGTTATTGTTTTTTTATTAATTTTTTTTTTTTTTGTTGTTGTTGTCGTTGTGGTTATATAAAATACGTTTCGTTTGTTCATGGCGTTACCGTAAATTTGTAAAACCCGTCTTTGACCGGCTGTCCGCCGAACTTCATCGTCAACGTGTAGTCCCCGGGCTCTCTGACCGAATAGTTGATCACGTAAGTGCCATCGTTTTTCGGCACGACTTCCGTGTTTACGAAGTAACTGAAATAACACAGACGCGCGCACACACACGACGTCACTTGAATATACTTCGCGAAATGCTTCGCAACCACACGATGTATGTTGTGCGAGTAGATTGAACGGGGTCGGGGTCAATGGAGGATTAAGGGGGGTACAGGGCCTTGGCCTCCCCTTGGTATGTTTGCTGTGCTATATTTTATGTAATTCTAAACATGTGGTTGTGACGTATGACGTATGAGTAAATAACCGTACAAATACTTTTAAAATTTTATGCTTAGTAAGTGAGTTAGTCAACCCGTTTTGCATTATAATATAAAATTTCTCTAAGGTATAAGATTGTTTCCTGTAAGTATGTGTTTAATATTGTTTTGAAAAATCATGGCCCCCCTCCCCCCAAATCGGTCAGGATGTTATGTTCTCACGCATTCAGATTTTGTACGATATTGAATGGGAAAACCGGGTGGTATAATTTTTTTACGGAGACACGATGACGATAAGTAGTCAATAATTTTTAGAATAATGCTATATTTGTATATTTGTTTGGAAAGTGTTTTAAAGTATTAATATTCTGGTTTGGTTTACGTCATATTTTGTTTCATAATAGTATACGGTACACCGACTATACCTTCCCAATAAGTAACGCAAACAGTGTTGAGGTCCAGGTATTAATGGATGTTCCAATGCATTATGCAGTGAAGTCATCAGTTTATTTTGTGGGGAGGGGCTATAATAGCAATTCTAACCCTTCTTATTCGCTCCTGTGTATCTCACATTTCCAATCAACATTTTTATCACATAGTTTTAAATATTTCGTTAATTTTGTGGATTTTTATATTTTAGGTTTTAAGATCATACATTGTTTCATGTTCTATCGATTCAACAAGTAAAATAAATTCGAGTACAAAAAATGGTAGAGTTAGAAAAATTATATAGCTGTCAAAGTATTATTTTAGTATTTTGACATTGTTTGGAAAAGTGAATGAAAGTGGAAAGTTATTTTAATTGTTATAATGTGTGTAATTTACAACGGTCCATATTGTGATAGGAACTTCCTACAACTCGTGCGAAGTGACTTTTAATAGTGACTGATACGTATCAATACTAAACAGCCTTTCCTTTCAGTGCTTGGTTTAAATATATTAATTATAAAATACTCATAATTTCTAGAACTCCACGATATTAAAATATAGACAGTTAATCAAATTTCGCATCAATTGTCTGTGTAATGTGTACCAATGTTATTTTATGTCGTTTACATCGTAGTTATATGTACTTTTTGGAGGAACACGAGAAGATTGTTCACATTTTTTTCTTTTAAGATAAATTTTCAAATGTATTCGTTAATTGTTTAGTTTTTGGTTGTTAAACTCAAGTTAAGAGTTAGCCAATATTTAAAAAAAAGGTACGGAAATCTAAAGGTTATCAAATTATTTTTAAAATGTACATGGAGTTTATAGTTTATTGGGCTGTAAAAATACGTTTAGAAACCGGGAATTTAACACGATCGCAGAGTGAGCTTTCCTAACTTGTTTGGTAACCCGCCATTTAGTCCTGTAAATAATTCCCGGCGACAAATGATCCGCGACATTATCTGACCTGGTGCCAAAATACCCTGCACCAAAAATATCCGGCTCAAAACAAAAAAAAAATGTTCACAGTTTCATTTTACTCCGTTTAGTTTTTCAGAGTTCAAAAAATAAATTGCAAACATTTTTGCATATCATCCCAATTTTTAAGTATTTTATTTACTCATACGTATACACATGATGTTTCAGTACTTTTTAGCACTTGAAATTCCGAGCTTTGAATTTATTATCACCGCATGTTTGTACTGTAGACATATTAAGAAATGGGCTGCGTATTCCCTATAATACTCATGGCTTTGACCATCAGAATATGGAGTAGGAGATACGGACTACAACTAACCCTGAATGTGGAAGAAACAATAAAATAATTTACTTTGTAAAATAAGAATTATTTTACTGATAACTATAAGAAAATACAAATCAGATTTGACGCTTGAGTGCATTTGTTTTTGTAGCCGTATAATCATTGAATAAATTTGTTGTCAACAGAACAATGAGAAAATGAAGGAAATAAAAACGGTGAACAAATGTAGCATTCGCAGACGCCCTGCGGTTCCTTCAAAAACTTCACCAATGCATAGGCGAGTTACCTCAAATCATAATAAATCAAAAACTAAAGACCAAAAATAAAAAAAAAACCATTACTTGCCCGAGTATTTTAAAATTGTAAAAAAATTCAAATTTGAAACTTATTGTGAATTATAATAAGTATACTACCTATATGTCCTATACATATAACAATTCCTTTATCACTCAATTAGAGTAACTAACTTTCTTGGAGACATTTGTGATTGGTGCTTTTTCTCCCATAATCGGGGTAAGTCACAGTCCATCTCCCTGATTATCAAAGTGGTTTTCTCTCTCGGTGCTCAGCCTATTTCTCAATATGTCTACGGTGTTTACACGCGTTGATGTGTCGAGACTTACTGCCCTTCCACCGGTCTTATCCGGCACGTCACGTTCCCGTCACCGCAGTTCCTTGCGTTCACGACGATGCTGTGGTTTTTACCCGTCAGTATTCGGCTCTCTACGTTCCCCATGATACGACAATTGCCCGCCTTCGGACGGATGCACGGAAAATAAAAACAAATAAAAACAAATTGAAATGAAATGAAAACGACGACGACTACGCCGTCGTCACAATGATGTAAACTATTATGTTTCCGGTGAAAATAACTCCGAAAAAAAATATCTCCAGTCAAATGAATATCTTGAGTAAAAAATATATACTACCATAGGATACAGGGCGAAACAGAAAGACGCGTCGATTAAAATAAGTTTTGTTTCAATCAACGTTTAAACATTTAAAAAAAAATAATTTATAGGCACACGTGCTACAATATACGGTATGACATTTTTTTTAACAGGTACCGAAAATGAAAAATTTGAAATTAAATTAAATTTGAAAAATTCAAAACTTTGTAAATCTAATTTTTATCAAGTCGCTTAATTTCCTGACATGAGTATTTCTTAAATTATACATTTTCTAAATGCCTAATTTTTATCATTTTTGTCTCACATTTAACTAGTATCAAATTTTTTTGAGGTGTTCTGTTACACCCTTTGGAGGAAAAATGGTTGGAAGTTATCGTGGCACATTTTTAGGTATTATTATAGTGTGACCTATAATTGTAGCTGATCGGGTGTAGCTAAAGTGTATATGTAAAAATACTAAGTTGAAAAAAACAACAATTTTTTGAGAAATTGTATCGTAACTAAGAAGGATCAGAGTGAGCAGTCGATAAGTAACTCATACCCTAATTTATAGGGCTACGAGTATTATTTTAATTTAAAAACAAGGCGTCCACAAATTTATATTACGTACGTAGGTTAAATCGTAGATTGGGCTATAGAATACTGCACTAAATATTACTGTTGGACATCCATTTAAATTAATCTCAATCGATATTATTGGATAATACTTTACAACAATAGGATCCAGAAGTTCAAACCATATTTATGCTTGGTTGTCTGAGTTCAAAAATTAGATCGAATGTTGCAAGTTTTTGAATAAAATTGTATTTTCCTGTAGAATGTTTTGAAAATAGTACTTCGATAATGTATCATAATATTGATTTATAACGTGTATGTTAAATTATAAGTGTTACAAAAAAACGTCTGCATGAAAATTAAAAATTGAAAATAAGTTGTTAGTCATACAACTACCATGGTTGGAATTTGCACCTTTAAACTCTCCGATAACTCCAAGTCCAGGTCCAGATGTAAAGTAGCATGTCTCTGAGCATGCTTTATTTATATATTTTCGATGCTTTATAATAAACTCAGGTTTAATAAGATAGGTTAAATTAAATATAAATCTTGAAAAAAAAAGTTCTATGATGAAAAATTACTTCAATGTCGTCAAATATTATATCGTTTGACAAAAATGGACATGAACTATATTTTAGAGTCCTTTGCTCATAATGTTAAATAATAAAAATAAAGTGGTGATTATTTCAATTATAATATATAATATAATATTATATTCTTAATTATGTAAATATGTCAATTTTAAACGTTATAAAATTTTGAAAATTTGTTAGGGACGTTTTTTATCTGAGGATTTCCATAATATATCGTTATGGTATCATATTTTTTATTGGAGATATTTTTTGGGAGTTAATTTTACCGGCCACCTCTGTCACAATCAGTCTATTCTATAATATAATAGTTCGATTATTATGCTATGAAATTGTATGACAAAATTCAGAGGAAGCTGAAAAAAACTTATGTTAAGTCTAACAAAAGATTATGATAAGTACAACACTCTTCTGGACGTATTGTCCACAATAAACTGTAACACTCAACTCGAAGCGTTTAATTTTTTCGTGAGATTGTGTTAAATGCTATTTTTTTGAAAAATCTCCAACTGCCAAAAGTATATAAAATTGCATAAGATGAGTAATAAACAAGATATCGATTGTACGGTTTCGCGTAACACTCGCCTGGACTTGTTATTCACAATAATCGGCAACACACAACTCGAAGCGTTTAATATCTTTTTTTATGAGAGTGAATTATAAATTCGATTTCTATATTACTTTTTTTCGAAGAATCTTCGACTGTCAAAAAAGTATAAGATTGCATATAAGACGAGTAATGAACAAAATACTGATCGTTTATTGTTTCACTCTATTGTTTTATTATTATAATATCGATTGGTGGTCTGCGAGCAATCGATGTCAAAATATTAGTAAAAACAAAACCACAATTAGGTAGATACCTACAACAAACGTTTAAAAATCAAACAAGCGAAACGTAGCGTAAACGAAAACGTAGATATTATGTTACATAATAAATAGTGTATAATATGGTATTATACTACTGATACAGGTAGCCAATAGTATACCAATGTTATATTGGTATAAACCATGACTCGTTAATAATCCTATAGCTTTCATGGTACAATATGAAGTACAGCATAAGTGTGGTTACTGGTTCTGCATGGTACCTATTGTCTTTCAACGAGTATACGTAGTGGACTACGAGTCACGTATTTCGATAATTTTTCGAATTCCGAATGAAACGTTTCCGTCAGCGTTTGCTTTTAGTTATATAAGCCACTTGGTATTTTCAAAATTGTCCAAGTGATGGACGACACTCAATCGTCCGTTTCTTTTTTTTCATAATGATACATTCGATAGTATCCATCCTCCCACAATACCGAATAAATCGACGATAAATGCGTTCTCTTATCCACGGTATTTTAATTTTAATGTTAATTATTTCTTCTCCGCTTATCGTAACTCCTTTTTTACATGATAAATAAATCAATAATTGTGTCCGAAACACTTTCGCAGAACAATAAAACCAGTAACGAATATAATTTTTATAGTATTCGCGGTGTTTGCTCTTCATATTATATTCATTTTTATCATTATCATTATTATAATTATGATCACCTACCCCCCCCCCCAAATGTTTAGAACATAACGTTGAGTAGTGTATAAACGTCAATGGGCAGACGGATCACCTACGCATGTGCACACAACTGGCTTTAAAATATCACTTGTCATAAACGATATTTTAACTGACACTGCAGTTGTTTTTTTTTTACGAAAATAATTCAACTCACAAATAACATAATAATAATATTAAATGGTTGCGAAACGGCGTTTTTGAATTCACCGAGCTTAACTTTATCAACTACACGTAAGTCGAATAGTAAATGCGTTAATAGTAAGCTGCATCTTTAGTATAATAATGTCATAATATTGTAACGACGTCATGTAATCAGCGAAGTTCTCATAAAATTTGTTAAAAGTATACTCAGCACAGTTTTAGCAACTTTAATGAAAAATTTTAGGACTCCAAAAAAAGTCGTCCATATTCTTCCATTATCCACATTAATAGTTCCAGACCTTTTTATGATAATGGAGAACTGGATAGGAGTTTTTTTGATGACAGTCAAATTTTTATTTTTATTATTATCATTTATTTCAAAAAACGAGCGTGTAAATAAATATATTAAATGTAATTTTTATCGGTTTCCAATAAAGACACGAAACGCCCTGAATTACAAAAACATTGAGTTTTTTTTCACAAATTTTTTGAAACATAATATTTACACTCGTGGCTTAAAAAAAAGGTCTTGAGATATTAATATAGCATGTAAAAATGTGGAGTATACCCAATGAGAACACCACTGCTTTTTATTATTATGTTATATTTATAAATAACAATAATGCTAGCGCGTCTCAATAGTCGGTCTAATACTTTGTATATTATTGTTATTATTATTATTATTATTATTATAATAAAGCGTATAAGCATAGGTGGAAATCGATTACAGTTTCGGGGAACGGGGGGAAGGGCTAACATTTCTAACAGCGATGTGAGCGGGAGGGGCGGCTTCGATGCCACACAACTGAAGAGCTGTCCGTTTTTGGCGGGCTAGCGGGACATTTGGGATAATAACCCCCCCCCTCCAATTTCCACATATGAGCGTAAGCCGTTCAAGCGTTAGAATTTCACAACGATCATGCAACGGGGAACTTACATTTCCAGTGGAGTACGACTGCACGTGAATCGGCGATTGCGGTAATGGTTTGCCGTCATATAGCGCTTCGATCGAGTACCGACCGCAGTCATCCGGTGTATACTTGATCTTGTATAAATTATCCTTCTTTTCGATGTCCACCGCTCTGGGAAAACCATCGGGTCCCTGCAGCAGAGAGTACGGTCACATCGTCATATTTTTACAGCACTCGCAAGAAAGTCTTAAGAGAGCACAGTATTTCCGCTAAGGCTTACCATAATTCTCAAGTCCAATTTTCCGGAACCGGCGTCAGTGGCGTCCACGACGAAATACGTGGGAACAGAAGCCTTGACACCTCGAGAGTCGGAAACACCGGGGCCTTCGATCTTGATTTTATCCAATTCGAACTTGGGCCGAACTCTGAGCTTGAAAGGGCTGAACAAAAAAAGGGGAAAAAGGAGACGGTCGTCTACCATGAAACGGTCTTATGCACATTGTAGATGTATAAATAATATCAATATAAATAAATTATAATTTACAGACGAATCATACATTTTCATAATCCGTTAATGGTTATTATAACCAAAGGTGGGCAAGTTAATGAAAAAAATTAACTTTAACAAGTTAAGTTAATTCAATAAAATTGCCTTCAGTTAAGTTAAAAGTTAATTTTTTTTCAAGTCACAATAATCATAAATAAGCCATCAATTTCCCTAGTATTTTGATTTATACAAACATTTACCAAGACGGTTAACACTGTGCAAACAGGACTTAAAATTATTGTTATAAATTATAATACATTGTTATCACTTATCAGAAACTTATAGGTTACATTTATATTTTATACATAATTTAAGATTAGGTAATAATTTCAACTAAACCGCAAAATAAATAATACAATTATTATATAAAAATAGTGACATGTTAATTGTTCTAATCGGATTTTCACTTTAAAAGTTGTATATTGTATATATTATTGATATCGCCATCAACACTATGATATTTATTTATAAGCCGGTTTTTAGATCTATACTTGGAGAGACGAATTAAAAATCGTATTATTCAATACCGAGTAGATCATTATAAATAAAACTCGTGAAAATCGCCAGTCCAAACAATATTGTCAATTATCATTTATATCAGTATTCTAATTATTACTATTTACTAGTGTAGATTAAAATATAATCTGATTATTATGAATTGATGATATTATAATTTTACAAAAAATAAATTACTAAAATCGAAAGAATAAGTTTTGTATGTTTGTTCCACGTGATATGAAAAAAAATTACAATTAACTTAACTGTGCCATAATGATAATTAACTTTAAAAAATTAAGTTAAGACAATACAAAATTTAACTGAATAAGTTAATAAGTTAAAAACAAAAATAGTTAACTAGTTATGTTAAAAGTTACAACAAAATTAACTTTTTAACTTAACTTTAACTTTTTAACAAGTTAATGCCCACCATTGATTATAACCTGTGACACATATCACTCTATCCACATCGTAAATATACGTTCAGTGTTTACTGTTTACCTAAAATCGTAACTTTACAACGAGACAGCTGTTAATCAATTAATAAACAATTATTGGGATTCTGAATTGCGTTTTGTATTATTATTAATTTTGAAATTTTGTGTTATAACTCTCGGAATACAATAATTAGAGATAATTACATGGCTATTAAATTAAATTATGATTTGTATCTAAATGTTGTAGATGTTTTTATGTTCATAATCATTATGTATTCATATTTACCTGTCTGGTACTTGATGTCCGTTGTACAATACGTTGGCTGTGAGTAGAGCGCCTTCCGGATTAGGAGTGTAAGTAACATCGTAGGTACCGTCTTCATTGTCTCGAATAATCGGTTTCTGTTGTAATGGACCTGATGAATGAATAGGGCATTACAATAATGTTACACAATTAAACGATTAATACATAAAAAAAAAAGTAACATCAAATGCTGAAATCCCGCAAGCTAGGCTAATCACACGTTTAGCCGAACGTTAAAAAAGTATAAAATTAAAATAAATACGAAATGTATGAATGGGACATGTAGTTAGTGAATAGTATCGCCGCGGTAGTCTGCAGGAGGGAAAAGAGGGAAAGGAGGGAATAGAAATTAATCCCAGTTTAGTAAGTTCTGAAATAAATTTGGGTAACAATACATTTCCATGACATGAAAGTTCTATGTAAAATGATGTTATTGGAGTCAGTGACGGTCTTGCTCTAAAGTAAACTTAAGGAAAAATTCGAATAAGATTTAAAATCGAGTTCGGACACTGCGAAAACAAAATTAAATTTCTCACATACCTAATAAATACTGACTATCAGATCCATGAATTATTTAATATACATACAACTGTTTAACTGAAAACATTATTGAAATATCCAACTCAGCTCCAACAACTGACAAAAAGCTGTGCTAGCATTGTCAGTATGGCTAATACGACTAAATATTATTTATTAACAAATTATTCTTTTCTGTATATAGTGTGAACAATGATTAATGTTGTATTTCTAATGACCGCTTAAAATTATATTTGACATTATAAAATTAATAAAGAAACGATCCAAGCGATTTTACCTTTGTCGGTTACCATTTTCACGTCTACATTTCCTTTGGCAGATTTCGAAGCGTCCACTTTGAACGTGATGGGCGTGTTGGCCCTGCAATACTTTGGGTTGATGCCTGGCCCACTCACCTTGATGTCATTCACGGTTGCAGGACGATCGACTGTGACCTGTAATTCAACAGATTTTGTTTTATTAGGGTACCTATTACATACATTTTAATCGCAAACGCCGGCTGGAGTCAAATTTACAGTTAATATAATAATAGGCACTACCGTAAGATATACGTATAATTCACATAATATATTTAAATCAAAAGAGGTATTTGTTGAGAAAGAGTGATTTAATGAAAACAAGTGCAGAGGGAAGTACGATAAAATCTGTAAAGAATAACCTCATTATAGGTAGCGTCACGATAAATGAATGTCTTATTTTCTTATTCATTCGAAATAGTGAACAACAAGTGAATCATATGACAACAGAATAAAAATATTTATAATGGACATCATAGTATAATAGTCTTAGTCTAAATATTCGGATTTAGGAGATACCGACGGTAACACTCAAGAGAGTAAAATTATGATATAGCAGCTACATAACATACACGAGTTGTACTTTTTTTTTATTTTCAGTTGTTGAGCAGTTATCACGACCTGAGAGAGAACAGCTTTGAGTACAAATTCAAAGAAAACAGCTCAACAGTGCCAGTTTCCAAAAAGTCTATACTTGACGCGCAACAATATACACAAATACGCATAAATGGCCGAATAATTGTTCATATCATGCGAAAATACTGAGGGGTTTTGTCAACGCAAGACTCGCTCCGTTTAAACGGAGATCGAAGTGGTACGAATGATGACTGTAACGTCGGCTTATAAATAATTTATATATATTATATAGTTAGAATAATTTGAATAATACCTTAAACGGTGACCCGGGAATGTGTTTTTCAGCGAACTGAATGCTCACATCGTAATCACCAGATTCTGTAGGGGTGTATTCGACCGAACACGAACCATCGCGATTATCTTTGCACGTCATTTTCGCCTCGGATGGGCCTTCGATGGCCAAACCTAAGCTTCCAGTGCCAGCTCCTAAAAAATTACAAAAATATTGTGTTCAAGTTTGAAAAACATTGCTTTTTAACAAGCGATTTTTCAACTGCCGTGTTCCCGAATCGGTTCGATCGGCGAAGGCGGTACAGCACGGAGATCAAGTTCTGAACATTTCAATGTTTTTTTTTTTTATGTGTATCTCATTGATTTATATCTTAAAAAAGTTATGTAATTGAATAAAAAATTTATCACCATAAAATATACACAAACATATAGAAACAATGTTGATTATACATTTTTCAATAAATAAATCATACCTCGATAGGCAGTAAAATGAAATTCAAATGAAAGGACAAAATGCGTTCATATTACTAATAATATTATGTTACGCAGAGAATAGAACAATAATTTAATAAACTAAAATACTTGCGACGGATAAAATTCGAAATAATTACTATGTTTAAATTTCATAAAAACGAAAATTTCCTAATAGACAATTTAAGAAAAGTTTGACACTACAGTATTTAATTATAAGTGAGATTTACAATTTAATAGATATTTAAGTTATGATAATATCGTATTGAAAGACTTTATAATAAATATCATATTATTAAGACGACAATAACGTTTATTAACAGAATTTAAACGATTTAAATTTTGAAGTAAACAATATTTTGGGGATAATAACATATGACCATTCCAGTTAGAGCATAACAAATAATTTAAATATTATTATGTTTGAAAAAACTAAAAAAAATTTCTGCTACCTCTAATTGTAGAAAATAAATAGTAAAAATATTAAAAAATAGATCAGTTGATTTTTCCAATAATAAGACAGTATCTAAGTATCTTTAAGTATCTTCCTAATATAAGATATACATTTTAAATATATTTTTATAATCTAAATGGAAATTTTCATTTTAAAATTCTATTCGACTTCCGATACTATTAAGACCCCTTAGGGGCGTCCTGCATGAATTACCTTTTGTTTCGACGGTGAAAGCATTGACTTTGTTGATAATTCCTTTGGTCAAACCCGGTCCAAAAGCTCTGCACTTGCTCGCGTCAGTTCCTCGTTTTACGTTCACGGAAAACGGTGAGCCTACTATGGGCACGCCGTCGTAATAAATGTCGATCGTGTGTGGTCCTAAAAAATTGATAAAAAAATTACGTACACGACACCGGATAATCCATTTAACTCAAGTCACTCGGTATTTCGAGAACAATCAACGTTTTAAAAAGTATTTTTTTATATAATTAAAACAACATTAAAAAAAAAAAAAAATGTTTACCAATTGTTTAACATTTTCAATTTTTTTTTTTATTGTTGATGACAACACGCGCACTATATTATTAAATCCTTTTTCTAAAGTTGAATATTGTTTGGATTCCGATACGTAATAATTTTGGACGAGCAGTTTATTAGCTGTGAGTATTTACAGTTTAGATGAGTGGAGTGGAGTAGTAGAGGGGCAGGTACCTCGAAAAATGTTGGTCCACTTTAATCCACTCATCTAAAGTTTAAATGCCCAGGACTGTAATAAACTCATCGTCCAAAATTTGAATTTTATAGATCGAAATGATGAAATAGTTTTAAAAAAAAACATAATTTTTGGACATCGGTTCGTGTGCACATAATTAATATTACATTGTCGGTGGAAAGGAAACATCCCTAGATAACAGACCATGAAAAACACCCCTTGCCTGAGAAACGAACAATCTTATAAACGTTACGGTCGGAGTTCTCAAGACGAGAATATTACCTTCTTCGAACGGGGTGTAACTGATTTTATATGTTCCGTCGCTTTGAGGCGTTATGAACGTTTCGGTTCTGCTGCCAGATGGATTAGTCACCGTGCAGGTGACGACCCCTTTGCCGTACTTGGCGACGGCTCGTGAATCCACGGAGAAGTCGGTCGGCGATCCCAAGAAAACTCCTAGGAAATGAAATGTAAAAAAACAATAAATTACTGGTTTTCGCAGTCTGACAAATATTCGCTACAGACACAACGGCACTACAAAATCAAACAAAACGTCAAAATCAACTAAAATATAATAATATCATAGATTAACATATTTTATTTTATAAAATTACACATTTCGACTTATGTTATTTATAATAACACGCATAATTATATTAGATGAGCGCAACGGCAATGCAACGATCTATCGGTCATTTTTTGGATTTTATATAATTTGGATTTGACTCACTAGTAGAGGTCACTAATATTATAGTGATAGTCAAATCCAGAATTAAATAACGAGCCGTAAATTATTGCATCGGGGTTACCTATATTGTATGGTGTGATTATTAATCTATGATAGTAATAAAACGCACTCGAAGGAGTAATAGTTATTAAACAGCATAAAAAATAACACACTTTATCAGATAAATAATAATTAATTGCCAAAGGTCTAAAAAATAGCCGAAAAAGTAGTAATAATCAAGTAACTTGTCTTACACAATTTACGGTTATTATAATACAATATTATCATGTTTAATGTGGCAGTAGAATTTGCACATTTAATAGTTAACAGTTTGTCTTACGACTTATGCATGTCGTCGGTGAGCACGAGACCGTGCTGTTCGGTTTCCATATAATTCCATAGGCGTGCGCATGGGGTGTGAGGACTGATAATTTTTTTTTTTTTTTTGGGGGGGGGGGGGCTCGACAGTTTTTCATTGACAACATGTCGCTCTTGAGAGAGAACAAAAAACAAAATTTATGGGAACGATCCATTTCCACTATTATATAGGTAGTATATGTGGGCACTCAATTATGTGACTATAATTGATGAAACATAACCAATATTATATGAAATCAGATCAGATACATAATTCTTCAACGAACAAGCGTCTTATTTACAAAAACCAACATTAATAAAAAAATGAACAAAAACCAATTACTTTTTAGGTGATAAGGAGCAGTGAGGTGAAAAACGGAGATAATATATACTTTTAAGGCGATAGTATGGATTATTTGGGGGCAGTGGCGTGGCCAGGGGGTGTTTTGGGTGTTGAAACACCCACTTTGGCCTTATTCATGCAAAAAATATACTTATTATTAATTATACGGGTAACGCTTATTCTTCAGAATACTAACAAATATGTTTTCTTATAGTTCTATGTGAGTTCTATTTCGTATTTTAAATATTATTTAAATATTATTCAATAGACTATGAATCCCACACAAGTTATATTTATGTGAGCAATTAAATCAAGCCCCCCCCCCCCAAGTAAAGTTATTTCGGTTAGGCGCTTGGTTATGGTCATTTATAGTTTTTTGGAGCTGATGATCCCCATTACCCTGTGACCAAAAAGCCTGCGCACGCCTACGGAAAGTAAGTAAAACAGCATTTAATGTTATAAACAAATAATCGCAACAAATGGAAATAAACGGTGAACAAACAAAATAAACATATTTCAAGTTTATGACAATATTGTCCGTTGGTCAGCCTGACGCATAATTATTATAATAGCTCGGAAAGCCTGTCTCCGATCAAAACAAAAAAACCGCACAACAAATCACGCGGAACACACGCGAACACGCTCGGAACACATCACTGTCACACGGCAACACGCTCGGAACACTTGGCAGTGGCGGCGGCGGGTGGTAGCGGTTTACCGTTGGCCAGCAGACCGTTGCCGGACGCTTTAACGTTGTTGGGGGGCCGCGGCGCATCGCCGGCCGCCCGGCCCCCGATCAGCGCGTTGAACGGCGACCCGGGAATCGGGTGGTCATCGAATGTGATGTTGACGACGTAGTGGCCGGCCTCGACGGGCATGTACGCCACCGAGCACGTGCCGTCCCCGTTGTCCCGGCAATTGATGGCCGCCTCGCACGGGCCCTCGACCGTCACGCCCAGGCCGCCCTGGCCGGCGCGCTTCGTGTCGATGGTGAACTCGGCGGGCCGGTTGACCGGGCCGCCGGCCAGGCCGGGCCCGCGGGCCGTCACCTTGCCCGGATCGTTGGCCCGCGTGCACGTCACCCGGTACGGCCGGCCCGCCTGTTCGCCGCCCAGCGTCACGCTCAGCCGGTACTCGCCCACCTCGGTCGGCGTGAAGTTCACCACGTAACCGTCGGCGAACGGCACCACGTGCGCCGTCACCGAACCGCCGGAGGGGCCGGTGATCACCACCGCGAATTCCGCCCTACCGGCCTCCCGCGTCATCACCCGGAACTGCTGCAGACTGTTGACCGGAGCCACTGCGCGGTCCGCCGAGGGCGAATAATAATAATAATAATAATAATAATTAGGGTTAGGATTTATATGCATTTGCATGTTTTTTTTCCTCAAGCCCAAATTTATTGTTTGTCAGATTTTCCACGATTTGGCTTATTCTCATTTAAAATAGAACCAATTTTTTTTTTTTGCATATTTTGAACACAATGCACATAATAGAACATAATATAATATAATATGCGTATTTATAGATTTTTGAGTCTTTTATTTTTTTCTACTTAAATTTTTTGATTTTTATAAATTATTGTTAATTTTAAATGGCCTTTATTTCATAATACCGATAGTTTTTGGTCTATCCGTCGAATTGTAAATGTATAGTATAAATATCACATCTCATCTCAGCTTGGTCGGACGACCGATAGGATTACCTACACATTGTTTAACGACGTAGGATGTATAGTACGACGTGTGTTGCGTACTTGCGTAAATGTGCGGACACTAATTTACTTAAAAATTTGAGTGGTTTTAATAACAGTGTTCTAAATGAAGAAGAAGATAACTAAAATCTAACTCAAATATGCACCAATAACCTCGTGTGATGTGGAAAGGAGTTTTAGTCAGTATAAATCTATCGCCGGTCGTTCGTATTTGAAAATTTGAAACAACACATCATATTAGTAGCGTGTAATGATATAAACTAATATTTAATGTAATTATATAAACTTATATCTGATGTAATAAAAATAAATTATGAACTATGATAAAAATATATATCTGGAAATAATAAAAATTTGTTTTTGCATATTTTAGTAAATAAAATACATGTTTTACAATTTGTTATTGCATATAAATCCTAGCCCTGATAATAATAATAATAATAATTAATATGATGATAATAATATTTATCTGCACCACAGCACCGTTAGGTTCGATTTAGGGCTTGGAAGTTCGGTTGTTAGCCTGTTATCGTCGCTTAGTACAATGTCAATGAAATATTCATTAAAACCGCAAAGTAGGTCAAATTTAAAAGGGCTTAAATCAAACAAAAAAAATTGTCCGGTTTACAAAGTTATATTAATATTAAACTTTATGATCGATTGACTGTTTGACGTTACTAAGAATTTAAATTTTATTCTATTTATGCGTTCGAATGTTTTATAATTTTAAACGTTGTTCAATTTATGCGAATAGTGTTATTATTTTATTAACAATTAGGATGTCATGAAAAATTTAGCGTTGTAAGTTGAAACGTTATTTGAATTTCATTTATATTTATTTTGTTTTGATAGGTGATACAGTATTATACTAGTTACTGGTCACAGTTTAAAAAAAATGATCAAATGTGTTTTACTGATAGTTATAATTTTATAAATATTTTTTTATTCCAGCAATGTTATGTTTCAATCACTAGTCGTTTTTTGTTGCACTATTCGGTATTGATAATTATAATCGTTTATCGTTCTTGTTTCTTCCCTCGTTTTCCGCTTTCGATCGTTTATCATTTACCGATGTGTTAACTGTTATGCGTTTCAACCGTTTTTTTTTTTTGGATCGTGTATAAAATCGTATAAAAACGTTTTGCAGCCCTTGACTTTAAACCGTCATTTTATTTTTCTATTTTTTCAAATTTTTAAATTTCAAAATTTTAAGTATTGATATAACATAAAAGAGTCGGCTATCGTCCAATTATAGAGTACTCGTATGATGTTGTACATTATTTTGCTGTTTAATTTTCATTCAGCTCATTTTTGATAAATTTAAATGTCAAACTGAGGTACCTGGTATAGTTTCGTTGTTGCGTGATTTTGAAACACCTGTGTTTGGTTGAAATTATCCAAGGACAATTATATTTAGGCAGTTGTATTTATATGATTATACGTATTTTATTTAATTCTTTTTAAAATCCAGAAACAGTGCAATCAAATCGACAATCGACAATCTAGTATGAACTTAACATAAAATAAAACCCCATAAATAATATATATTCGTGAGTCTCGACTATTATTTAATCTTTCAAAATAATGAAAAAAGATTTCTTAAAAATTTAAATGAGTCGGTATTTTTTCTTAGCAATTTGAAAAATAACCAACGATTATAATATTATGCTAAAGAAATGAAAAATATTCTTTAACCCCCGAATTATTATCAAATATGCTAAATACACCTTTTCTTGTAATCTCTGTATCTAATCACCAATTTTTAAGGGGCAAAGTTCAGGCAATTCCTAATTACGTGGAATGGTAATATTATTCTGAACATTGCTCGATTAAAATAGTTTTTTTTTCTGCAACACAAAAAAGTGGGTTCTGAGAAACTTTATTTGGTCGATTCATATCGTAAAATAATGGTTATTACTATTATAATTACCTAGGTATTATTATTTTTAAACGTTAATAAAAATGTTCAATTTCGCTTATTCGAGTATTACAATATGAATTAATATATTTTTTTCAATGAAAATTTGTGATCCGTCTTAAACCTATCAATCACTTCTAAAAGTATAAAATACCCCGTATCAATTTATTTGTCGGCACAAAACCCAACCCGATATAAAAAATCATAGATATCATATTCAACATTTGTTTATGCATATTTTTGCGCCTATTATGATCACTTCCAAGCCCTAACTATAATTTACGTATACTGCAGTGCATTGTTGTCGCGTTTGTTTATTTTCCGTCAAACACGAACGTCGACTATCGTACCAATACATCGCAATGATAATATTTTTGACATGGTATAACAACAGTGGTAGGCAAACGCTAGACCCATGTACAGGCACGTGCCCTACCCTCCGACGTCTGTGGATGGGGGCCACATTTTGAAATGGTTATATTTCTTTTTAATATATGATTTAATTAATTTACTGAAAATATAAATAATGCGCCCTCCCCTTTTAAAAAATGTCTGGATCAGCCGCCGGGGGGGGGGGGGGGGTACTTAAACAGTAGACCTACTGTACTGGGATTATCGAGTAAACGCTAAAGTTCAAGGGCGGCTTTTAAACAAACTCGTCAATGATGCAGACCTCGAAATCATGATATTATACATGTCGTAATCACTACGGCGAGCGCTGAATACATTAAATGTTTATTGAAAAAATATTTAATCATTATATTTAATGAAACATTACATTGTATGAAAAACTTACGCGTTTCGAGACCATCCACCTTGACTTTGGACAAGTCCACCGGAGACTGTACGTTGATCTTGATCGGGCAATCGGGCACCTTGACTCCGCCGTAAGTGCAATTCAAATTGTGAACTCCCGAGTTGGTCGGGACGTAGTCGATGAGGAACGAACCGTCTTCGTTATCGTTGACCTGTAATGGCACATTGACTCCTTTGTCGTTTACCAGATTCACGTTCAGCTCGCCTGTGAAAAACCGATAAACTGCCATTATCTAAAATGTGCATTGACATCACACGTAATATGGCTGCGACACGTTTGAGCATAAGACACCTTTTGCGACGAGACTCTATCGACTCTAATGTCGGCGAGTCCAAAAAAAAAACTGTACTATACAAAAATATTCATTTAAATAATTAGGTATAATAATTCAAAGTATAACTTGTCAAAAAAATAACATGATTGCATAGTCAACAATATAATATTCGCATTGTAGTATTATATAGATCGGTTTGTAATAGTGATAAAATGTTCATACATCCTGGTCACTGCCTATCGTGGAGTTGAAATTTATAATAATAAATTACATTGATATGCCGCCTTGGTATCTGTTTCCAAGTTGACAAAACTAATAGAGATTCCGTATTCTTGTGGTTTAAATATTAGTTGAAAGCTTGGATATTAAATTCTATTTTTTAATTTCTTTAGGGGATTGTAATTGTATGGGCTTATATGTTGAATTGATTTGATCATAGTCATCCTAATCAGAAATTGTATTTCGATCAATATCCTGATGACTGTATGGATATGAGGGCGAAGTAGATAAAATTAATTACAAATAATTGGTGTAATGATACGTGAAAATAATAAATTACAGCATTCCGGCAACGTGAATGTGGCAACATCGCGTAAAATATTCTATGCTCAATCGTGTTGCTGAAAAGGTTTATGCTCAATCGTGCTCCACCGATACATATTTTATTGGCTAATGATCAAACTTTAAATGTAAGAAGTAAGAACCATATCAGCTGTGTTTGTAGTTGTTTGCTGTGTATCAACAAAACATATTTTTTTCCTGAAGTCGATATTATTTATAGTTATTTTCATCATAAGAATCTCATTATAATATTTTACAATGTTAATTCGGTATGTGATACCAACTATAGTACACGTTTCCGATACAAGATATATTTTATACTTGACTAAAATTGTTTATTTAATACTGAAAATATTGTTTAACTTAGAAATTGGCATATACGAAGATCAGATTGAAATTAATCAGCAAATGTTTCGAAAACAATTTCATCTGCTTGGTAATAATTAGTTAAAAATAACACCGAGTATAATTATTGGTATAACATACTTCAATTTTAAAAAAATACTATTAAATAATTTTAATTTTAATATTAAAAACTGTACAAAAACAGCAACAGTAAGCTGTTTTAATTTTAAATAGTACATGATAATAATATTATATCAAAAAGCCCCGTTTTGATAATCATTTCGTAACAATAATATTATAGTCAATTACACACGTATTGTATTTGTGGTCATTATCTTTTATATCATTAGTTTAATAATATTCAAGTATCAAAATAACTGTTTCGAACCATATTTATTGCGTTGATAGGCGATACAGTATAGTTTAACAATTACATGATTATTATATAAATTGTTGTGACTCTGAGTAGACATAATTTATTGGTTCGTATTTTTAATTATTTATAAAAATAGATTTTTGACGAGATTAATGCGAAAAATGTTTTGAGGGCCAGGATCGTCGACCCTGGTGCAAGTGTATGATAAATAAATTATGCGTGAACAAAATTACTAGCGTTTATTTTAAAATGTATTTTCGTATTATTTTTAGTTATCTGAAATTTCATCGCGACTATCATTCACAACTATCTGAGGATTACTAATGCCATCCTACTTGGCACTAAAATATCAAATGTTATCGAGTGTGTTTCCTGGCCCAAAGTGGTACAACAATAAATACTAATTCCCACGATGTTGATCGTTGTTTTCAATTTAAAGTAAAACATAATATTATATTATTTGAGAAACATGTTGCACGAGTTTTAGTAGGATTTGGGCCAGTTACATGAATATTTATCAGCATGTACAATTTTTTTTTTTAATCTATTTATTTGGTAAAGATAATCTGATTCATTATACCATCACGTCATTATTGTAAGTCACTTTTACTTAATTCTGTACTAATATAATATAATACCTACAGTATTTAATTGTATTAATTGTAGACAATGTTATTATTCAAAATAATCTGAACGTTTTAATAAACGGATGATTGGTTTTATTAATAATTATTGTTAAGGAGCAATGATTTTTACAACCTAATCAATTACATTAGGTATATGTTTCATTCAATAAGCTTCTAGTAAAAATAAAATAAATATATATTTTTAAGGGATTCATAACGGCAATTTTATTAACTTTTGAGAGAAATTCAAGATGTAGAATTAAAAGATACTGTAAAATATTTTTATTGAAACTCATAGAACTGCATATACCGTTTTTTATTTAACTGTCCAGCATGAAAAATTGTAATAAGAACATAATATACGTCATATTAATATTTAATATTATAGATAGGTACCTATACTTCCTCAGTTATAATGTAAGTTTGTAACGCATGCATTCGGAATGATCGTATTTAATAAAATCTGTTTTTGTACATTAAAAAGAAAAAATAACTTATTATTTGAGCTATGTATTTGATTCACTAATTTTTTTTTTTTTTTTTTTTAATATACTTTTTATATCATCTAAAATAGTTTGAACAGCAATCATAAATCTCAATTTTAATTTTTATAAAATAGTATTTGAATCCGTCCAAAAAAATGAAACTTTTAACAAAATATTTAAAAATACACAATGATATGACGTATTATTATAAATAGAGGTTTTTACAAAAACGTTTATAAAGACTCAGAGTCCAAGACACACTAATTCATTGTATTCGAATACAACAATAATGCGTGTATTTATGATCTGTGCACAAATTTACCGATTCCGGCTTCAGAACAATCGATGGTGAAATGATTGGGTTTGTTGGCCTTAACGCCGGCTTCGATACCTGGTCCAAATATTTGTACTTTGTTCGCGTTCAACGGCTGTGACACGAACACTCGGAACGGACTTTTTGGTACAGCGACCCCTCCATAACTGACCTATATAATATCATGGAAACAGCAAAAGACAAGAGTGATAGAATTATATTATTTTCACTAGTATATAGGTACTTGGACAGCTAGGGTAGATACTTGGAAATATTTTATTTTCAGGGCTCAACTGTATGTGCTGTGGTTGTTTTATTTTTTTCACGGAATTACCTGTAACGTGTGTTTGCCGATCGACTTCGGGACGTACTTGCAAGAAAATGTACCGTCTTTGTTGTCTTTCAACACGGGTTCTACAAAGTTGCCATTTGAATCGATGACCTGTAAAAACGAAGTTTTATAATATTATTGCATCCAAACACTGTCCAAGCTTAAACGTCGACTTTATTTACACTTTTAAAATAAATGATTGCAAATGCGTCAAGTTCATATTTGAAGAGCGGGGCGATGATTACAACAATATATTATTGAAATGTGCTATAGGGGCAGACTTACGTTTTAAATATTATTGACAGTTCCATTCTTATTTTTATATCATTCCATTACGAAATAAATAACTAATACAATGTAAATACGTAGTATGTACCTTTCTAGGTATACTTACATATAGCTCAAGAACATCAAAATATGGTTTCGCATATACAGCGAATACAATTGAAGAACATAAATAACTGTGCAATATCAGACCTCGTTCTACCCGGCAGTAAAATTTAAATTGGGCCAGTAGGAAATACTAAAATGTATTACGGTTGACCAAACGAGAACGATATAGGTGCATATAGACAGTTATAATGAAATGTAAATAGTTTGAACATCTACATAATATAATATAAATAAAATAATTTGTCAACAATTAAAGTAAAAGTCACTACCAGCTTTTTTTAAAGTTTAATTAAAAAAATATAATATGGATACTGTAGTTGTGCCGATTTTTGAATTTTGTGGCAGAGAGCACATAGTTTTAAGATGTTCAATTCCACCATACTACAGTTTAATAATTCCATCCTACAATGTTATAAAATAAAAACAATAAACAGTTGTTTGTGCTAAAAATTATCTGCTTTGTGCAATAAGGTAATATTCTTGGAACAGGACCGAGAGCCCGGTAATGAATTAATAGTCTCAATCAGCTTTCATTTTATCACTTATAAGTGAAGTTTATATTAATCGATCTATTAATTCGATTTTGATTATTTGGTACAAAAGTAAACGACAAACGAATTGGTCAAAAACGTGGGCTAGCCGGTTGCTAGTAATAAGATGATTCTAACGACAGACCAAATAATAGAAGGAAACCAAAACGAAAACATCGTCACGGCACACCTCGTGGAGCATATATTATTATTATTAAAATGTAAAAAGACGACAAGGCGGGCAAGGATTTTTATCCTTCTGAAGTTACCTTCACGTCAAGTGGAGCTACTCCGGCCTTTTTCGTGTCCACCACGAATTCAGCTGGTTTTCCTTGTATGACGCCATTCGGTTGCAGTCCATTACCGTAACAGTTCACCTATACACACAACATTACCCACACGTCAGCCGTAAGCACATAATCATCTATAATATGATATCCTTGTACCTTGTCGGGATAGAAATCAGTACTGGGTACAACGTTGGCCATGTAGGGCGACTTAGGTATGTCCTCGTTATCGCATAATATATGCACGGCGTACTCTCCCGGTGCCATTGGGTAGTACCTGACGTCCGCCGATCCGTCGCCGTTGTCCTGGCAATCGATTTTCGCCTTTGACGGTCCTTCGATACTGAATCCTGTAAAAGTTACGGTTTACATCACAAACGAAATATATTGATACGATTGTGCTCGAAATTGATGTAAAAAATATAAATTACTAGGCGTTTAGCTTATACATAATAACGAGATCAAGTTCCTCCCGGTGCTTTTTATTTGTTCGGGACAATAATATTCCGATTTCGAATAATGACTGATATTTTATTGTTATTTTATGATATATCAATCAAGAAATATATATTATGAATTTAACTTTAACCCGTTAATAAATAATAGGTAATGTGGGGCACTCAACTCGCACGAATGGGAAATTTTAAGAAATATATGTATAGGTGTGCGTAATCGGCAAAATTAAAAAAATTGACGTTTTATAAAAAGAAATAAGCCGAAATCATTTTAACCGCTAATGATTGATAACCAAATTAGGTACAATATAACTTAAAAGATTTGTGCCCTGTACTTTTTGTCACGTGTTATTTAGGTAATATTTAAAACATCTGTGAAGGGTTAGCAAGGTTTTTCTAGAAGTTAAAAGAGTAGGTAGAGCAAAAAATGTCTGGTTATTTGACTGTCATAAAATGTGGTGCCGTCCAAGTTCATCATCCACGAAAACCTCGGTTAATGAGCGAAGCAAAAGTGACATTCTGCTCAATAGCCGGTTACTGGAAGTTTGGCTTTGACGTTGTGAACGGTTTTCTCTTATAGTTACGAAAAAGGTGATCCTGGTTTGTTGTTTACTTAAGTTTTCATATATATTTTTTTGAATTTATATTATTGTAAATATTAATTAAAATAATCAAGAAGTAAACCCGAAGATCAACTACTCGAAAGTAAATAGTAATTGTGTTGACGGTGCCTATGGATGATTTCGTTAAACGTTGTATGAAACGTTAGCTGATTCTGATAAGCATCAAAACCACAATGGCACGTGCCAAACTTCAGTCAAAAATAATACACTTAGAATTCGCGAGAGGGCCGTCTGAGCACCACCAGTTGCTTTGCTGGTTTTTACTCGCCTAGTGAACCGGTTTCTCCGTTGGTCTCGACAGTGAACATCGCTGGGTGCGAAACTACGCCTCCGGTAAGTCCAGGTCCGTAAGCACGAATCAAAGTCTCCTTGAACGGGTTGACGTGCACTTCGAAAGGGGCTTTAGGGATTTCCACCCCTCCGAACGTCACCATCACCACGTGGCGGCCGACTTTCCTCGGATAGTACGTAGCTTCATACGTGTGCGCGTCGAGTTTCTTCATGTTTACGGGTTCTTTGACTCCGCCTACGCGAAAATAAATCATTTAGTATACTATTATTATTAACCACAATCTTCCCCGTCTAATTTTATTGTAATAACAATGAGAAAAAGATATATTGCTTATGTTACGGAGGAAATTTCCGTACGCGGGTAAAGTCCAACATTAGCCGGTGCGGTTTAAACACAAAATCGTTTTGATTATTTTTTTTGCCACAATATGAGCCAGGGGGAATTCCGAGATTCACAACTTGCTCTTTGGGAATGATGAAATGTGCTTTTTATATTATTTTTTTTAAAAATAACATTGAATCATAATATATTTTACTGAGAGTTTCAATATCTGATTGTGGATATCACGGACCCTTCGTCCTTACACTAATCATACTATAAATAAGTAAATAAAGAATGGTACGTCTGTAACCCGAAAGCATGGACAATTTATAACACTCGACTATGTTTTTAATGTTTTCGATCATTATTATCAACGAATAAATAATTTATGTGTTGTTAATAATAAATAAATTGATATTACTTTAACGTACTATTATAATTTACATTGTGTGTGTTTTATTAACAATGTATTTCCGACGCATTTATATATAAAAATATATATTTTTTTTATGAATTAATGTCTGGGTAACTATTAATTTATTGGCTGCAGAAGACATTTTAAATAAATGTATTATTATTATAATCATCATGTAGGCATATTTTTATCTTTCATTGTAATTAATTATCCACTTTAACATAAATATGCTTTTGGGTTGGGTACAGATACATTAATTTTTCAACCGATTTTTTCTAACGCTTTGTTTATCACAACAAAATCAATTTTTTAACATCTAAAATTATTTGGTTAAAAACATATATTTACTATTTATTTTATTTTAATAAATTAATATGGCATCATGACATAAATTGTCGTAGAAAAATCTTTTTAAATGTATAAAAACACTTAGGAACCCGATGTGCTGAGTTGACGGAAATGTTGTAGCTACCTACCATACTATTTGGTAGTAACTGCGTTTTTAATATACACTTATATAAAAATATATTTTTTTTTTTTATAGTTTCACAGTATATTTCTTATATTTCATAAGCATTTTTGGCGACTTATAAAAATTGTCTAACCATTTGTTTTGTTAAAAAATTCCAAGCCATAGTATTTAATAGGTAATTATATATGTATATTAACGTTTATTTTCCGGCTAATAATGTATGCATAAAATCTGGGTCGATCTGACCGAGCTACGTGGACTATATCCGATCACGGGGACCGTCGTAACATTAACACTGATTAGAATTTTTTACCCGGTCCAATTACGTTCACATCGGGAACGCCTTCGCCTGCTCCCTCGGTGACAATTTTGAACTTGGCTTCATCTTGGACTCTTAGGCCGTGCGGTTGTATACCTCGTCCGAAAGCTCTCACGCGTTTGGCGTCAGATGCTGTACGAAAAAAATGTCACACTCGTGTTTGAATTAAATTTAAAAAAAAAAACAACAATATCTCTCCATTTGGTATGCCGTACCATTCGAGATGCCGACAGCGAATGGACTCAGCGGCACAGGTTGATTTGCGAAGAAGACGTTGACAGAGTGCACTCCCTGGACCACCGGCGTGTAATCGCATATGTACACTCCGTTAGGTTCTTTCTTGAGTTTCACCGGTATCGTGTTCTCTCGGCCAGCAGGATCGAGAATGATCACCTCGGGAACGCCTTTTCCGGCGTCTTATAAAAAAAAAATACTCAGATTTAAACGGTCTATATTATAGAAAACAATGAGAGCAAAATAATTGCGTACCTTTCGTATGGATTTCGAAATAAGTTGGTCTGTTCGTGAACACGCCTTCGGGCTGTATACCAGGCCCGAAGACATTCACTTTGCTTGGATCGCCAGCCGACGCATCCACGTTGACGTGATACGGAGATTTCGGAGTCGGGACACCGGAAAAGTTCACGTGCACCTTATGCGGTCCTTCGACCACCGGTTTGTACGTGGCCGTGTAAGTTTGACTTCGGTCGTTGTTGAAAACCAGATCAACCTTAAAATTTAAAAATAAAAAAACCATTTGATCATGAAGAATCTCACTTCGTCAGTGAGGTGCTTACCGGTTCCGCTTTTCCTTTGGGGTTTTCCACAGACACGTTGACTGTGCCTTTGCCGGCGGAAAACGTTTCCACGGTGAAATTTGTTTTGGCTCCCACCGCCGGTCCAGAGGGTTCGATTCCGGGACCATAAACGCGAACGCTAAACGAAGCACAGAAACCGTTATTAGTTATTAGTGTAGTATATTATTAGTATTATTATTACACTAATATTTTGTCAGAACCTTCTGTGTAGTCTAGTAAGCAAGTCTGGGCCTGAACAAGGTGAAAAGTTAAAGTTATCTTAACTTTAACTTTTTAACTTGGCTTTTTTGAATTTAATTTTCATTCACTTAATTTTTAACTAAGTTAATCCGAGTTAAGTTAATTAGTAAATAAATAATAATAAGTATAATAAAATTGATGATGCATACAGTACAAACATTTACTTTTTATTATTTGTGTATAAAAAAAAAATTAAGATAACTATTGACTTTAAAATTTTTTAAATGTTTTTTTATCAACTTAACCAGTTACCTAAAAATGATCTATAATTTACCCATGCTTGCTTGAAAGTAGTAACTGTATTCACATTTTTTTAAGTACCTACATAAATAAGTGTTTTAAATACTTAAGAAACTGTATTTAAAACCAAATACCTACAAATTTTTAAATGCTTTTTCTTTAACTCATATTTTTTCTATTACAGTTTTAATTAAGTAAAATGAAAATAAAAATTGAAAATATGTATTTTGATATTTTTTACTGTTAATTTATTATACTCGACCGAAAGACCGGAGTCCCACTTAACGATTTGGTGTAAAATACTTTATACAACTAACATAAGAACATGAAAATCTGTTCAATTAATTCATAAAGTAAAGAATATGTTTGTGAAAAATTTGAAACTATTTGAAAGTATCTTAAAAGACTTTTTTAAAGTATTTGAGTTTGTACTGAAAAACTTTTTTTTTACTGAGTATTAAAATCCGTATTTAAAATGCATATACTTTTCAAAATAAATATTTGAATACTTTAGAAAAAAATATCTCTAACGAGACTGGTGTTGAGCTAGATGCTCAGTTTTCAAAATATAATATTATATTATTGTACATACCGGCTCGGGTTGGTTTTCGATCTAACCGGAGCTCCTTGTTTCAACTTTGCGTTCGGGTACTGAGACAAATAGGTCATCATGGATTGCTCGTCCATGTTGGGACTGACCAATTCTTCGGGTTTGATGAGCTGCAAACATAGTTTATAAACGATTAACGATTGTTGTCACGTCCGTGCGAACGCAATCGAGACAATATTAGTGTTACTTGTTTGATGTTAAGCCAATCGTCAGCCAAGCCCATGGCTTCCGATGCGTTTTTAAGTGCGTTGTCGGATTTCCAGTCCTGCCAATCCGGACATAAGCCTACAAGTACAAATCACGGTTATTACAATTCAAAGGGCCGTTGAGTATTTCGTTGGCGAAACAACGACGTCGCAGGTCTTGCGATAAATTACCCGGAGCCACGGCGTCGACCAAAGCGCCGACGGCCTTTCCGTCGTTCCAGTCTGTAGTGAAATTCGAAATCGGTATGTCCGGAACCTTACTCTGGATCCAGTTCAGCAATCTAAACGACACGCAGAATCCGGCGTCAAAATATAATTTTTCACCGTCGACAACATTAGTTATTACGGGTATATAGGCAGTGGCGGCGCCAAACTCTAAAATTTGTTGTGAAGCGAAATCTAAAATTTTTCACCCAACCACCCACCCGCCCACCAACCGCAACTTCGCAGTCGCGGAGAAGCGACATGACACATGAGTTCGGCGCCACTGTAGGTGAGTACGGCCCGAACAAAACGAAAATCCGTATTACCGTCGTAATGCATTATGTTTTTGATCTTTTGTTAGATTTAATCTCAGCTGCAGTGCCCCTGCAGGTATTACCGTGTCCCGCGGGTACCTCACGCGTCTTACACGGAAAACGCATTAAATCGGTTGATTTTTTTATTCATTTCGTTTTGTCCGGCGTGTGTGTGTGTGTGTGTGTGTGTGTGTGCGTGAGTGTGTTTTTTTGACATTTAAAGCGTACAAAAAACCGATAACAGGGTTTGAGTTTCTATAATATTATTTAGCCGTTGCAGACAACAATGATTTAATCCTTTCATCTGGTGCCCAACACGACACCCTTCGACCGTTATTGTCCGTCGGGTGTACTAACCTAACCTACCTACTTAACATTCCACACCGTCTGCGCCCTTAACTCTACAACTGCTGCAGTCGTGGCATAATATATTGTGCACTTCGACACACGTAAATGTCTATAGGTACATTTCCGTTTCTTTCTTCCCAATTATAAAACTGTGATTATTTTGATTTCTTGTTTTTTTTTTTTTTTTTACTGTACTTTTAACTATATTATTTTCGGCGGGAGTCGATAAAAATGGAACGAAATGCGACGGAAAAGAACAATTATATAGTGTCTATACATCCGAAAGCCAAAAACGCAACAAGGGCAATAACCGGCAATTAATGTTTCCAAAGAGAATACTTTGACACACGCGATTCAAACTTTGATGAGCAAATAATAAGAAAGGTGTGTTGGGGAAAACATTGATTATTTTTGTTTTAAAAAACACACAAACGTTTTTTCTTAAGTCAATATAAATAATATGTCTTGAATTTATTATATTCAACTGCGAATTACCTTTGTTTCGGTGTCGCTCCTTTTTCGTTTGGTACTTGCTCGCCACCAAATTCGCCATCCCACATTGGCATCGATATAGAGTAATGTAAAATCAACGTCCATATTAATCCCAAAATCAATTTCAATTTACAATCAACAATATCGGAAGAATCTGTAAAATAGTTAGAAAATAATATTATTATCAGACCAAACAAATTATTTCATTATTTTAAACAATAATTTTTTAAGCGACTTATAATTTATAATATAAATATTATTTGTTTATAAAATGTCATTTATTGGAAGTCATGTTCTAAATGTTTTCTAAAAAAATGATTTAATGTACAAACATTTCGTGGATAGGTTATTCAATATTTTTAAATCAAACTACATGCTAATTTTAAATTCTTTAAAAATGTTGTAATTGAGAATTTTTAGCAATTGCCTGTTGCTTTGTGTATCAGACTTGTGACGTTTTTCAGGTGAGAATTTTTTAGAAAACTTATTATAACCAATTATCTTTGTTTTTTTTAAATCGACATTACGATGAATATTATATTTATATCATTAATAATATTTTTGTCAAATTTCTACGATTAGTTCGAAAATTACTATATGTGTTGGAAATAGTTTTCAAAATAAAACACAATTTTTGTTTGTCTTACAGATTTAACGTCATCAATGCAGAAAAAAAATTCCCAACAGCGAGTGTCATAATATTAAAACAATGATGTGACAAGCGAACAAATATTTCAACGTCAACATAATATGATAATCTTACGGTAAATTTTTTTACCAACAACAATTTTTTTAGAAAAAATTTAAGTCTACATACCAAATAACTTAATGAGATTAACAATAATCACCTATAAATCACCGCGTTATGAGTAATTTATGTGTCATATTATTATGCATACGATTTTAGTTACATCGTCGGTGAACTTGAATTTCCCGTTTAAGACCCACCGTGCATAATAATATGGGTAACGTTATTAAAATCGTCATTAAATGACTTTACGGTTAAGGAAATAAAAATAGGTAATAATATTGGGTGTAAAAAATGTGCACGAGTCCGTGCTAGCACACCGTCATTTCGTTTTTTATATAGCAATAAACGCATATGGTATAAAAATTTGATATTATGTCAAACACACGATCACGCTTTAATACCGTAAAACATATTTAATGGCAATGGTAATAATAATAATAATAATAATAATAATTTGATATTATTTTTTTTGTGCAATAATATGTTCTGTACGATTGACGGCATCGACACGCGACTTATCGGTGATTCCTTAATACCTATATGGTAACATACCCAAGTGTGGGCAAGTTAATGATAATTTGTAGCCGAGTCAAATCAATAGTTGATAGTTCGATATAAGACATTAAAAAAAGTTTAAATACAATAGTCGTCCTGATTTATTTTTGACTCAGTTGAATTCAAAGTTACACGGACAATGTATAATTAATACCTTATCAACTTGTGTCAAGCTATTTATTTGTATTTTTTTTTATACATATATATATATAATATATACATAGCCAGTACCTAATATGGTTTAAAATAATAAAAAGTAAATTTTTATGCAACGCGCACCGTCAATAATAATTGTATTATATTTATTGTTTGATTATTTATAAATTGACGTGGCTATGGTTTGATTAAAAGTAACTCGTCGTTGCTTAAAAACAATAAAAACCTGTTAACTCAAAAGCGAAGTTGATGAAAATTAAATTTAAAAAACTCTCAAATCAACTTAATTTTACCGTTCAACTCACACAGGCTTGGATGTACCGAACACACTCGGCATCGTGCAACAGTCAATTGTGCGGACAGTGATAAATAATATTCGTGTTCTGCGCGTAAAATATGACAATAATGCAATACCGAAAGTCATTTTCGTTGATAGACCTTATAATGTTAATAACATAGACGGTCTACGCTGTACCTACGCAACTGCAGCGCCCCTACTGTGCCCGTAATTATAATATTGGTGTACGCGATACCAGTATTGTATTGTTGGTAGAAGGTATAAAATATCAACAGCGATGGAAAATAGTATAATTATTTCTGATTTGAAGAAATTGACAAAACAACACGATTGAAGACTGTACAAAATAATTTTAATACGAATTTATATTATCTATACTCTCTATATAGGAACAAAAAATAAACTGTTAGTCGTCCGCACAAGTCCAGTATTAACTTGAAAAAAAAAAAACAACAGCTAAGTTTATAATTTATTTTATTTTGTGTTTCATGTGATAGCAGCGTTGGTATAACTATTACTATAAAAAAACCGTTAGCTGATGACATTTGACACATAAGTATACATATTGTAAGATTCTCTAAATGAATGCCTCGTAATTCATAAAACATAATTTATTCTTCAAAAAAATCCATTTATTGCAATTTATATTATGTAACTATCAAAAGTTTGTTTTCCATTTAAATCGTATCTATACCAATCCTATACATATATGGACACTAGGAGTACAAGAGACCTAACTACACCTTATCGTATTATCATAGACGTCACTATACGTGGTACCGAGGAAGTGATAACCCAAAAAACAGATATTATTTTGCAAAACTAACAGAATTTCAATAAATATGGCCAAATCATAAATAATTGGGTCGTTATTTTTACAGGCATAACAGTTACACCTTATAAAGTCACTTTATCAACAGCCTTAATATTATTATTTAATAAGAGAACAAAACGTAAAATAAAAAAGTTGAAACCAATGATTGGCCTAACATGCAGTCCTATGCGAAATATGCAGATTTTATTTAAATTTTAAAATAAATAATTAGTGTTCAAGTATTGACGATATTGCAATGACACATGATATCAGTCTTGTTATTTAACATAAAGTTTTGAGGATAAATCGAATGCAAAATTAATATCATTTAATATTTAAGTACTTGCGTAATGTCTTTAATTTAAAAAATAAATTCACTGTTTCCAGTGTCACAATTTAAAAAAAAAATAGTTGGCAGTGTGAGTAGGTTTTGAGGTTTCCCTCCTATATTGAGAGCAGGATAACATTCGTCATATTACATATTATATAAATAATACAATTTAATTATACTATGATGATAATGTGACCCCCAACTATCCGATGGCAGTTTATCATAGGTAATTTTTCCCTGAACCTCTCTAGAGTTGTTTAGATATTTTATAAAAATAGGTCTATACTTTATTAATAGGTGTTATGTTCGTGTATATTATCGTTGATTTTCGAAACGACGGCGAATTACCAATCTCAGGTAAACATTTAATAAATATTTGTATGATATTTTTGCATTCTTAGATACGACCGAACGTTGTTTTAGACACGCCGTGAATTTAATCTGCGATATAATAACAGTGTCAAAAGGTAGAAGGCAGAAGGTACCTATAGTAATAATTGTTCGAAAACATATATTTACCTACCGACGGAACAACGGCAACAGCGGCATGACATCATAATCGGTTCGATGTGACGGTTCGGTGTGGGTCAGACAAATTAAATATACATATACCTACCGGTACCGGGTATACGGTAGAGAATTCGATGCTCTGGTATCTGGTGCATAAAGCGTAACGCGCGATTGTGTTTGCGTGTACTGCAGGCAGCTCGTAATTTTTTACCACGTACGATATACATACATACATACATACATACATACATACATACATATATACAGATATTACGCACGTTAAAGTATATTATAAATATATTAATATGTAAAACAACGAAACCATACGCGAACATTGTATTGTACATTAATATTCTATAGGTACCTATAACCGGACCCATACCAGACCTACCGGGTGATCCGTTTCTCCGACACCTGCTGCAGCAGACGCATGTTGTAATGCTACACTATAGTGGCCCAAGTCTCTCTCTGCGCGCATTTCGCACTCCATAAACGTGCTGTAGGCGTACAAGTTTGAGGGCTTAAGATTGCGGTGCTGCAGTTTGTCGGTAAAGTTTTTCTGGATCAATATTATACTTGAAAACTATTGCTCAAGTAATAACTCTCGAGCCACTGCGATTCGTGTATTTTTTGAGTGGTCTAGACTTGAAAAACGTATTTCTTAAATGTCCATAAGGCGAACCGTGTTGGAATAGATACGCTTGTGTCTTAGAGTTTAGACGACAACGGGTGGACAATATAATTATTAAACCGGACACCGGTGAACGGCATGTCCCCAATGCGGAAGAATACGATTGTGTGTGCGGCGATTCAGGCTTTGTACTAGCTGCATATACAATACTACTATAATAATAATATGTACTTGTGTGTGTACATATATATATATAGGAATATATTATTTATTACTGGACGAGAAACGGGAGAATAATTGGAATCGAGCATAATATCTATGAAACCCAGCTAAAATTAAGACAGAAGCGGTGGGTTGAAGCAGTCGTGATAAATGAGAGGTATAAATCATATGTGAGATAAACAAAATGAAATACCTACCGCAAGAGACTAGAAGGGCCATGTATATTAACGAGCATAATATGCAAGAAATCGTAAAAAATGCAATTACTCGCTCCCGACATAGGTACAGAATATATAATTTTTTTAACAACTGCTGAACGAGTCATCATCGTCGCGACGTCCGTGTATATCGTATTTTATGTGGGTATTCCGCGAAACGTTATTGTGAGCAACAGGTATTATGAGTTTAAAGGTGCAACAAGTTGCCGGATGATCGATACGCTGACACTGAAGTCCGCTGTGGCGGTGTTACGTCCGAGGTCCAGTAATAAGATATATACCTATAGATATATGCAAATTATTATGTATTATAATTTTTAGTTCCAGAAATAATATCCGCCCGCGCTTTCGTTTTCACATCCAATTAGGCATCATGATATGTAACATGAAACTACGGGTACAGTAGCAGCTAACCTCGTACGACAACGGGTTCGACGGCGTCATACCTGGGTACCTATGTTTGCATCGTTTGACATTTTTTTTTTTTTTTTTAACGCATTTCGTTTAAGCTTCATAACAATAAATTTAAAATTCGACGAACATTTAAATCTTCAGCGGCTGATTTCGGGCAATAAAAATAGGTACATCTTCCACTGTACACTTGGGTTCCTACGCGATATCTCAGAGGTATCTTTATTTTTGGTCCGGCTGCATTCCTCGGTTGTACCGCGAAATGTGGACGGTTCGGTAATGTCAGCGATATCAAAAAAAATACAAAAAATACAAAAAAATCTTAGTTATCGCAGTGGAAAAAAAAATAGTAACCAACCGAATTCCTAGTACTTATGTATACTCGTTTAGTCAGAATTAAGTCGATTCAAACATTTTAACTATAGAGTCAAGTATAAATTTAGTTTTTAAAGAGTAAATCAGACAAAAATCTAACAAAAATTGTGATTTGTGCCTCATCTAAAAATATATTTTGAACATTTTTAAAATTTCAGTTACACTACTAAAATAATTAATAATTTTTTGTTTTCAAACTTATTCTAATGTATTTTATTCGTAAATCAAGTTAATTTTAAGTGACAGAGAGAAGAAAAGAAAGAGGTCGAAAGAAAATTTAAAATGTAGATAAAGTACGTTTGCAATTTATAGGTACCTAAGTACTTTTCGTATAAATTAGTAATATTTTAGTTGATATAAAATATGCAAAAATCAGGAATATTATAATTAATAATTGTCTAATTGTTAATTTGATCGTTAGTAAATATGCGTTACAACTGATGCGAGCTCGGCAAATGTATGAGGTAAGTTCTAATAATTGAAATTGAATGTGTGGCGTAACTGACTAGTTTTTTAAAAATATTTTTGCACACATTACATAGGTACGCACTTAAATTTCGACGAATTTGAGTCTTTTTTTTTAATGCTTGACACGATGCTTTCCAAGATTCGAATGTGTTTCAAGTACACGCTAAATGCTAACAACAGAGTTTTTCGTATTTTTCTAGGTTTCTGATGTTTGATTGTATTTTTAAAGGTTTCTAGGGCATTATTTATTTTTAGGTCATTTTTTAACCTAGCTATTTCTTGAAATATCGAGGAAAAAATTAAAATATAATACACACATGTGTACGCACACCGTACTCACTAATGCGACCTATACGGTAATCGGGTTTTTAAATAAAACGATGATTTATCTCGAATTCCGAAGAAGTCCTAGCAGGTGAATTCCGGAAAACGTTTCTTTAGACTTTACCCATTGGTAATAAATTCCTTTTTTTGAGAATGCATTTTTTTAGTTCACGAGCGTACTTCTGAAAGGGGCATTTAAATCCGTGCCTCAAATGAATACCTAATAATAATAAATTATAATAATATGATTTTACGATATCGCGTTTACCTATAGCAGTTGTAGGTACGTATTTTTTTTTTTTTTTTTGTACCCACTACACAGTACTCTGGGTTTGGCTTTCGGACCTCAAACAGTAATAACACCTCATATGTATATATATTATAATATCATTGTGGTCGTTCGGACGACAACCATACGCGTACTCGGCTGGTACATAATAATAATAATAATGTACACAAAACGTGCAGCGCGCGCGCGCGCGCGTGTGTGTGTGTGTGTGTGTGTGTGTGTGTGTGTGTGTGTGTACAATATATTATTGTTGTTCCGGTGTAGTCACCGAAAAGAATCCGGTGACTAATGGCACTGCAGCAGCAGCAGCAGCAGCGGTGCATCAACAAACGAAAATAATGTAAAACTATGGGCAGGCACTGCCCATGTTTCGTGCATAATATATGAATCTGTACGATCGTAGCAACTGCGGCGCAGGCAAACTATTACAATTCGCCTCTGCCTGCCCACGGTAAAACAATATAGTAATAATAATTTGTATGTTCTGCCGGGTCGCAACAATACGCTAACTGCAGCGTGATGTAATGCACAATGTCTTGCACTATACGCCTGATACCTCATGAAATAATAATAATAATAATAATACGTCATATACCAGTATAATCGCGTTGGACCAAAAAGTCCCGGGAAAATATAATATAATATATTATATGTATACCGGTATTTTTTTTTTTTTTTTTTGTTAAGCTAGTTGACTAGATGTTTAATGCTCACGTAAACTGAGAAATCATTATAGTAATATATTAAATAAAATGATGGTAATGATGATACTATAAGTACCCAATTATAATCATTGAAGTTTTTTTTTCGATAAATTATTTTAAGAAAAAAATTTGAACCATCGAAACTTGGCTGTAATATGAATATGTTATATAGAGCGTTTTTTTTTTTTAGTTTTCGTTGTTAATTGTACATAAAGTACTAACTAAATATATTATAGTAAAATCGAAGATTTTGTTCAATCGATGAAAATATTAAAAATATTTAATTATTCGCTAACAGTATAAGCATTCAAATCTATTTCAGCCATGTAAGCCAGCTTGAACGAATTAAAAAATACTAAGAGAAGCATTCACATTACCAGATATACCTATAACATTATGTAGGTCCAATGGTGCCTAACCCGCAGCGTTTCACCCACTTGCAGAACTGCCGATATGCAATCAGTCCCCAGACAAGGATATAATATAATCATATTTTTCTCTCGACAATCAATTTTTAGTTGCATGTTTAAACGCGAAATTGCTATTACTTCGTTTATCAATAGGTACCTAATGACCATTCATATTTTAGTTGTGTTCGGTCTTGTGATTACGAACGTAATTATTATTTTGGCGGAGACTTATGGGTATATTTGTATTATTGTGTGGACGGTCGTCGTTTTCAGGAAATATTAAACTCAGTTTCGTCAACCGTGGCATTGCGATTAACTGATTTAAGTGCATAGTTATTTTCCATTAAAACAATACACGACTTCCAGTCACTAGGTTGTGCGCATCGGACTGCCATTAAAAATAAAGACATAGTCCCATTGAAATTGTTTAATTATAATATTAAATTACTTACAGCCCAACAATGTACATATAGGCCAAGATTTGGTTAATGCCAAGCGATTGCTTATAATATTATATTCTCTTGACCGTGTTACCATGTCTTTCGGGAAATTCGATAAATATTCTTTCTACAATAACCACTAAAACCACTTTATTTGGTGAGTATTAACGGGGGAGCCCGGATCGAAGTGGTTAGGTCTTGAGATGTTTTCCTCAACACCCTTAATAATTAAAATACTTACAACATAATATTATAATAAAAGTACTATCACTTATTATTTATCAATGCATTTACTTTATTTTCATTTAAAAGTACTTATACTCATTTCAGGGCAAAATGTAGGCAGTCACTGAATTTTTGAGCATAAACCTGCAGCTTATTGTTAATAATGAGTAAAAGTGTCCACCCTTACACATCCGAACAAATAATCTGTTAGTATATACTATATTTTATAGTAAATGAGTTTAATTTTTAAATTGTTTTTATTGTCACTTGATTGAATTGTTTGTTTTGTTTTTTTTTTTTTACAATAATCGTTTAAAAATCTCACAACTTAATTATATTCAAATGTAATATTCACAAAAATTTACATTTTTTTTTTCGAATTTACTGCATTTTTTTATTTGAATATTGACTAAAGGTTCCAATTAATTTTTTTTTATGTATTAAATTCAGTCCAACGATGGCAATTATTTTAAAAATGTACTTTTCATTTGACATACTTTTAGTTATTATTATTATACATGTGAAAAAAATACACCTAACAATTTTGACTTGAACCTTGAATTAGTCCCAAGAGACCTTATAGTAATAATAGTCATATTGCATGAAATACCAAAATAATTAAGTCAACATAATAAGTTTTGTTACGTAAAACGTAACCCAATATGATTACCTTAACATTTCAATGGCATTTTGCCGATCCAAATGATGTAAATAATACTTGATAATAATATATTACTTAAGCATAAAGTTCATAAATTATATTTAAAATTAATTAACTGTTATATGCCAAGTTGTATTTCTAAAAGGGAAAACATTAACGAGTCATATAAAAATAATTGAACTCTTTCTTTTTAGAACGAAATTTGGGTATAATATAATAAATTGAGTGTATTTAAAACCTCAGGAATTAATAACGATTGTTGATGAAATATCATTCATTATAATCAACATTAGTATGCATTTATTTTTAGAAGCTCTGTTAAGTTTAAAATTATATTATGTTGTACAATAAGACAATAAAACCCGGAAGTCAAAGATTGCGGGTTAAGGCTACGGCGAATTTTTAATGAATAAGATACATCAAATTTGCACAGTTTTGTAACGGTAGAAGTTATTTTATTTAATTTGCAATAATCTGTTGTTTCAATTACAATTGCCAAACGTGTCTCTCTACACATAGTATGTACAGCTCACGAATCGGTGATATATTTACGAGTATTGTCTATTATACACATCAAAGAGCCGTGGGACGGTTCCAAATTCTATTAAAAAGAAATGTTTATTATAGCACCTAATTAAGATTTAATATTGCATTACATTATTAATTATTTTAGAACGCCCTCGGCAAATTTATAATAATTCGTAATATCATTAATAATAAAAGGTTCTGATATTGAAATCACGAAGCAGGAAATTTGATTATTTCCAATTAAAAATTATAATTGTTATCATAAATCATAATAAATATTAACGTTTGAAATGTTCAAACACTGTTGTCACTATACTTATTACTATTTACTCGATAACTGAGTCGTTCCAACAATCATTCGGCACCTATAGATAAACATTAAAATGTTAAAACTGAAATCATTAATAATAATAATAAAATGTATAACAGTTCAACCTTAACACCGATCTCCCAAGCGAATAGAACGTGTTAATTTCAACATTTTCGTTGATGCCTAACAATAATAAAGGCGCACAAAATACACTCAAAAACAAGTTGTATAGCGTGTTGAATCTACCAATTATTTGAAAACATAATGCATCGTATTTCTTGTAGGTACGTTGGACGGTCTAAGACCGTTATTATTATATCGTCAAAAGAAAAGATTGTATTATTTCAGTTCGCTCATCGGGCATAATATTATTATAGGTATATCGTCTGACATTTAAAAAAAAAAAGCAAAAAAATGCCCAACGCCGTTTCACGGGTCATAAGTAATTAACTCGATCGCGATACGACTGCATAGGTACCTACATGCACATACACATAATACGATATTATTAACGTCGTCTCGTCGATATGATTAATGTTTTCGTCAAACATGCGGTTACGCCAAATAACGAAAATGAAATAGTAGTTCCGTTTGCGAATAAAATACAGTCGTGTTAATAGAGGTACCTTTATAATACAATATAACATAGCTGGAAGAGGAACGTCTGGATGTTTTAAATGAGATAATTCTCGTCTGACCACTCTCGACGGCGAGGATGTAAAAAATTGCCCAAGGGGTACGAACGCGCTGCGGATAACAGGTTTTTCATTTTTTCCGTCTACTACTCCTTCGTCGTCGTCTTCTTCGTCTTTTTCTTCATATTCGGGCCTCGTCTCGTTCTCTATTATTTCCGAACCAGAAACCGTATCCCGCGACAATGTGCCGGCAATAATATTATATCGGTCGACTCCGTATTTTACTTTTTTATTTCGTCCCGGACACGTTTGTCGTACGACGGAAATCGTCCGAAAGATTCGAGTCAGATTTTACGTTCGTCGTTTAACTCATTATGTTTTGTTACACTCACCCGCGGTGTAATGGTTTGGCGCCGCGTGTGTAACCTAACCATAACCCAACCTATGCTCGAAAACCGCGTCGAATCGGTAACCGTTGGGTAACCGGAAAACGTGCAGTCTAGGATACAATTATTACTGTGGAACGTAATACGCAAAAAGGGTAATTTTTCGATTTCTTGTCCACACTCTGTGTCGATGCAGAGGTTACAATAAACATATCGCACTAGTAAAAGCTGTGTTTTCTTAAACGATAAATTTAGTTGCATATTAAACCATATATTGTGACGTATGTTTTGAAAAAAAATTACATTGGCTTGAATCTTTGGTTTTAAATTTATAAGACCATAATCATTAGAAGTACCTGCCGTCACTTAGGCAATCACTCTCAAATAATAATGATTTATAATCGGAATCATTGCCACCAAAATTAACATGAAAATGTTTTCTTTTTACCATAAAATTCAGTATTTGTGTGTGTATTTTTCGGTATAGTCACTACTAATCTGATAACCCGCGTATTTTATTTTATGGACAAAAGAACTTAATAGTAACGCCTGTAGCAGTGCAAGGATATCGAAAAAAAAACCATAAAACATTTAAGAACGCAGCGTGTGTGTCATGATTTCGCACGAGCAGAATGATTAGAGTAGGTATCTGTAACAAAATTATACAAAACATTTATATCATAATAATTGTCACTAGCATTAAATTCTTTGTTATTTTCTGTATTTTTCGATGTAGCCCATCGAGCTGCAGATAACCCGCGTGTTTTGTTTCATGGACAAAGGAACGTATAATAGTGCGTCAGTAGCTGCAGTGAAAGGATATCGAAAAAAAAAAACCATAAAAACCTACAAGAACGATACCTATGTGTGCCTTGGTTTCAAACGAACCGAATAATATTAAAAATTACATAATACACAAAATATCTATAATAATATATGATTGTCACAAATATGAATTTTTACGCGCATATTATCACTTTATAGGCAGCCGAGTCGTTACACTCGGTCGCGGGTAGGTCTTTGAGTAGTAAATTATTTTAACAAACGTATTCATCACGAGTTATAAATAAGATCCGAAACTCGCAGGCGTATGTTTTAAATCACTAATTACATTTTTTCCTCTAATACCTAAGTGGCTAGTTTCTACATAACTTAGATTCGTGGAATGTAAGATCTAATATGGTGCAATTTTTATTTTGCGTTTTTATGGAATTTTATGCTTTACGGTAATCTTTTGATATTATTCAGCCATCGTGATGCATTTTTAAGAGAATTATTGTTACATTTCTTTTTATAGACACCACGAACTACGTACTACCTAGTACGAACACGGTAGACGCGTTTGGAATGACCAAATCGTTTTTTCCTGTTTTTTTTTTAACTAATGAGTAACGCAGTTTAACATACTAATTTCCGAAATTGTTCATAAAAATCAATATTTGTCCAAAACATATTTTTCTGTAGGATATTCATTGATAGAATAGAATTTACTGTAAAAATATGTACCTATACCTATTTAGGTCATCAAGTTCCGGGCCCTATACTAGTCATAAGCCGCTTATAATAAGCGATACTATTATCACAATAAATTGTATTTTAAATGCACGCGTGTTTCACGAAGAACGTGATATTTAGGACTTTTATTATATTCGTATATTGGTAGAGTGAAATTCTATTTATTTCAGCTCGTGTCATATATATATACATGCGTACCGACTGTGCACATTATTATTATTATTATTATTATTATTTCTGCAGACCCGTACGCATTCCACGACGACCGACGTCACGCGGCAATGGCAACAATCGGAAGATAATATGTGCTTGGAAAGAACTTTTTGCTGACGCGGTATCGTTGAATAACCACAGAGTAACCGCGATTAGCCCAAAATATAATATTATAATAATTTATAAAAGTTAATAAAAAATAAAAAATCAGTAAAAATTATTGTTTTTTTTATTACATGAAGCCTTATGACTACTGTCGCGGTCCAGCTCGCGGGCAGGATGCCCCTTTTTATTGAAAAATTAAATACTAACAATACTGTTAATATTATTATGTATATTTCGTGGGCTTGTAGCATAAAGATTTTTTTTAAGAAAGTATGCGGTCGGGGGGAGGGAGGGGGTTATTCGTAGTCAAGACCTATATAGTAATATTATCAATGTACGGCGTCCCGACCGGAAATTTAATCCAATAACGGCGTTTGGACTAGTGAACTTTTTACTGGACGGCAGCTGTTCGGTCCTTGTTGCAATGTTGCAGTGACATTAACGATTCCGATATTAGCTTATACTATTCGGGTTCTTAGAGTTGGTAATGGGTTATGCCTCTGATCACACACCGTCTCGGAGTACCGGTTAATGTAGATATCGTTATTAAAGGGAGGTATGATCTAGATTCGGCATGCAAAAATATAAATAGTATAATTAATTGATATCGATTAATCAAACAAGAAAAAACAAAGAGGTAGAAAAATGTTTTTACACAATAGATACTGACATTTAAATCTTAATACGGTTGACCTTATCTTAAAAAAAATAATTTTTTATTCTATAATATGTACAATAATAGGTACCAACTCATACCACATTTCGCAGTATGCGTTAAAATATTAATAACTCAATATATATACGAAAAAACATAGAAAACATTACGGCATGTTTAGATATAGAATTTAAATAGTACCTCTGTACTATGACATGATGTATTAAAATATTTTTTAGATATTCAAGGTTCGCTTACGACATAATATTCTTATAAGTATATTTAATTACATTTTTCATTTAGTGTTTTTAGGGTAGAACCCTTTGGCGTTCGATTTAGTATTGTGAAATACAATTGCGTATATTTGTCGAATTACGAATGAATCGGGAATCAGTAAACTCCAACAAAAGCAGTTAATTTCCTACATAGACAAAAACAATCGGTGGTGGCGTATAATTCCAAATACACTAATTATTATAATGGTTAGCTCCTATATACGATTTTGTTAAATGAATGAAAGTTTGAAAAGAGATATTCATATTTTCACTTAAAAATAAATATCAGCCTTAAAATTATTATGATAGATGATTTCAATCCGTTTGCACACAATATGAGAATTTAAGTGCATTGTTTGTGACCTTTGTGTATAACTTTGGTTGTCGTTTTCCTATCAAACATCGAATTATCCAAAACAATAATAATGGAATAAAAGATAAGAAATATAAGATGTTCAAACCGTGCCAAATTACTTATTTTTTTAATTGGGAATAAGTGAAAACTATTTTTCAATTTCCATTAATTTTATGATAAAAAAATGTTGAAATTTATAAGTTGTAGTACCTATCTATAGTTGTACACAATACATGGTTATGAATGGTAGGTTAAGTTAGGTTAGGTTTGTACATTATATACAATCACAATATAGTACCGTAAAATAAAATACACATATATATATGGTTATAAAAAATATAATTTTTCTACGAACTTGCAAATATTCCTATTGTGTGTTTATTTATTTACGTGTTTCAAGTGTATGTTGTATTTGCGTAAAAAAAAAAAAATTGATAGAAATAAAATAGACAATTGTCTTTTTAATACTGTTATTTCGTATCATTACTTTCAATTACTTTTCGACGTGATAAGTCGAGAAAATAATTTGATATGCGATAAGATCTGGAAATGGACAAAATATGTAGAAATATATTATTACCCTAAAAATACACATTGACCAGTGTAAAACTACAGAGTACAACAGCTGCAGTGAGTCCAATCGACGATTTGTTTCCTTGTGATAGCATAAGTGTAAATATGGATCACCTGTTTGAGTCCAAAGAGCGAGATGGTTCAATAAGTGCTACCAATATAGGTAAATTAATATTTTTAATTAAACTAATATAGACTTTTAAAGACTATAATATTATTATTATATGTATTGTACGAACAACAATAAACGTTTTGACGGTTGAAATACGCCTTGCGGCACCGCGCCATTGTGTCGCTGTTTGTTTTTTTTCGTCTGACTTATACGACCATAATAGTATAACTACCGATCGCGTGTGTACACAATAAATAATTACCGCCGCGGTCGTCAAAGCATAGTTCATAATATAACTGAAATGATGACGGGCAGTCGGTGTCAAAGTCGAATCAAACATCGTCGTCGTCAATCCATTACCACATTGATAAGTTCAAAATACCAGACGAAAAAGCTAACTTAATAATTATATATAAAACCCATAGGCACCTAAAGTGACTAAGCACGTTCAATAATTATCAATTATACTTAAATTGTGATCCTTTTTTCTACTGTATACATCTACTATATTATTTGGCAGATACTTATCGGAAACAAAATTCAAATGAGTAGTTTTTAAGTTATTTATCTTTGTATACAAAGGATAACTGGCATGGAAGATATGAAAGGGAGCTTATGGTGATTTGAAAATTATGGTGATAAATAATATTAATCCAACAACATTATTAATTTGTATGTATGGATGATTGAAGTATTTAAATAATAGATCCAATGTAACACAATAAACTTAATATTTTTGTGATACCATTTTTAAGAATTATTATAGGTAAATATATCTACTTAATACAAACATTTTGAAAATTAAAAACTACAAGTTTGAATTACGAATTTAGAACTTCGACAATTTCAGAAAAATTATCTACAACTAATTTACATTAAAAAAGGGGTTCCCGTTTGAAAAACAAAAGTTTGTTTCACCATAGAACACCCCTTATTAAGTAGTAGGTACAAAAATCTCAAGAATTCGAAAATATAATGGCCTTTAAGTAAGTACCTATATTTAATAGGTTTTTCCAGACACGAGATTTTAAAAACTGCATTATTGGAGAAAAAATCATGCTAATAGTGAATGCTACGCACCAGAGTAGCCGTCAAATCCAGCGATAGAAACGCGAGTGAATAAAGCTTGAAAACGACAGTGGAAAAATGCTGTTTTATTATATTATTTATTACCTATAATATATGCCTATATGTTTGACTTATCAAGTAAATTGTAAATATATGAAACGGATTTATTCAACGATCGAAACGAGATGATTTGTAGAACAGTGCAGTTAATTTTAACTAACTCAAAAAATATTCATCAAATAATTCGTGTCATATGATTTTTCACCATACATTTATGATTTATACTGTGATTTATAAACTGATTAGTCATTAAATATCGAGCGTAAAAGAAAATACCTATTTTTTTTTAAAATTATTTTAAACATAAGACATTCCTAGCCCAAAACTATCTATATCTAGTGATGTACCTATACATATTAGTTTTAAACTTAAACATAAAAGAAAATACCTAATAATAGGTACCTTCCTTCAATCCTTAATATGAAAAAAATATTCGTCTTAAGAAAACGTTAATGTTCTTAAAATAAAACACTTGATGATTGTACACTTACGACGACACAAACTTCAGCAGAAACTAAACAAACGTTTTAAATTTAATACTTATACCTATATGAGTTATAATTAATATATTTTTGTGAAATTAAAAATATAATAATAAATTGCAGACGATTTTTTTTCACACATACGAAATGGGGACTCAATAATCCGGGAAAGGACTAATAGAAATTTTCAACTGACATGATAAACACCGAAATTAAGTATGTGACTTGCCACGTATGCCCTATGGTAATCACGATCAATGCAACTAGGTCACGTGACTTTTACAGGTGTATTTTTATGCCACAAAGTCCGTTCAAACGACATCGGTCAGGCGTGTATAAATGTGTATGCATTATACATCGTCGGACAAGCTTATTCGCCGTAGTTTGCATTCGTAGATGTGCGACTAAACGCGATTTATCATTGAAATATCTGTTGAAATATTACATTAGTCACCGCGACTCACGAGTTGGCTACCAGAAATAAACGATGATCTAATCTAAAATATTATTAGCAGGATTGCCGTTCGCTGGCTGCGGACACAGTCGTCGAGCGCATATGTGTGTGTGTGTGTGTGTGTGTGTGTGTGTGTGTGTGTGTGTGTGTACAGGTGTGGAAAAAAATGGAAACTATTGATCAGTTGTCCAATAAATACGCGAGCCCAAGCCAATAGTACTCGGCCGTGGCTACCAGCTACCTATAATAAGTGTTATGACTTATACAAACCATACAACGGTGCTCGAGAAGGACACCCTTCGCCGTGTGCCACCGTGAAATTTTCATTGTTATATCGATGCATAATTGCTCATTAGTGGTTCGGCGGTGGTCCATTTAAAGAAGACACTATACCATATTGTTTCAGAAAACATCGACTTTTTGAAAATATTTCTACCGAATAATCTTAAGTCGTTACACGGAAACATTTCATTTGCTGAAGAAAAATGATACTTTTTTCATAAGTTTTTAAAACGCTAAAATACAAAATACAAAATACAAAAAAAAAAAAAAAAGTCGATCAAAAACGATTTCCCAGCATCCCGATTTCGACGTGGACACCTATCTATATTTTAATATAATAATAGTATATTTTGTACATGTATATTTTAGACAATAGATCGAGAGTGAAAAAATCAAGGTCACAGCGGAAAAGTTACAAGGTGGCGACAGTAACTGTGAAAAATATTATGAAATAATATTAAATAAACCGCATGGACGGGTATAGTGTGTCCCGAAAAAGTAGAATTTTTGTTTACTCGGCGATAAAATGTTTGCGTTTGAGACAGAAAATAAAACAGTGAAAATTTCGCGACACCATCGCCATGACCTACGTGATAACGTCAGACAATTTCTCTGTGTTAACTATCTATATATATAACATTGGCCTTGTGCTCGAACATGATATTTCATGGTAAATACCTAACCTAACCCAACTCGATACATCGACGACCCGGTAACAACAAGATGTGGGATATTCAATGTACTACGTCACTATTCGTAACTATATAATGTAGGTAATAATAAACGATACCAATCATTTTAGACGTTTCATCGAACGGTTCCATAATTCCTAACTAATAGCAATATTTTAATCGCTATAATTGTTGTTCCTTTGCACAGCATACCAACTACGGTATAAACCGGCCCATCGACCGCATGATGCGTCTGCGTACCGGACCATCACACCCCGGCAATTTTAGTGAGTTCTAAAGAAAATCGTCTGCGTTACAGTTTAAAGTAAAAAAGGCGTTTGTATCGTCACAAGTCACCCCGAAAACAGTGTGAAAAATCTGCGAGGTTTATCTCAGGTGAATGTACTTGAAAATTCGAAAAAAACATCAGAATTCAAATAAATTCGTTAGAATTGAAAAAATGGGGGTGAGCAGCGTGTTTGGCGAATCACTCCGTGCGCGCACGCTATTTATACACGTATTTTCGCGATTGCGTGCTTGCAGATCGGGTAAACAAAAATAAAACGTTTTTATGCACGTTAAAATGTATTTTCTACGTATTCATGTGATTCTGGATCGTATCCAAAAATCGAATTTAACGACACATTGTTGTAGCGCTGCGATTAATATTTTCAAACGTACCTATTATAATATAATACTCTAGGTATGTGGTCCTGTACCCGTTTGAAGTGTATGTGTATATACCGTGCGGTACTGCGTTTGCGTTAAAGTGTAACATATTACAATATGAGATTAAAAATAAAACGAACGATAATAATATCATAAGGGTCGAGTGAACGACCGCTGAACGTACCTATAGTTGAAAATAACTACACCAAACTGTCATCGTGTGGTGTGAAATCGTGAACTGCGCGGACATGAAATAAACTTATGGGGAACTCGTTATGATACACTCACTGCCATAATATTATAACTAATACTCAATGGAAGTGCACACATAATAATGGTACGGCGATCGGGTCCATTTTTCTCTTTCGAAAAAACAAAAAGAAGAAGAAATGTAGGCACGTTCCGTTTTCCTCCGCTCATTTCTCCATTCTTATCTATTTTCCTCCAAATATTGTAACCATGTAGATATTAATTTTGGAAACATTAAAATCATTTATTTTTCCATGTTAATATACATATAAGAAAAACTATACTTGACATAGGCGTATACCTATTTACTGTTACAACTTATTATACTATACAGTACTCCTAATATCGACAGTTATCATATTATTTGATCACAATAATGGTTTTTATTTTTGATTTATTTCATCTTTGATGTTTATCCGTACATACAAATATTTTGAACAGTACCTATATTGTTGGCCGAAATACGATGATGGATACCTATTGGAATTAACGAAAGGGTGACCATTTATTATTTCCGTATCGGGTGGATAGTGGAGGAAATAATTTTTTATTGTTTTTATTTTTTGATTAAATACCGTACATTTCTCACATTTCGAAGAAAATGGCCGCGACCATTACGGCATTAAAAGGCACGTATCGAATAATGAGATTGTCTATAATATGCACTGCGGAAAATCATATTCGCCCGTGATTTTCACTTGCAAAGTCGCATGTATGGCTGTAATATGTCTCATTTCTAGCAGTAGACATTAGATCGCGTCAAATGTTGAGGTACGATTACTAATCGGGCTGATTCGGATCAGACGTAATGATACTTGTGAGTATTGGGTACCTAAGGTTTTTCAAGTCTTATCGAAAACAAATAAGTTAACTTTGTGTTTCCGTCTCCGATTGAAAAAAAAAAAAGGCGTAAGTACTATATATATATACAATTATATACAATATTATAATATCTGACATATCGGTGAGACAGTGGTTAAACCCCAAACTAAGCAACCCTTTTATGCGTATGAGCCATTAGAAATATCTTTGTGCGTTATAATAATTCATTGTATGTAAGGCTATAATAGTATGACGTGCACCTACCTGATACGACACGAAAAAAATAAAAATGATAAATATTAATTATATCATAATAATATATAATAATATTATAACATAGTATTTTTTCAACAAGGGCAGATCACATAATAATGCGCGTTGATAAGCGTACAGTTTTTTAGTATAATAAAGCTATAACCTAGCTATGTATATAATATTATAAAGTGTTCGATTTCAACGACATTTCTATAATATAATATTATTATTGTTATTATTATTATTATTATTATTATGTAGTAGTAATCGGAAATTTTAAAATCATAAAATACGGAGAAAAAAATACGTGTCCATTGTATACGCACGCCTATTCAAGTATAGGTACTTCTATTATAATATATATTATACTCATACTTCGGTAGATTTACTGAAATATTATGCCGGATAGGTAAAATTCGTTGTTTTTGGCACGTCATTAAAATTAGGAGGTTGCGTGGATTCGTGCAAGGTCGCAACACTCGCAACTGACACAACATATTGTGTTTTGTGACGACTAGATAAGTTTTTTCGTTCGGTTAACTTGGTCTACTCTTATGGTCGTGTAATGGTAACCCGAAACTCGAAATGGTCTGTTATATTTTCGTTTTAAGAACTGAAAACGTTGTCATCACAGGCGGTGTATCCACCGCCTATACCTATTATATCGCAGTAAAGAAACGCGAACATTACAATAGGCAACTACTGAGGTATAGGTATAATAACATGTGGTAGAAAACCGTCAACTTCGATGTTATAGTATAAAATACAATAATATGTATATGGAATAGAAATTACAATAATATTCTATTATTGATGTGCGTTTATATAATCGTAAGAATTCAACTCGCGATCCCATATTTTGATATCGACATATCGTAAAAGGAAATACTGCTTGCAGATGCTTATATGGCTGAACATAATATATAAGACGTGCGTATAGATTATATTATTTACAAATACGGCGCAGCATAATAAAGTAATAAAAATAATGATGATAAAATTGCAGTAGGTATATATATATATATAATACTACGATTATGTACTAGCCACACGAAGACGTAATTCCCGCATCTATGAGAAATCTTACCCGAACTGGCGCATTCAATTTTTCTAGTATATAGGTAAATACTCGTTATAATAATAATAGTACTAATAATAATAATAATAATAACAATAATAAAAACATTAGAAATCAACAATCGCGTTATGAGTTGGACTATAAGAACTGCGTAGATATTCCAGATCAATATTAACGAAATATACTGCGGATTTTTATAAAGTTATAAATGATACTATTGTGTAAAAACAATAATTAAAAATATGTCACGGTGAAATATGTTCGGCTTAAATCAAAGTCGTCGAGTCATTTTAAGCAGTTTACGAGCATCATGCGAATCTGTAATGTATATACCTAAGTTTTCTCTGAAGTTAATTCTGTATTCGCACTTGTGTTTGTTTGCTAACATTAATAAATTGGAATATTGAGGAGGTGCCTATTGTTGCTTCGAACGGAGGCACAGATGTACAATTAAAATTCTTCATAATCAGAAGGTATATATATACATCCGATCAATGTGAAAATTAAAATAAATAGTATCTACGTCCAGTCGTGTACGATATTAATAGTTATTATTTTTTTAATGCATTGCCATTTGTCGTTAAAATAATATATTGGGCGTCGGCCGATCTGACTTTGTGAATACACGCATACCTACATTAATTGTACTATTATTGTTTACCACTGAGATACCAATTGTACGTTTACTACTGGCACAATCAATATAATATTCATATACCCAACATCGACACTCGTTTTAGACTCTGAACTACAATGACGGTTTCTAGACATAAGTTAGACACCTAATAAGCACGCCGATATTATGTCCAATCGATAGGTTTTCATTGTTACCGATACCAATATTTACCATTTATTTAGCACGACAACACAAATATGAGAAAATATACTTGACCAATGGTACAAATTGAAATTGATATGAAAATATGAAATGGATGAAATAAACAAAATATCAAATTATTTCGAGCCAAAATTTAAACTCTTAGCTAATATTAAAACAAAAAGACCAAAATAAGACAAAATATGTGTGTCTTATGCAAAATATTCAAATAACAAAAAATGCCAAAATGTGAGAAGGTCTTAATTTCAAAAAATGCCCTATCGATTAATGCTCGCAAACAACGAATAAAGATAATTAATTATTTTATTTAGATTACTGTATATAATATTAGGTATATAGTTTAAAAAAAATAATCTATGCAATAATTGTAGTTTGTTGGTTAAATTTCGTTTGGAAAATAGCAATTTCGCAGGCTTTCTTGACTTAAAACAATTATCTAATTGTATGTAAACACTTTACTGTGGAGATTTGGTACTTAAAAAGTTTCGTGAGTCAGTTAACAAACGTTTATATTCGCTTTGAAAGGGATGCTTTTTTCTATTTTCTGTCATCCACTCAAACCTGTATGTATAGAGAAAAATTGTATCAGATGAGAATCATAGGAATATTATTATTATGACTTATTTATTTTCAAATTTAGTTTATTATTTATTTTTAACGTATTCACCATATATTAAGGAGATGACCCACTCGATGACCTACATCGTATTTTTTGGCGGGGTAGACAATATTTATTCAAGTACATACTACATAATATAAAATATACTACATTGTGTATAGACGTATAATATGCTGACTTAAATATATATACGTATATATATATAACTAATATATCACATGTCCCTGACTAACACCAACCATGGTATGATCTTCCGTACCAAGATCACATTTTTCTATCTTGTAAATATTTTTAAAGTTTTATGTTACACTTATCTATTGCCAAAAGACGAATAGAGTTAATTTGTAAACAAATAAAATATTATAATATTATTATTCACAATCTGAGATGCATTCCCCTAGTGGTTGTAAAAAATGTCGACGCCGGAGAACACCGAACACGTCACGGTATTCTGACCTAAATAATTATTCCAAAATGGTAAAAAATAAGAAACAGAACGCTCGACAATATAATATGGTTAAATCAGCAGCCGGTTGCGCGAGCACACGAATTTTTTTTCACAAGCCAGCGAATGAAATTGATATAATACAAAATTGAAATGCGATTTATTTTATGTTTAGCGCCGCCGGTCTGAGGTCTGAGCTCATCTGCTGGAGGAGGAAAAATAGGCTTTAGTATAATTTCACTATATTATTACATTATACCTACCTCGGGGTAGAAAAATATGTGATACGAAAACGGAGCCGGTTGTGACCATCGTCCTCTAAAATACTAAAAAGGGGGATGACATCGATTGTTGAGCTACTCTAGAAAGTATTTCAAATAAGTTATTCATAAGAATCTTAATAAGTGTTGAAATTTAATTTTTTAATTTAGTATTTTATGACATTATAATCTAATTTTTATTGCTATGTTGTTCAATGACAAATTATCCCAGTTATAGAAATAGAATACATTTTAACATTGATAATAATTTCGGAAAACGCCGGAGGTATGTCTACATTATAATATTATAATGCCATCATCGTCGAATAATCATTATACAAATAAAAATATTAAAAAATGGAGAAAATAATTTTTAGGCTTGACGGTTTGTAAAAAAATATACATCGTAACAATTCCAAATAGAGGATAAACAATTAAATAATAATCTGTAGCTAAGTACAGTAAGTATTGTATTTATAACAATAATTTAGATAAAAGTACCGTTTATTAATGTGTGTGCCTGCATATTATTATCTGATGCATTTTTTACTAGCTGTTATTTTGATATTTTACTTCTTGTTTATTATTATTTTTTATAAACTAACAACCCCGACGTGTAAATAAATAATAACTCAGTTTGAATATACTATTACAGAAACATCGAATACATTTAAGAATTAAGAGTATATTATAGTTACATTTGAATACGTGTTTATTGTTATAATTTTTTTAAATGTGGCAGCGATAAAAAATATCGAAATTGCTTAGGTGCCATTTTATCGCGGCACGTTAGAAATTTAGCGGAAATAACCATGAACAATAAAACGTTTATATCGGCAAAACGTGGTCGTCATGAATAGGTTACCTCATGACTCGGGTCATATACGTTGACATACGTAAAACATGCGTTTTGCTGAACCGCCTTTAAGATTAAAAAGTAGTCTTAGGTCTATAACACCGGGGAAGCGCCCACACAATCATTGCCACCATTTATTGACCTAGACAGGCCTAGCCAAGCAATATGCCTAACCGCGCAGACATGGATAGTGCGTATAAAGCTTGGCTAGTCTAAATACTACGTGAAGTCTCCAGTCTCGATCCTCGTAGAAAGCCTCGCTTGGTCATATAAATCTAGAAGTTGTCCAACCGTGGACGTAACTATGGGGGAGCTCAGCCCTCTAGACGATTTTAGCCCAAAATACGTTTTTACTTTTAAGCCTCTTCTGGTTGGAATGTAATTCCTTGCACAAAAAAAAACTGAGATGGGCCGGGCTCAGTGTGTAAAATATCAGGTCGACTATGATTCGAACGGATTCAGTGATCTAACAAACATAAAAAAAAAAATGATCTATGAACATATTGTAATATAATATATACCTACCGCCTACCTAAATTTCTGTGGCTACTAAACTCTAATGACGTCCGCGACGGGGATTGTAAGGGGAGGGTGATTTCCCGAAAGTGGCTGATTTTGATTTTTGGTTTTCTGTGGGACTCTATAGGCCATGCAACCATATTAAATCATAGTCACGCCCATGTATCCACCGCGTATCCCCCGACACCGATAATCTGGGACACGACTGCCGGCGGACGATGCAGCGGCGGCGCCGGCGACACGTCACACGTGTCTCATAAATATGACCGTCTGCATATACCTACAATATGACAACCAGCCATAATTACAGGCGAGGCGAAATCCATCATTGGCGACCACGACGTTCTCGTCACGTTTACCTGGAACAGTGCGGATCAATAATATACGCATCGTACCCGACGACTGCCATTTTTGGTCCGTGTACACGCGTATCTATTACACATTTGCCCGCCTCGGTCGGACCGGTATCGGTCGTCGGAGTGAAACGAAATACAAGTAAAAAAATCTATACTGCCACCGAACCGCCGCCACCGCCGCGGTGTGATATGCACGATATTAACAATATCGCAGTGGTATTCCTATAGGCATGTTTGTGTGCTGTGTAGACGGGCAACGGAGCGATTTCACACGGCCGAGACGGAGAAGAGAAAAAAATGAACGTTATATTTTTTAGTTGCAACTACAGTTTCCCTCCTCCCCGTCACCTCGTAACCTAACCAAAAGTGTCGTTTTCGCGCACTCTCTCGATGGACGTGGTGCGCAGATATTTTATCGTAATATTATGTGCAACGCGGAGCGTGTGCAGACTTTTGCGATACAAACGAACGATTTACAATATTATACTAAACGACAACAATGAGTCCGTGTCCGCGTCTGCCGACGAGTTGAAACGCCGAAAATGTGATTAGACGAAATATATTACGATAATATTATAATACCTATGTACTTACATCGATTAGTGCGCAGACGGCTGGGCAGAGCGAAATGGGAAAAAAAAATTCTCGAGGTCAGCGGGACATTATGCTAATAATAAATTATGTCATAAAATCGTATAACAATATTCGTGCGGCCCGATTCTTTGGCTGCGCCAAGGTCGCGGTATTCACTTTCGCTCTCATCCGAGCACTGAGTATCTTTCCCGCTCAATTTCTGCTTCTGTATTTTATTTTTGTCTTCGACTTAAACATGTTATTTCGATTTCAAACGACACAGTAATATAACTATAAGAGTCGTAGACAATTTACAAAATATGGCGAATACGTCCACTTTGCGATTACATCCTGCATAATATTAGGTACTTCATCAGTACTTATCGTTATGATTTACCGTCAAAATAATAAATTACAAAAAAAAAAAAACGAATAATATATGGACAACTACCTATTACAAACGCCTTGGGAATGTCTCTACACCTCAAATTTATATTTATTGACTTAATATTGGTAAACGTAAAAAGAAAATTTATTTCCAAAAAGACCAATATAGATGAAACAAAAAAAAATAGTAGTAGGCACCTATAGTTATACAGTTGTACATAAGTTGTTAAGTCAATAATCTACGTTTGACATAAGATAATAAAATGATATAAATATTATTATGTAGATTAAAGTAACAACTTATATTGTCTGAGATACATAATTGCTTCCATAAAAATGTGCTGCAAGTATTTCGAACAATACTCGTCTTTTATCTTAAATATTTGGCCTGCAATAATAATATTACATAATAGATTTAAATTTCAAGTAGTCTTGGATCAATGATTTTCATTATCTGACAGTTTTCAATGTCCACGTGATTAATCTAAGCCGTTCAACATATTGTGAAGTTGGTTGTCATGGTTTTTAATTTAAAAAAATGAAAATTTTTGAAACAAATAAAGGCGGCGACAAAGACGTTCTATCCTGAAGGTTGTGAGTCATTTCGTACGTCATTAACCAAATAATCACGTAAATGATTAATTTTACATTTTTACATTTTACATAGACATTGAATTTAAAAGTCGTAAACTTTAATGACAGATGTCTATTGACAAGTCATTAGAGTCTTAGACAAAGTCAAAGAAAACTTTGAGGCATTGAGAGGCAAGGTGCCAATGTAATTTTTCGCACAAAAATAATAATCCTCCTGTCCATCACCAAATGTAATAATTTTTTTTAACTAATAGAGTGTAATATTCTACAGGCCACATTGAACTCTGTTTTCCAGTATTTTAATCTCAAAGTTCATGATATGTCCCCATTGTCTATATAAATTAGACAATTTTAAACTGTTTTTACAAATCGTTTTATTCTATTATTTGAAACAAAATAAAGAATCGGAGTTCAATACGGCCCGACCTATATAGGTAAGTGTTCTTATTTCAAATAAACAAATCGTTATCAAAATCTGACGATTCTGTACAAGTCCTGATAATATTTTCTGTTATGTAATTGTTATTGATACATCGTATCAACTCCCCACTCCACCACTGTAAATAGTTTGATTGGTAGAAAGATTGGTTGAAGAGTATTTTAATTACAAGGTGACAATGAAAATATAACTTTCAAATTGTATAGACTTGCGGAAAATTTGAAATACCGGAACCGATGCCCCTCAGAGATAATTAATAATTAATGTTTCGTATTCTTTTAATATTATCCTTTAATAAATATCATACGATTATCGTCATTTATTTCGCAACCCAACTGTCCTCGGACCCAAATTACTTCCCGCGTACCTTCTAAATACCAATTACGGGGGAGAGTGGAAACGGAGTGATTTTAAACACACGTGAATACAGCGCTGCTTAGTGAAATTGAATACGAATATTCATATCTGTCCATTATAACATCAATAATACGTGATTATCTCTACTGAAGTCAAAACTCAACTGGATGACCGTATACGAAAGCTTGATTTCTCTCACGAGGGTACTTCATACAATTGTTTTTTTCGCCATTTCACTCGTATACACTAATTAGTAATTACTAATTTCCATTGTCCGCATTTACGAAATAACAAATTAAATACAACAATCATTGCCTAATGATAATTTTGAAACTTCGCAACAAGACTATACGCGATATCTATGAGTATTATATAGGTAAGTACGAAATTTTGTACTCTGTCGGTTTGAACAGTACCTAGTCGGTACTGCATGTAATATTAATATCCATCGAATAGTTTACTGCTGAATAAATATTTTACGGTTAAAATAATTATCAACTTATAAAAATGGTGATCGAACCTATCAAATAAGAGAGTTTTTTAATTCTTTATATTTTAATTATAATAGAAATTCGTTAAATAAAAAATAATAAAAAATTAATAACAACTGCAGTGAGCCCGTATAATATGACAAAATATATTATGTACCCGAGTACCTGTCATGTGGGTAGTGGGTATTATTTTGTGTTATACTGTTTGACTTGAGCTTGTTCTAAAACGTAATTGTGCGGGCTCGACATTGGAATAGAATATTATTCATGAAAATCCGATCATGTTTTTTTGTTTTCACAAAATAATTGAGTTTATTATTTTTTTTTTTTGTTTACAGAACGGACCTAAATTATTGTGTTGTATATTTTTTTCGGTTATTTTTTTATGTATTCAGTATGGTAAGGTGGCTGTTTGAGTTTCGAAAAATCTATGCAAACTTAGGTGTTCAGTTAGAGGTCGAAAATCAAACTAGGTTTAGTAAACCAAACTCAAACCAAAATTTTGAAATTCAATAATTTATCCAGACTAAAAAATATTTCGAGCTCCAAAAAAAATTGGAACACGCCAAACGTTTCGAGCAAAAAACGTTTCCTGTGTTTATTTTTAAATTTATATTCTGCGTCTATTAAAATAAAATTTAATTAGTACTTTGGAAGATTCTATTCATTTTTTTTTTACTGTTGGTGGGAGGGGGGGGGGGGTAAAACTCGAAACACGATTTGCAATTAGTTGATCTGTAGGTAAGTCCTACTAAAATATAATATGGTTTTTGAATTCTATAATGATCCTATACATTACGGTACCTCTAGTATAAACTATATACTTATACGATATATTCGTTTTAATTTCAGAGTGTAAAATCATAAAATTATGCAGCACCCAACTATTTATATTTAAACTATTGAACATTTAAAGCGATTTTTTATTTTTTATTTATCATTGCTGAGTCTCGCGAAGAGCTACAACAAGTAACAACATCCCGACAGTAATAATAATAATAATAATAATAGATTTGTGGGCCATGACTGTTTAAAACGCACAATAATAATACGAGTATTATATGCGTGTATACGCGTGCGTCTAATTGTCTAGAAACTTTCTTCCCCCCCCCCCTCCCCATCACAATCACCAGAAACACACACGCATGCGGGAGACAGCATCGCGACAGAGCACTGGCGGCAGAGTGTACAATGGAAACGATTAGTTGTTTTGTTTCGCACGGAGACGGGGAGCGGGAGAGAACGAAATAGAAAAATCATCCGACCCGCAATAATAATAATACATAGGTAGGTAGACAAGTAACCTCCAAACATATAATAATAATAATAATAATAATAACACGATACCTAATAGTTTGGCTTGCAACTGAATATATCAGTCGGGGCCATCAGTCTGCGAGAGACGAAAATTTAAGAAAAATAAAAAACTGTTCGGCGCGGTGACCTGCAGCAGTCGATACGTCTAATATGTACATTTAAAAAAAGCAAATACGCCTGGCTGCACGCCATACCAGCAGTATAATAATATTAATGTGTTATAATTGTATTACGCACCTATATACCTATGGCAGTGTGCAGGCTACCAATAATACATTAATACCACTGTAATATATTATATCATTATAATGTTGTGAGGCTGCAGGAATCCGACCTGAGGGCGACAACGTCTCTGCCTTATTTATCCTATAACATTATATGCACACGATACGACTATACGATAGCTGAGCTATTGTCCATACTGCAGCAGGATTAATGGTTAAGAAAGACTTACGTAAAACTCAAAAAAAAACATTAGAATATGGGTACCTATGACACTCAACAAAATACAAACACATACACAGACACACAGTAGGTGTTATTATAATATTTTGCAGTAAATACGTACAGCAGTTATTAAGTATCGACGTATTCATGTTTTGAAATTTCGTAAAAGAAATGAAGAAAAAATAATTATTTTAAATTTATTTTTAGCCCATATTCACTTAGGAAAAAAACTATTTATTTGATAATATTATTATGAACGGATAAAACAAGACAATCCCTGCAGAGCAACTGGTTGCGCCAAATGTTCCAGAAAACAAATTGTAAAACAAATTTATTCAAAAAATATTGTTCGATAAATTTTCCTAATTATACAGGTGGTAAATTCGCTTACTTTCGTTGACGGAAGGGTCCAATACGGAGTCCAATACTCTGTGTCAGTCTATTCCACATTTCTATTAGCTACTCTGTTATTTCTGATGTCCTTGAATATTTTTCAATATGGAGGCCCAAAATATTCAAAATAATTTCAAAAACAAAACTTAAAGATTTTTCATAAGTCAACATTATCTGAAACTTTAACCTGTCAGTTAATTCAACAATACAGTGTGATTCAATTTATAAACAATGGTTCCATTAATGATATGTTAGGATCAGCATTGAACCAGGAATGAACTAAAAAAAACAACAATAGGTACTTTATTTTATTTTTTGTTTGAAATTGTCCAAAAAAATACTGTGTAAGACATTGTTAAAAATAAAATTATCTTATAACATCGTATTAAATGCAGTGAAAATTGTTTTTAAATTTCTATGGGGTCCAATAATGTTCCAGACTGACACTGTTAATATGCTGTAACGTAACAAAATCTCAAAGGACCTAGTTTAATTATTGCTATATATTTTGTAGTGTAGACAAATACTTTATAAAATATAGGACTAATCCTATATTAATGACATCGTTAGGGCAGCGAACTTTTCGACAAAATATAGTAAAAATATATACTTATCACTTATGCTTACATATTATGTGGAATGCGTTATTATTATTATTATCATGTAAATTGTAAACGTTAAACGTAAAAAATGTATTGTTTTGATGGAAATTACTTATACGTATAATGCCTTGCACTATTTTAGGGACAACGCCCGTCTGCGGTATTCAGATGACATTAAGAGCCCGTTAATATAACACAAGTCTGCCGTTCAGAAATAATCATTAAAAAACTTATCGATATTCGTATATAATGGTGTATTATGTCATAATAGTGATACCTATTATGTTGTGTTATTTACTCATCGTTGTCTTTAATTTTTAACTAAGGTTATTGGAACAGCTACTTAGCACTCGTCCATTACACAACAATAAAATTTAGGTATTTAAAATTAAATATTTTAAGGGCTCAGAGTCATGTTACAATTGTCCATACCAATTGTCCTACACAAGTGCACTTTTTTTCCTTCTCACAACTTAGCAAATGTCATGAGTTATGACCAATGGTTATTTTCAGCGTGCCTACTCTTCGAACGCAGTGCATTCGATAAAATCAATAATATTTTACCCTCGATTTGGACAAATCGGTTAAGCGAAATGGATGAATAATAATATTAATAATTACATTATAATATTGAATCATGTACAGACTGTTCAGTAAAATATAACACTTTTAGTACTTTTTAAGTCATAGGCGGCAACAATCGTAGGATAATATACCTAATATTATTTTATTAACTCGAGTATATTGGAGAACAAAACAGTTTTCAATCATCAACACGAATAACTATAATATTATACGATAGCTATTGGTAACGCGCAAATTTGTTACTTTTCACTATATGTTATTATGATTACAAACGCCATAACTCATAAGTATCCAAATAATACCTACCTATAAGTCCATAGGCAGAAATGGGGGGGAAGCTTTAAGAGGGGGATAAGCGCTCCGCCAAAAATGTTTTTCAGGTTTTATTTAACATTATTTTTTATGATTTTTATGATGTATTATTTATAGGTTTTTTGCTAAGAAGCTTAATAGTCGTCAATTGTATATGTTATTTATTTATTTAATAAATAGTAAATATATTTTTATAAGTGTTTTAAAATATAAATAAATGTATTATAATATTGTTATTAAGTTATGTACAACCTATAGAATCTATTAATCCTTTAATTGCTAAACTTGCATCCAACTTACTTCCTTGAAATTCCCCACACTGTCTTCAGAGAAAATGGTGAGGAGATTTGTTGGACGATTAATGGTTAACCAACCACTCATAATTAATTTACACAAAAAATAAATAAATAAATTACAAAAAAAAAATTTGCTTTGGGTTCTATCACATAATAGCTTCCCTTCTCGTGTATACCATTGTTGTGTACATGTTTTTCTATGTTCTAATTTGCTTATGATGCCTTGTAGCATTTATTATAAATATTATTTTAATAAAAATCAAAACAAATATTTAGTAAAAAAAATTATTTGTTATTTCCTGAAAAAAGTGGCATTCCCCCTAATTCCAGATTTATAAATGCACAGTAGCGGTGAACCATAAATAAAAGTAAAACAAAATTATGGTCTCGTACTGGTATTTCCGAAAGTAAAAATCTTTCTCTCTTTCTGGCCGTCACATCATCGGTCGGCCCGTCGTAAAAGTTGGCGATTTCGCTATATATCAATCCACCATTGCCATAGGATTACTAATTATTTAATTTTACAACTCACCATACGATATAGATAGATTTAAATGGCAAATAAGGACGACTTATTTTAGATTTATGAAATGTACATAAATATTTATAATATAAATTATGTACATTATACTGGTGAACTACCAACAAACTGCTGTGAACCATAACAAACAAAAAAAATCGGGTTTCGTATTTCCGATACTCGCTGTCTCTCTCCCTCTCGCCCTCTCCCTCCGTCACTTCGCGTTTCTGCGATTATATTATAGCGATACAGGTGGTCACGGGGTAATAGTTTTCAGGTAAAATACCTATATAATATTATGTATACACATTTCATTTTATTCGTTCATCGGCGTACACATCATACTCTATATATTTTGTACCTGCCTAAATAATATATAATTACACCATTATTATTCTACTAGGGCGCGAGTACCTACTGAACAATGTGACATTATACCTCCCACCTCGGAGCCTTGCATGTTTATAAATATTACATCAACTCGCATATCAAGATGACTATTAATCTCGTGTTTTCTCGTACATTGCAGGTTCTATATTATTATTATTGTCAGTCAATAGTGTTTTTTTTAAATCGTTACGAAACACCGTGTACTAAATTATATTGTTCACCGATTAATAAGTGGGTAGGTACCGTAACAGCCATAATAACCGCCACGGGCGACTTGCTTTTGAAATTGATAAAACATGTGTCCATCACATTCCAGCACATCATTGGAACCTAAATAAATGCTCAAACATTTACAAATATCTGATTTTTGATTTTGATATTGTACTCAACAGTCCTAAATATTTGATTCCTCTACTGCGGTGTATAATCATCTTATACATAGGTTTATAGGTACCAACTTCTTGTTAAACCCGAAATTCAGGGTTTCGCATTTACTAAAACAATTAATCTCGTGTATTTTCTTAAACTTGATTCTATATTATTATTGTCAATCGATGGTGTTTTTTCATGATTGATAAATACCTCACGATACTATATTATTGACCAATAAATAGTCACCATCAATAATAGCCACGATAACCATAAGCTGCTTGTTTTTAAATTAATAACAGAAAAATACGGCTTAAATATAATAAATACCTAAGACACTAAAATTCAACAGTGGATACCAAAAGTATGATTCATTTTTTTTTCGTTTTGATAATAAAAGATTCCAACAAAGTCTTTCCCAAATTTCTTTAAGAAACCCTGGATTTATAATTTGTAGGTCCGATTACATCATATCCATCACAACATTGGTATCCAAATAAATTCTAGACCATTTACAAATAACTGATTCTTGGTTTCGATATTATATACAACAGTCCTAAATATTTGATTATGTACCATTTACCACGGTTCTAGTATTAAATATATAAATATTGTAAATCCCGAAATTCTGGATTTGGAATAAAATATATTGAAATAATGTTATCAAAATATCATTTAAAAAGTATATTTTTTTTAGAAAATTATAGTAGTAATTTTTTTAGACTTTAAAATACGGGAAAACATAGTTTTATTATAACAGAATATATTATATTATACGTTATAGCTAAATTTAGTCGATCCGTTTAAATTTAACTATAAATACGAGTAAGTACGAAAATATCTCAAGTTTCGTTTACTATTTTATCGTTTGTATATTTTGATTGCGTTCCAAAATATTTTACTCTTAGTCATACAATCATGTGTTATACGCATTTATATTTTTATAATACTGTTCATAAATTAAATATAATATATATAAATAATATTAAATTTTACCTTAAAAAAATAATAGTCCTAAACATGATTTATGATAATGCACTATAAAATAAATCCTAAGAGGATTATTATTTATCGTGCTTATTGTTATGATATAATATACTTAGATGTGTGTGGCACTGTGGGAGTTGTGAACACATTGTAAGAAAAAAATTCGTTGTTATAACGATCCAATATCGTATTGAAATGGTTTGTGAACAAAAACCGTAATCATTTCAAAACGTGACGAAACACGAATGCGCGTGTTACATAAAAACGAACAAACGAACGTTTATTTTCGCGAGAAAAAAATGTGAACCGTTGTACCTACAGGCATAATATAACAGCAGAGAGATTTACGAAGGTGCTCGGTGTACATATTTCAAGCCTCTATTATACGTATACTAAATGTACGTAGAAATTTGTATATTATTATGTATTCCTATATACTTATTAGAACTTCAGAAAATAGTTTTCAAAAACGTAAAATAAATCGATGGGAATAATGAACTGTGGATAAATCTGTCGTCAAATATTTATATTATTTTAACACTGGCATAGTACCCACCAACTCAAGATTAAGAAAAAAACTAGAGCAAACATTTATAAAGTCAAGCTTCAAGTGGATCTCGAAACACTGCAGACTTTCGACTTGACTATTTTAATTGTATATTAATATTGTAGAACAACAAAAATTAAGTAAAATACTATATATGCATGTTTAAAGGCTTGTGAATTGAAGTAGTAAGTCAAGTTAAAGTTTGTTTTATTTTCAAAATAATCCGTTGCTGTAAGCTACAATTTAATATTATTATACCTCCAAACTGGTTGGTACTATGAAATATTGTTTTTGTGAAATAGTACTTCAAATCTATACAGGTATCTATACATACATGCCTATATTGACGGATTTGCGATAAAGTTCGGTACGCGTTGTATAATGTTATAAATTATGATCACCTGGCGCTTGTGCGTATGAGATGACATTCAAGTGTGACACCCGTAGTGAAAAATGTAATATTAAAATGTATTATTAATTCACTAGGATACATTTTTCGTCTTCGAAAAGTTCGAATTCTTAGAAAACGTGTCAATATTAAATTACTTTCGATCAAATTATTGTGTTTTTACCATGCGATGACGATTTAATAGTTTCTGCTCTTATACGGCAATTGTAGGTATAATGGCTATAAATTATAAACTAGTTTAAGAAGGCAATAAAAAAAATATATATATATAATAGATAGTTTTGAGTAGGTTAGGTAGGTACCTATAATCGGAAAAAGCAATTATATTTACTATGAACACAAAACGTTTACCTATTTAATATTTATTGATTCTGCTTTCACACGCTTATCCATATTTTTCTAAAAAATTGTTTATCCAAAACTATATAAGTAGTGATTTCCTATTCAGAGACTGGTTCATATTTGTTTTGATTAATGTATACATTTTAAAAGCCACTTTATATAGTCAGAAATATTTACGACATTAAGGGCTAAGGTGGGATTATGAACGAATGTATTATTTTTCATAATCCTCTACCACTATTTTGACCAGTCAATTAATAGCGAAACGAAAACACATTTTTCGCCGAAATAAAAAAAATGGAAAATTGATTTGAGGAACCCAGCTCAGATGATAAAAACGAACACGAATAGTCAATATTATCTTTCGCCAATTAAAAATAGTTGATGACGAACATAATACAATAATTTATTGTCACTGGCAAGTATTATGTGCGTGTTGTCGCTGATGGCAGTGCGAATTCCGAATATGGTCAAATAAACTTTACGACGGTTATTAAGAAATTCGTCACGTTCGCGGATGTCCAATATTTTGTGACTAATAGCTACACGAATAAATAGAAACGGTTGGAAATATGCTATTAAATGCGTTTAAACATTTGTGTTACGAGTTTACGACTCCAGGGACGATGGTTGAATTAAACAATTCGCAAATTGATGACGATTATCGATGTTACGGGATTCGGTATTGCATAACAACTAGGTAACTATCATTCATATTAAACAGTACTTGCCTACCTACTTAATATATTAATGTGTGATGTCTACAATAAAAATATGATGTTCGTGGGGGCGATGGGGCACGAGAGCAAATATCATCGAATAGAAAATTTTTCCCGGAGACTTGAGCCGCGCAGAACTTTATATATTATGCACAAAACACGAGACGAAAACATAATTTTGAAGCATTGGTGATCGAAGGTTAGGCGTATATTATGTTCCACATACATTTTTCTCCCTCCACCCAATATTTGCTACAAACGTGGTCGGATACTGGGAGTGTATTCGTCAAGGCGACGACAAATTATTTAATTTCCAATAATTCACTTTACTGGTATTATCCGAGCTATACTAATTATACTCCTAATATTATTCGAATGCGAGTTAGTCCAAAAAAAATGAATAATATTAAAGGCATTCAACACAGTGGCGGCGCCAGGGGAGCCTGGGCGGGCCACAGCCCTTCCTAAATTTGTCTCGGCCACCCCTTGCCCCCCCTTGACCGCCTAACCATAAGAGAAAAAAAATTCTTTAAATTTATAATAAAGTATACATTTTTAATGTAAGTTTGTTGAAAATGATATCTAATGTTTAAGTGTGTAAATATTAAATACCTATACCTATATGATATTTATCATCAATTAAAATGAAAACAAATAATGATGTGAAAACTTAGTATATACAACACTATCTTTACAATAAATAGTGTGTAAGCCCCCAGCCCTACACTGAGCCTATGAATGCGAAAAAGTCCACGATTGGGACTTTTTTTGGCACTACCAAATTTTCAAAGGCCACCAAAGGGCCCCAAGATAAAATTCCTGGCGCCGCCACTGATTCAACACGAGGACTGTTGGTCTCAATGCTATAATATAATAAATAATGATATATTGATATAATAAATAATAATATTATTATTATGCTATATACAACCATATTTTATAATAATAATATATAAACTTTAAATTTTTATGTGTTGAGCAGTTAAATGTACCTACCTATAATATTGTATTAAGTATATGTCTTATGTAAGCAATATAATAATACTGTTTGTTTTATTACGATGAAAAATTTTTTTGAATGTTAACATGATAATATTTTGGTACAACTGTTGTTATGAGCGCATAAAGTTATTAAAATGTACCATAAACATGACAATAATTTACTGCCATAAACGAGCATAAAGACTAACCTACTACTAGTACATATTACTACCATTAGATACAAGGTGTATGAAAATCATTTATGTCCTTTTTAGATTTTGTTTATTTTTACATAGCTATAGTTTTGTTGTGTCGTGTACCTACCTACCTCCCAACAACAAAATAATATGGTTGCAAGTTTAAAAATATGTATTACTATGCGCAATACGTCATAATTATAAGCTAATCGTATGACGTATAAATCATGAGATCATGCACGTTTTTTAAAGAAACTCGAAAAAGTGGCAACAACAAATGGAGCCCGCCTACTCTGGGGCGGGCTTGCAGGCACTGCAGCATAAACTATTTTTTTAATAATTCAATGCTGGTTGGCGACGTTTTATATGGAATTCGAGTAAAAATATAATGTTCTAAAATTAGAAAATAAAAATAGGTACTTCATCATAATATTGGGCGGGTGAATAAAAAATACGAATGTCGCGTATCTAATATGTTGTGAGCCAAACTTACAACAACTGTGGTGCTTGTTATGTTAATGCTAAAAGAGGGACGTGAATTTTAGGGGGCTGGAAAAGCCAAATCAAAAACTCAAATGACTTTATATATTATATTATGTTGCGTTATAATAATATGCAGTATTTATATGATTCTATGTGTATTAATAGGAGTGTAGGATTATTAGGTATTAATGTGTTATTATTATGTAGGCACCTAAACATCTTTGTGAATTATTGCGCGTGTACCGTGGTGGTACTTAAATAATATTTATAAAAGGGTGTATACTATATACTTATATGCTAAAGAGGGGAGGAGCGTCGTGAAAATGTGGGCTAAATGTTAAGTCTCAGAATGGACAGACTTATTGTTTTATACTATTATAGATACATGGAGTTATCCAAATCAAGTGTTAAAAAAGTAAGTATACAATACAATATAATATACTTAGAAGTACCTACAATTTAGAATAAAAAAACTAAGATACACAATTATTATATTCAGAAATATATAAGCAGGATATATAGTTGTTTTACATGCATAATATACATAATGTATATGCCAATATCTTTTTTTGTAAGAGTTAGATATATATGATATGATTTTTTAATGCTACCTTGTTTTGATATAATAAAATAAATATATAATATATAGTGTTTTTTTTAGGTTTTTATTTTAGTGAACCTATATTATAGTATGTTATGTTGCCTTGATACCCAGAAAAATAATATTTTTCTAAAAAAAAAATGTCGGCTTCATTGATGTAAACAGATCAACTTGCTGTACATTGATTACAAACAAGTACCTACATTACTTCAAGTACCAATATGAAAATCAAAATACTAGACAACATTATTGTATGAACACTGTGTGCGATCGAACCGCCGCCGCGCCGTCTCGGGTCGTTAGATATCCAACCTGCACCTGTCGATGTTAAACAACGCGTACCCGCCTCCATAATAATAATATTAAAAGATTCGCATCGTATTATAATCATATGGACAGTATAATAATAAATAATACGTACCTCGTGGATTTTCCATTTACCCTTAAATATGCGGCGATCACCGATCTGCAAAGAAGTTTAGGTACTATAACCTAGCTAGCAATGCACGATTTCAAACATCGAAACGTTCTAAATGTGTACAACTATAATATTGTGATTTAATCTTTTTACATTTCAATGTTTTATAACAACGTGAGATTTTCATGCATTATAATATTAACTGTACGGTTACAATAATAATATAGATATAGGTATATAGTACATGGTATTTTTATTTGAAAACAACAATCAGTATCGAATAATAATATTATAACTTAAGAAGCATATGATATAATAGCTTTAATATAATATACGACAACGTATGCCAAAGAACTGGTAAAAATAAAAAAATCTTCGAACGGCGACCTACGCCATGCCGAATAGTGAAAAGTAGATGTATATACGTCCACATAATTACAATTATAAGACATAATAATATTATAACGTATGAGTTATGGTAATGTATATTTTGTATTATTATATGTATATTTATTGTCGTGGCGCATACTAAGCGACATTCTCTCCTGCAATGGACTTTGCGAAAAAAGCAAATATTTATTTGCGACCTACCGCACATATCAGTACTGCCGATACCTACCCTCCTTAAGTATCGGACGTACACCTGTACATATATGCAGAGGACATCGTAAGTCTCGTGTATATTATACAACCTAAACATCGATATGTTTGTGCACTGGGTGGTTTATTTTTTACGACGTCGTAAAATATCGTAAAAACTAAACAAACTTGGCGTAAACTACCTACGTATATGCATACTACAATCACCATCATATTAGGTTATAATAAGTGATATAGGTACGATAACGGCGGTTTACAAGCTACATTTTAATAGCTATTCGTTATCAGTTCGTTTTAGCAAAATGTTTTAGAGTGCTTTATAATAATATTGGTACCAGTCAATGTATGACCGAGGCAATACTTCGAGGGTAAAAATCGATCATATCTGTATAAGACATGTAGTTATTGGTACCTAACTATTTAAATGCGTTTTCGATGTAAACCTGTCAAATCCTACAGATACACGCTCTAGATACTTTGTATTTGACATTCAATCGTTTTAGGTTTCTAAACGTAAACAATTTAGAACACCTTATATGCCAGCTGTTGTGCCCGTCCGTCAGGTAGTTACCAGTAAATAGCTACAATTGTCGATATTAAAATGATTACTTATTATATAAGTAATTAATATATAGATTCATGCTATCGAAAAAAAATGTGAACGGAATATTAAAGTTAACAAACTATTTTAAGATTGTATTTGAAAATATAGTTTATTACTTTGTATTGAAATAGGGTTTGGAAATCTAGCACGCTCGCAGAGTGAGATTTCCCAACTTGTTGTATGTTATGTCGCATCAGCCCTGCAAGTACTTATAGGCAGCTATAAAGTAAAAAAACTGAATAATGTAAACGACACATATTGTTTAGGTCGTTAATTATTCTAGTGCGCCACTCAATACGTTTTTAACGCTTAAAATATAATACGGTCTATCATATTGTCGAGGACGGTTTTTTAGAAAATAAAACAATAGCCATCTATTTTTGTGATAAGTTATGACTAGGTTAAGAAAGTTTAGGCGAGCAAAATCGTAATTACTGTATAGTATACCGTAGAATCTACATTCGTACAATACATACGTACAATCTACGGTGTAGACATTAGAAAAAAAAATTGGATTTGAGATATAAAATCACAAAGAAGAATAAGTATGATGTATGATAAAACGTACCTACCTTGTCATCAAAATAAAAAAAACCTAATCAAAGTGATAAAAGAGGTGTAAAAATTTTTTTTTATTTTAAGTTATAAATATGTTCGTATTAAGACACGAAAATCGACTGTGATAACTAATAACCATTGTCTTAACTCTTGAGTTCTCAAAATCACGCCCTGTAAAACCCACGCACTTTATGATTTTAAACGACAAAGAAAAACATACTGCACCGCTTTTTACAGTGATGTATATTGTATAAATATACATAATAATGTGAACACTATGGTTTGATTAAAAAAAAAAACAATATTTGAACTCTTTATTAAAACAATAAACGCGTTGTTAATGCGTATTTAAAAGTATTGCAAATAAAAGACTTCCGTTGAATTTGGTCGATGGATTTAAAAAGCATAATATTGATAATAAACATAAATATAAAACAAAGGTTCTTTATTTGAACAGAGTTAAACATTGTAAGTTAACATTTAACACCAATAGTTTGTAAAACGCCCTTAAAATGACCTGCATAATCCAAAAGTAATTCGTCGAGCTGATGGCTGACACATTACATTAATATAATATTGTACATTATTATATTATGCCAAAACCTCGTACAGGATAGATTTTTAGAAAAAAAAACTACTAAGCAAATTCAAAAAAAATAGATGGTACGATTAGTGTACTCATTAACATTAAAATACGTGTATCCACTAATATACACACTGGTGTACAAACAAATTTATACGTGTATTCACTTATGTTATTAATTAGAGCAAGGACTTTCGTACACATTTGCATATTTTTCTGGTCAACGGTATATGGTAGGTATATTATTACTATGCTGGATAAGCACGAAATACGACTCATATATTCTATTCTAACGCTGTGAATGAAAATTTGAAAATTTGAATTGTATATTTTTATTTTTGCATGTTTGATAGGATTTATCAGGTTAGGCGAGTATCGGGATTAAAAATACCTCGACCCATTTTTAAGGAGTGCGGCCACTTGGTGTCAATCATGGATTGATTTTTATTTTTTATTAAATTTGTTTGTATTAAATATTATTAATAGTATATACAACTATACAATGAGGCATCAAGCAGATTTCGAGACTGTTTATGTTTGACAATGGCCGTGGGAAATTACCGAGATCATGGGACTTTTTTGACTAGACCGTCTCTAAAAGAGTACTTACAAGGTATTAATACTTGTAATTTTGACAATATATATCTTATATTATCTTTTTCTAGTCATGATATATTTTTTTTATAGATATTTCAGTTCAAATTTCAAAAACATATTAGTCGTATAGGGACTGGACAAGTTTTTTTGGTAATACACAATGATAATATCGAATTTCGTGTTGTGAATTTAAAACGAAAAGTTGGATTATTTTAAATTTTCTATTTTTATACAGGTAGATTTATTTTCCAGGCATAATCGACGAACTTTTAACAAAAATCGTTATCGCATTTGAATGTTAGCCACGCAAAGGTGGTTCGATTTCGACTTAAGCTGATAATAATACATTAATCGGCGAGCAAATAATAACCTTAATACAGAGTAAAAATGTCACACTTCGAGTAAATTCTTCAGTTCTAAATTTCTAATCAATATGCTTACACTTATTTAAAAGAGTATCGTCAGCCTAATTTAAACTTAGTACGATGCACTATTATTATGCTGTATCCTAGTAAGTTTAAAATACAGCAAAATTTACCATCGTGGAAGAACCACGTTCTATACACACATACTAACCTACTACTAATACATAATATTACTTATTATAGTTATTAATTATTATTATTATTATTATTATTTACAACGATTGACAGTGAAGGTGTTTGGAAATATTTTATGTATTTTTTTTAGATTTTAGTTATTTTTACGTTAAGACCGAAGAGTTTATTATTGAGTTCTAATCAAAATAATATTATTCCGCTGTAATATTTTTGGGTTTGTAAAAATTAAATATCGACTGGGCTAATGGAAAACATATTATGTTAATTACATTACTCGACTAGATACAATGATGTTATCTAACGGTTATGGTTTTCTGTACCAAACTTGGTCGACAATCCGAAACGACTTCCCTGACGGTAAACTCGAATCGCAGAATTTCAGTGCATCGTAACAATCCCGATATTCCGTTCGATCACCGCGCAACTCGTAAGTATAAAATACGACAAAATATGTGTTTAGTAAAATAATATACTTGACCACGCGCCTACCTATATAACCCGATGCCTAAAAATGCAAATCCAAATAAATGTACGAATCACGTTACCATATATCTTATACCTACATCGTAATAATATTTTCATCGTAACACGTGTCTACAATATTATAAATTTATAAACCTATATCAAAACAACAGTAACATTCTAGACTAAGCCGTACCGCCAAATTCGGTGGAGTCGAATATTGCACTTAAGTGTACCCAACCACGTTATCATTGTCGCGTCAATGTACTTACCGATGTTGACCAGCTTTATGTTCTCGTCGTCGAGGAACTTGAGCGCCACGGACACGTTCTCCAGCTTCTGCGACCGGAACGTGGGCCGCTTGTTGTGCTTGGGCAGCCGCTTGCCGCTGAGCACCTCGATGAGGGCGATCAACCGGAGCCCGTCGCCCAGGTCCGTTTCCAGGTTGCCGATGGCCTTGCCGGCCGTCTTCAGGTGCTCGTTGGCCCATCGTGTGAACGTGTTCTGCTGGATGAGCTTCCAGCGCGCGTCCTCGGCCAAGTCCCGTTCGGCGGCTCCCATGTCGTCCTCCTGACTGCCGGCTTCGTATCCGTCCGGATCGTCTGTCGCGGTCGGCGCCGCCGCCGCCGCCGCCGCCGCCACCGCCGCCACAGCTGACATACCGGTTTCGCGTGTGTGTGAGTGCGCGTGCGCTAGTATCGGCGTTCGGTGTGCGGGTGTACGGGCGAGCCCGTGCGTGTGTACGATGCGATTACGAGATTTCGACGTACGAAACGAATAATACTGACGTGTTATGATGTAGGTATTATATTATAATATGTAGGTATATACAATAAATATTGTATTATTTATTGTTAATTAAAATAATATAATTGTGTAAAAAAAAAAATTACACCGACGGACGTTTGTTTCGTGGGCCGGTTGACGGTGGAGGTGATGGTGGAGGTGGTCGTCGAAGTCGTCGAACTGCGCTCTCTGCCGGTATGCGGTACACCTGCGAATATAACCGAAAATTAATAACAGTTAGGGCTGCGCATATGATGCCTTAATGATAAAAATGATTGTGTGCAGTAAAAATCAAGAAACAGGTAAAAAACATCAATTTCAACAAGGTTTGAACCAAAAAATATTTTGTCGTACAGATCCGCTTGATTAATAATATTCGATTAGATAAAAACCTTGTTGGCACGTTACAGAGTTACTTTTTAAATGCAAATCTTAAAATAACGTTTTTAAAAATCCGTCATTTATTGTTAAATGCCCTAAACATCCTAAAATGCTTTAAAAACTTAAAAAATAATTTTAACATTTAAAATTAAAAAAAATAAAAAGTTTCTATTGTGATCCTAAGATACGTAGGTATATGTTCTGAGTGGAGATTTTCCAGAGGCCTGGACCATATTATGGCCTGATGACCTGGGTATTTTAAATATTTTTATTTATATAATTAGTAAATGCGTCAACAATTTGTTTGTATTAAAACTATGAAATTATTGTATTATATAATAAATCTAATTATTTTACATTTTAATAGTCTTATGTTGAGTATGATAGAAAGTATCGAATATAAAATATTAAAATTATTTACAGTATTTTAAATATTACGTAAATCTAGATATCAAATAAAATCAAAACAATATCTCGACGTAGGCTGTTTATTTTTGTAATAAAATACCCGGGGTAGCGTGTGGTACGACTAAAATCTAGCAGAACTAATTACTAAGAAATAATTACTAATAAAAGATATGACCATTAACGCTGAGCTTGTTGAAAGTTGTATATCTGTAGATCTGCGACAAATATAGCAATAACTGGGTAATTGGCTAATTGATTAATAACTAATAATACATAATATTGTGTCATTTGTCCCATTTGTCATCATAATTTATTTAAACAATATCTATAATAAGTAATAACCTCATACAAATCCCTGTTTGCAGATGTAATGTGGACGTTAAGGCATGATATTGCTTACTAGTTATTAGTTATTACTATAATTAATTAGTGTTTGTGTACTGATGATGAGTGTATAAGTGTCGTTTATCCACGTGGCCGTGTATGTGTACTGCTACACGAAAATGTAATTTCTTTTCATATTTTTCAATAGAGTTCTTTTAAATTATTGTTTTCTCAATGATTTTCTAAGTTATTGTTTTACACATTAGTCATTGTATACATTTTAACCCTCCTTGTTACACAAATGTTTTTAAAAGTAACTTTCATCATTGAAATATTTGAAAAATAAACTGAGAAATGCAATGACCAACGAACATATAGAATTTTTTGTGTTTAAGAGTTATTATCATCGCAAATAATATTCTAATTAAATTAGATTAATTATTTATTATAGTGTATTAATTATTAAACATATAAATCTCTTTTATATGTAAAGAGTTTTCGATTCTAAGCGGAGGGAAGAATGTATTTATTTTACAATGATGGGTATTTTTTTAAATTTTTTTACATCCGCATGCGTAATCTCTGTTTTACAAATGTAGAACATAGCAAAAACTTTTTTTACCCGGTAAAGAACGGAGAGGACTAAGTCATAACTCATAAATAAGAAACTAAATTTTCACCACATAAAAAGGAGAGTTTTGGCTTTGAAATATCGTTTTTTTTAGAAATTAATATTTAATCCTAGATGTACCTACAATGTACTGTTGATAGTTTTTGCTTGCTTCGTTTATACTGTTTACTTTAGATAGATTTGTAATACTGTAGCAGTCACAATAACAATATTATTGTTTTAACATATTTACAAAAATAAAAGGTTTGGCACCCATTTCGTACATATTGTTATGGTAAGTTAGGTTGTGAGATATACCAAAATAAAGGTTTACGACGTGAGAAACTATAATAATAATACACATAAAAATTTAAAAAAATACATATTGAGAGTCAACAAGACACGATATTCATCTGCTGATATAATGAAAATTGCCGAGAAAGATTTGGCAGCTTTATTATAATACTAATTACTTATATACTCGACACAACATAGCATTGACGAATATACAGGGGGAGGGGCCTTTAAGAACTCGAAGTTACCCCATCATACAAGTACCAATAGTAAATATCATTTTTTTTGTACAGCATTAAAAATAGACCAGTTAAATAATATTTTTAAAAAAAAAACAAAAAACAATTTTAATGTTCCCAACGAGTTTTTAGTACAAAAACTTGCATCACAATAGCACTCTTCTCGTGAAATTCTCATATTATGAATTTTTTTCCATTAATTGAAAGAAGAATACTTTTTGCAGTTCAATGGTATGGTGACTCCATTTTAAACACACTATTTTCGGAAGTTCTAATAAACGACGACAATATACGTACCATAAGGTTAATTTAATATTAAATTTAATTTTTATTCATATATTTTTAGATTTATTAGGTATGGAAAAAACTGTTTAAGTGGAACCTTGTTTTAAGTTTTTAATCCTTACCTAAAAAAATTGAAAATTTTACTCATTTTTAACTACAAAATTATTTTCAATTTTTAACTTGATAAATATTGTCAACATTTGAACTTTAAATACTTATAAAAAAAATCGTACCTATGTAATTTTTTATATTTTTCAACCGCTACTGTAACAAATTATTAAGAGTCTTGTATTCAATTTTTATGCTTTTTGGCCCAACCAATAAAATTGTATTAACATTTTTAGAAAAAAAAAATTTTAAAAAAAAGAAAATGGAAATGTCGGTCAGCAGCCTAAAATGAGCCAGAATATTTTGAAAATGTTATCAAGTAAATGAATTAATGAAATAAACATTTTGTGTAAATTTCAAGTGTCTACACTTCAATCGTTTTTGATTTACAACAAAATAAGAAAATCGCTACAAGATATAGTGAATATCCATTATTATAAGAATTTCAACTTCAAACGCTCATAAAAATTTAATTTGACTTTCCGGTAGAAATTTTTTGATTAAGGTAGACAAACTTGTAAGGGATCTTGTAATAATTTTTTGAATCTTAGAATACAAAAAGAAACATTTTTATGAATTTCTAACTCAAAATAATTTGCTAATTTTCGTAATATTTACGAATTTTGTCAAAATTCTAAGTTTAAACGCTCATAAAAAATTATTGCGGATTTACGCTCAATTTTTTTTTTAATTTCCACTAACAACAACTTACGAGGTAAATTATCGACCGTATCGTATATTCATATTAGTGGGTATCCAACTAATGTCCACAGATATTGAAAGGTGATACACAACGTACATGACGTGCTTGAGAACCCGCGGCTTCCGTTCTACTCGGTGGCACGCGGGTTGTGTTGAGTCTTTGCGTAGTCTATAGAATCGAACAGAATGCAACAGGAACGCATGCCGCGATCGTGACGGTCGTCGAACGAACACCGAGCAGTTAGCCGCCGCCGTCGCCGTCGCCGCCGCCGCCGTCGCCGTCGAAACCGCAGAAAAGTGCCGACTAGTGCATGAGACCCTGGTACTCCGACCCCACATTTTTCGTATAAGGTTTAAAACTGCCGCGATCAACGCTATTCAACTTGATCAACTTGATCAACCGAAGACCAACTTGATATTATCAACACGCCAATATTATTATGACGACTTCGTAGGGAATCTCGTATTAAGGCTGTTGAAAGCGGATCGTTTTTAAGGGGTTGAATATAGGCAATATTATATACCCATTGGGAATTGCTGTGCGAGTGTGCGTCAGTTCCCCGTAATTACTACGCTTTATCAGTAAAACAGTTGACCGATTATTTTATTACCGTCACGGCGCGCAAACTATCGACAAAAGAGGTGTTATACAACATTGTATATTATACTATAATATTATGGTTCATAATTTTATTAGACATCAGTGCTTTTTTTTTATGGGGGGAGGGGGGTAGGTTTATCTGTATTTTTTTTACAGACCAAAAAGTTACGTCTCATAATAAATCTTAAAATAAATTCTTCCTGAAAATTTCGGGTTGAGTTGTATCTCCCTCCCCTGTTTGTTTTTCTACTGATACTTACGGTTATTATATTATAAACACGTACTGTGTAAATTATGATTAATAAGTAGATATTAATTCACAAAATATCAATGTAAAATCTTAGATGTAAGTAGAAAAATTTGTATGAATTTCTAACTAAATATAATTCTCTAATTTTCATGATTTTTACGAATTTTATCATAATTCTAAGTTTAGACGCTCATAAAAAATTACTTTGGATTTACGCTCAACTTTTTTGAATCTCCATTAACAACAACTTACGAGAAACCTTGTGTTTCATTTTCAAGTTTTTGGCCGAGCGAAAATATTTTTATCGACTTGGGTTTAAAAAAAACATATAATAATCTAAAATTTCAATTCTATAAATAGTGCAACACAAATCAAAATATTTTGAAAGTCAACATATCATGTGTCTACGGTCATTTTTGTTGGTTATAAAATTACTAACCTAACCAAAATTGATTCTTTCGAAAAATGGTTTTGCGTAAAAATTCATGTTTTTCCTTAATTTTTTGTTTGTTTTTCCTGTTGCTTTAAAAAACTTTAAGGAATTTAGCGAGGAAAAAAAAGTATAAAAACACACATCATTGTAAAACCAATACTTTCATCTCTCCACTCAGAATCTAAAACTATCAAAATCCGACTACTCTGTACGAGGCATGATCGTTTTTTTTTAAAGCAAATTCTTTTTCAATCTTTGACAAGGCTTGAATTAATTTTCCGTATGACTAACTATTGTGTGGCCAACGCGTCACATTAATAGAAATTTGACGGATTTTATCCCGTTAATGAATAATGAATAGTTAATGAATGCTCCACCACACCCTTAATCCAGGCTCTAAAATATTAAAGCTATATAATATTATATGAACGCAAGTTGATTTGAACTCAAATGTTTCTCTGAATTTTTCTATATTTAATATAATAAACATACTAACAAGACTCACAATAGGTGATTTGATATCGAGTTTAATAGTTAATCGAACGTACGTGGGCGGTGATCTCTTAAATGTCAGTTTTATAGTTTGAATAGTTTTTACGATCCCGTAAAATCTATTTTTTTTTTCAGAAATGTAAACAAAACCCAAACTTAATTTCACATCTGGTAAATTTTTTTCTTTAATAATATGCAGTGTAAGTTCAGAATTCAAAATTGTTTTCATTATAATACCAAATGAGTGGATCCAAATAACTCAAAATTGATAAGTGTATCCCTGATTCAATTATTTTTAAATCGTTTTCCTGAAATACGTTTATACCACCTGTGTATCCATGAAAAGAAATTCTATCTGTTTATTTTAAAATTAGAATTCGTATAACCGGAACTAGGTGAATTTTTGTCACCAATTTTTTAATGAAATATTTTTCATGGTCATGCTAGAACAAAATATACTTTTTTACTTTTTGATGACTTAAGAGGTATTTCGTGTCGGTTATAACTTGAAAACTGGACTCATATTATATACACTAATTCTCATATTATTATTATCATCACATTGACATTTGTCTATACTCTATATACGGACTATCACGGGACTATATTAATTGAGCAACTGCCAATTATTGTAGGCAGTTTTTACAGTAAAAATAATGAGTACATAATATGAAATGAAAATGCTGTAATGAATTTTTTAAAAAATACACATACGTATGCATATTTTATAATAATGTAAGTGTTATAGTTATTATTTTATACACATGTATTAACAAAATAATTGGTTAATTATTACTAATAAAACAAAGTTGAATTATGTTGTATTTTAGAAAAATAATAATACATACACATTATAATTGCAAGTTATTTTTTTAAGACGTATCACATTTACATCTCAGTATGTAAGTACCTTACATATACTATTATACTATGACATTTATAGTTATGGTTAATATAATATTGTTTTTCTTAATCTTTACATAATATTTTAACTATATATGAGTAATTTACGGGTATAATATGTACGAACTATTTTTGGACCTTTATATTATACCTTTGTATTATATATAAGTAATTAAGTTTGAACTGATATTGTCTGTTAGCAGTTGGGATGCACTTGGGAATTGGCCAAAGTATTACTGCTTTAGCACGTAATAGAAAAAAACCGTTATAGACTGGTCGAAATACGATAAAACATAAATCTTTTCATAATTCAGTGTGTTAAAATAGGTTGGACATAAATGTAGATAATACTTAAAGGATAGAATATGTCTAGAAACTATGTAATTTGCATATAAGGTTAAGTGCTGGAAGAGCCCCAGAGATATTATATATTTTCTGGTTAAACATTTAAAACCATTATAGTGGTATCAAAATGAAAATATCTGATGGTAAAACATAATTTTAATAATTTGAACAATAATATTTTAAATGCCACTGTGCAAACAATTATGAACAATGAAAAAATGGGATGTATCTCATAATAATAATTATTTATAGAGCTACAAACCATAAAAAATTGGATTTATGTGTTATTAATGTTTTTATGAATAAAAAATTATCATATTAACACTAATCATAAATCATAACGTCAGGTAATCAAATAGGACCATATAGGTACAATAAAATTACCATTATGTTTACCTCGAAGCACTTTTGGCGTTTGGTTTCAAATTTTCTATCTTTTATTTATATTATCTATAGTTGTAAACAAGTATCCGATAAAACAGGTTTCACTTATTTATTTATTACATTCACATCCTTACATCGACTTATATACCACATTTTCGGTAGTAGAAGTTTGTGTATCATTGTCAAGCACACTAGCACATTGCGCACACATACGCGTGTAGTGTTGCCTATACTAAACTCCTTAAAATCGGGCCGCTTCCAGTTAGATTCAGATCCAGAAATTCGTAAAATCATTAATTATAGGTACCCTTTAATAGCCTATTTAATTTCGATGGACATTATTACTTTTATTTTTTATTTTTTTTTAACCAATTGATACAATGGACGAGTTTTGTATTGTGTTGTATACGTCTAAAATACACGACGCCACATTTACGACCTTTGCCATTTGAGGCGCGACTATTGGTTTTAACAAAATTAGATAATTCTAACTAAAAATAATAATATTTCAAAATGATTGATATTTTTATAGTTTCTATTATATTATTCTATAGGTTTAAATATATATTGTGTCTTAAGATAAGTATTTTTAAATATAATTGTTAGTTTTATTTGTTCGAAATGTAGTTAGTATTTCTATGATTTGTTTTTTAATATTAATTCATTAAATAATGTTTTTTACCACTATAACGGGTATTCAGAACTAAAAGTCGACTGAACATTAAATTCACAAATGTAAACGTACTAAAAAATAAACTTATATTTACGAATACAGTAAATTAAGAATTTCGGGATTCACGTTTTTGATATGACATGACATTTGTTGTCAATTTGTTACAGAACAACTGCCGTTCATGAATCTGAACTCAAGATTTCGGGAGACAAAGGAGGTTAAGGTAATGCGAGCATTGGCAACGTTTCAAATCGTTAACACCACTTTGTTATACGCTCATATTATAATATAACGAAGTATTTTTTTTTTTTTAAATTTGGAACACTTATTTTTTCCGACACTGAATTCTCTTTCAGTGATTGATTACAATAAATTTACTTTGACAAATCTCGAATAAACTATATTTGTTTAACGTAGTATGCTTTTTTTTTAACACATAGAATTTTTCGCGTTTATTTTTCGAGTTTTAATTGTATACGCTCCCGGAACACACGAAAATGAATCAACTACCGGTTGAAAGACTTTCGCATCTATTATACCAATATCTGAACAAACTTTAACCCTGTGCGTTATTATTGAATCAGAAATAATAGGAATCATCACAGAGGTCATTGGAACGACATTTTGTTGATGTTTCCCATTGAATTGAAACAATATAAATTGCAAAGTCCTATAAAGATCCATAATAAGTCCAAAATAATAGTCTCATAATAGTATTTATTATTTACATAACATTATAATATAGATTATAGGCTATAAACTGCAGGGATGTATTTTACTTCTAAAGCTATAATAGTTACGTTTAAAAAAAATTGTTTTTACAAATTATATTGTTTATATTCAACTGCTGAACAATTTTTTATAGCTGTGAGCAATATTTTTATCGCAGTAAACAAAACATCATATTAAAACACCTCTTAAACTATAAGATCTTCAAGATACGTAAATATCGTTGCGATCATCTAACAACGATTCGTTTTTATTGCGTAAATAAAAACAGTGATTTTAAAACAGTTATAGCCGTATTTGAGGGGAGGTGGTTGTTTTTTTGATTCAACCCTCTATGACGTGTTTCACGTGTTTTTTTGTTTCATTTACACTTATCACAAAACAGATTCATAAAATAGCGAAAACACAGAGGACGCTACAGCCACATGTGTTGTCTCCGTCGTACAAATGTACAACATATCAAAAACTGTTTTGCGTGAAATAGAACCACTCAAGCTGTAGTCCAACCTAAGCAACTAAATTTTCACACTATATACTAAAGAACATTTATTGTGCAACATTTTTATTTTTATTTTTTTCGGTATCACAAATACAAGAAAAGTTCTTATTGCTTATAAATTAATTATTTCAAACTTGGATAACTTTTCTTGTATTTGTGATATCGTAAAAATAAAAACCATGTTGCACAGTAAATGTTCTCTTGTTTACGGTGTGAAAATTTGGTTGCTTAGCTTGGACTACAGCTTGAGTGGTTCTATTTCATGCAAAATAGTTTTTGATATGTTGTACGTTTGTAAGACGGAGACAACACATGCGGGTGTAGCGTCCTCTCATAGAGTATACAGTAGCATATTATAAGTACCCTATTACAATCACATAGATTCTAAGATATACTAAAGTATTTCATGAGAAAATTCATGGTGATAAAATGGTGAGGACGTGTTTACTTAGTACCTATATGTACTATAATCGACAGTAAAACCAAATTTTCGTAATAATTTATTCTCAATGTCATTAATATTTGTTCGACGACATTAACTTATAAATCAAAAGTTTGGAATTATTTTTCATTTATTATAGCCCAAAAAGAATGACTGGTACAATACATTTTTATTGAGTTCGCATAACACTTAATACACACACCCAGACCATACAATGCCCACCCACATAATATCATACATACCTTACCCTGAGGCCGGCATAAATGTTCATTAAAAAAAAAAAAAAAAAATGTAAATACAATTATATTCGTTAATAGAACGTATACACGACGTTCTTTACTCACGACTCTATAAAACATAGAAAAAAATACAACAAAAAGTTATCACTATTTTTTATTGATGTATTTATTTTTTAGTATTACAAATATTTAAGGCGTCAAATCGCTTTAACATAAACACGTGTTAAACAAACAGCAACCATATTGTGTAAACAAGTGTACATGTAAAGGTATATTTTATCTCGTTTTAAATAAAACATTAGATTCCCATAATATATTTGGTGATTAATTAATATGTTAGAGTAAACAAAAATATATCCCACACGAATGATAAACGATAAGTGTTGACCGTTTAAGACTTCCGACAATTTATGACTGTATTTCGTTACCTTAACACTGCAGGGCGGTATTCAAACATTGAAACATTAAGCATCGAATCAACGCTATAAAATATTATAACTATAAAGAGTGTACATTTAAAGGCAATAACGTTTTTGAAAATTTTTCTTTTATATAATTTAGTGTCTTTACAAGTCAAAATAAGTCGGCTACCTCTAGGCCTCGAGTACATATGGGTAAAATTTTGCCACTAATATTTGTCATATTATTTTAATCTATAACGGTAATTAGATCATATACTGAATAGGGATTTAAATAAAGACGAAAAGAAAAATCGTAATGTTTGTCACCTGTTTAGTAAAAACGAAAAATAGAACTATAGCGGATGAGCGGATGGAGCTGTCTACGGACGAATGGTGAGTCTGTTATTATAAAATATCGTGTATTCATAGTACCTACTGAAAATATAAGAAAAAATTAATATCTAAAGTAATACAAATTTAATATATTTCATTATTAAATTATTATCTGTCCGATAGTGACTTTGATCGGTTAAATTATTTACTATGATCTTCTGCCCTACATGCTACGGCAGATGCTCTGCAGCTATGTACATTGTACATACGTGAGTTTTTATTTTATATCTAATATATTAATACGTATCATAGGATTTTAGAATATAGAAATAATAAGCGTGTATTTTATTATTGTTATAATTTTTTTTAAATATTATTATTAATTAATCCATGAAAACATATAGGCCATTTTTTGGTTATTTTTAGTAGGTATCATAACTGTGGGGAGATTCATTACACTTTAATTTCCACATACGTCCACCACCTCAAAGACATCTTAAACGCAGCCACAAACAAGATCGTATTAGTTAATTACTACTATATTATTAAATTATTGGTATGCCTAATTATATTTTCTATTATATATAATCTATATTTATTATATTATATTTACACGTTTTCACTTTATGTATAATATCTAATCAACCTCAACTATCATTACTATTGTTATACTATTAATTATTATCATGTTAAAAAAATTGTCAAAAATTACCAATTCTCTAATTATCTGTAGACGTAAAAGTCGTAGATAGCCTACAAAGACTATTAATGTCTTATTACTATAAAAAAAATTCAATTAACTGCGGGGAAGAGTACGGTTGGTTAACACATCACTTGTGTATAATGTATATATAGCAAGGATTTATCACTAGAACCGGTCACCCATTCGGGAACTAGTGACACCGACTGATGCTTGATTGTAGAACTGAAGCCAACCATCGCGCCACACCAAGCCACTTCTATAACATTAAATGGTACGAACACAGACATACCTAAACCGTTATCATCACGAGAGTGAATTTATGATGTCTGAAAATATGTGCATCTAAATAATTTATAAAATCATGTTTGTTTATTGTACTCACTGGTACTCAATGCTATTGCATTTGCATAATAATATTATAAAATTGCCTAATATAGTGATATGTATTATAATACGAATTATGTAATTATTTTTTTTATTTTAATAGCTATTCCAAGAAAACTTGAACATATAACGAAATTGATTTACTACAAATTACAAAAAAATAAAATTGTATTCAAACAAAAAAGTGAATATGGATTGTAATAGTTATCGGGGTGGTGGGGGGGAGATCTCCCCGTCACCACAATACCTTGCCCACCTCACAGACTAAATGTGTACCTACGGCGCCGCGTACAATGTCGTTTATGTTATTTATATGCCAAACAAAAATATATTATGCGTGACGCAATGTGCAGTGCGTAAACCCGTCAACTAAATCCATAGAGCGTTTGGTGTATAATAATATTATTGTCCATATATGGACGCGAATACGTCTTGACAATTCCTAAACAGATATGCCATATGCGTACAATATTTAGCGTATATTGGTCATGATATGTCTATTCATGGTTTCGTATTATTGGTGATCCGAGGTCGACCTTACAATATCATATTATATTGCATTGCATGCGTATGCTGTACTAATATACAATTATATAATATATATATACATATTATATACATACAGGTACTACAGAAATAATTATTCCTCCGGGAGAAAATAAGCACGCCGCGCCGTTCGTATATGGTTACTGCTGAATGTAAAAGTAATAAATATAAATATAACATACAGGGTGATTATTTTTATCTCTTAATATATCTACTCTTAGAAGACACATTATACTATTTTTAAATATATTTTTTTTTAGAAAACTCGCTGTATTTAAAATTTTCAATAGATTATCATCTGCAGTATGAATTGTACTTCAAGATTAAAAATTCTTTTTTTTTTAAATTTAGAATATTACCAGGTTTATGATTCATCTTGTTCCTGTACCTAATATTATACGTCGAAACACGGGTTAACGTGAAAATCGGTTAAGCCCATAGTCGCATAGATAAGTACTATATTCTAATTCTCGCATTCTAAACACAGTTCATCTGTTAGTCAAAGTATAGGTACCTATACGTAGGTTGCTGGCATAGCCTTTTCATCGATAATTACCTATTATTAACGCGTGTGCAAATAACGATGAGTGGATGTGTATTTATATTTACGATAGTCATAACTCATAATTATACAGATAAAATGTCAAATTAAATTGTTTAAGAATCAAAAGTTCCAAAAATTCTCACGATTTGTTATTTGAACGAATTTTTTCATGACCCATATCGAAAGCAAGGTGCGCTAATTGTACCAACGTAACTGCAGTACTTATATAGGTATAACAAAAAAACATGAAGAATGAAAAATGTAAAATTGATCCTAGTCAAGTGTATGACAAAAATGATGAAGATTATAATATGGATACTATATTATTTAAGATTTAGGTACTCATGTCTGAAAATTCCCCCCCCCCCCCAAAAAAAAATATTTTGAAAAATGTGATAACGATTATATACTAAAAAAAAAATAAATCTAAATAAATGCTTTAAATATTTTTTAAATTTTGAATTATAACTATTATTTTGAATTTTCTAAAAACAAAAAATTATAAAATAAAAACAAAAAATTGTATATTGTACTTGTAACGTGAACGTTAAAAGAAAAAAAAGAAAAATCTAGATTAAAACAAAAGTTTGAACAAAAGTTATTTCATTTGTTAGGTCATCCTAGCTGTTAATTATATAGCTATATATATTATATTATACAATATTATATAACATTACCTACCGCAACATTTTAATCAGCAAATTACATTACATGTAGGTAAATACGAAAATAATATAGGTACCTATAGGCATCTACTTGATAAATGAATACGTATACACTAAAGAACAAGAAATGTTACCAGCTATATCAACGAAAGTAATGTTTTAACGTTGATGTAGGATATTTTAATTTCTACTTACGAGATTGTAAATATTATTAAAACCCCGGTGTTTAAGAAAATAATAATAAAAAAATTGCATATAGACCGTAATATCACAAAATTTATATTTATATATTGGAATCTGGATAGGAAACCGCGGAAAGTCATCATATATGAAACCACCTGGGATTTTCAGCTGAAAAACGTGCTGCGATGTGCCTAGGAATTATTTGCAATTGTTTGAAACTCTGCGGTTAAGGCTATGAAATAACCAAAAATAAGTAAGTTGTTCGGAGACTTGAAATCAGCCGAACGTTTCAAATCGAATTGCCGGTCATATTACAACCGATCATGTTTCCCAACGCTATAATTTATGGACAATACATGCAACGCCCGCATTTTTTAAAAATTATCATCGAATTTTAAGGTTCCCCGCCAGTATTATAATATGATCACGCTGTTAAGCCGCGATGTACCACCCGGGCCGACAATAACCAATCGATTTTCACTGTCGCCGTCGACTTTTTCCAATTACCTCTTCCGTTCGGCGTTGGGTTTCGCTTGCCCGTAACATAATGTACACACACATAATAATCTTACACGAATGTTTTTAATCACAACAGCAGCTATAGGCATATTATAATAATATTATACGTACGTTTCGCGGGGCCAGCTGAGCGGCGTGCAGCGATTGACGGCGGCCGGATCTCTGCTGCAACCGTCGAAATCCCCTGTCGAAAGCGTCCGCCGACGCACCGATATTTATCTTGTAGAAGCGTTCCCAATCTCCGTCGTCGTGTTGTTCGGACGCGACCGCTGGGAAGTAAAACTCCAGGGAAATAAACGTAGGTACGACGGGCGACCGCGGATACGATCTGATCGCGATTTCGCGTCGCGGGCCGTACAAAAGTCGTCGGGACAGTGAGCGGGAAAAACGCGACGCTGCGGTGCCCAGCGACCGTGTCTTTGGTATGTCGATGATGGTCTTTGGTCGGGAACGGCGAGTTGGCGGTACCGTGTCGTTTCCGTCGTTTCCGTCGTCGTTGCTGTAGCTACTGCGGCTGCTGGTGCGACACTGACGAGCGGCGGCCGTACGTTTGTCGTGTTCGCGACCCGCCAAAGTCGCGTGGCTTTGGGATGTTCAAATGTTTTTTGATGGCCGCTGCGAGCGAGACGGTGGCGGCGGGAGATTTAAAAATAAATCTTTCGCGGCGGCGGCGGCGGCTGTGGCCGTGTCTGTCGCACGCACGCGCGATGGACTCACACCAAGAAACGGACTTGGACTCGCCCGCGCACACACACACACGCACACTCACCCGTCGTCGTTTTCGACGCAATTCCACGGACGACCGCCGTCGCAACGCAATGTTTACAAAAATAATGTACATGGTTATCATACAAATATTACAATTTGCGTGATACTAACAGTTCTGTAGGACGGTGTGTGGGAGCTAGTGCCTAGTTCTCGGACGGAGACGCGACATTTTTACCGTGAATTGCTCCTCGCCACTTCTCGATATTTTATAAGCTTGCAATATTTCGCAGGATCCGTTCTCCGTGATCACTTTAAATCCCGTAGGTACAACAGTGTTTGAGACATTAGACAGTACAAGTACTATTATACTATACTCTGATATGGCGAAATTGCCGTAATCATCAATATATCGGTTTTGAGAAAAATGCAGTTTGTATTTTTCATTTTATTGTACCTTTATTATTTGTTACGTCAGTGTTTCCCGACCTATGGGTCGCCACGCATAATTAATAAATTTATGAAAACAATTTCAGCAGTAAATTTATATACGCTTAAATTATGTTTTATTTGATAGATTTATAGGTACAATACAAATGTAAAAGTCGAACTAGTATAATTGTAGAGTGATAATATAATAATATAGGTCGTAGATTTCATAATGGATGTCAATATACTTTTGGTAACGTTTGTATTATTATATTATCATTCTGGAAAATTTGTTGTCTTATCGGCAAATGTGCTAACGGTTGCTGATGCAGTATTGGTCGTTTGTCCATATAGTTGAACAACGATCAGTATGTACACCGAGACCACTGCTGTAGATAAATAATGAGTAGGTATCTATGAACGAAAATTTTTAGTTGACAATTAGACACTCATTTTTAAACAACCAAATTGTATAGATTAAGTTTCAATTTTTTAATGGATAAATGTATTATTCGTAAAAACACAGCCAGCGGTACCAGCAACCGGTTCCATCAGGCAGTTCAGTTAGGGACAGTATTTGTTCAATGATAAAATTGCGTGCAACAAAAATTATTATTAATAATACTTTATAATCGCGTTTTGTGGGTGGGGGTGGGTCGCTTAACCAACAAGCAATACATTTGTGGGTCTCTATCAAAATAATAATCAGAACAATAGTCACATTATTACTATTTTTATCTTAACATAGTATATTGACTATAATAAGATAATACGATTTCTAAATAATATTCACAAAAATAACAATTTAGAAACTATTAATATAGGTAATGCATTTTATGCATTGCTGTTAATTAAAAAAAAGTTGAAATGTCATGTGATATCGCCATGTCTCGGTTAGACATAGGAGAGTTATGCGAAAACGCCCTATCTAAAAAACATATTTAAGTTGTTTATGATTAGTAAGTGTAATATGTGGAGTTCTTACTGAGTAGGCCTACTCCTAATTTTTTTGTTGCCTACAGTGTTTTCAAAGAAAAATAATTGAGTTTATAGCCTCTTTAATGTAATTTCATAAGTATTTTTTCTATAAATATTATGTAAAACTGATTAACATATCGTATGCAGTATTTATCTCATTATTAAAATTGTTTTCGAATTACTGTACTGTTGCTTAGCAGGGAAATATAATACTCTGATATAGTAGAGCATTTTTGTTTCCAATTCTGGGAGATAAGTGAAGTGGATAAAATTTTTTTGTATCTATATTGTGTATTCTGTTATATCTACCTAAATATTTAAATACATTATTTTTAACTTAAATAGTATGTACATTGAATTTTAGAATAAAAAAATGTTGGTACAATGGCATAATAAATTGTTCATAAAACCTTGATCTCCTAGAAATTAGCAATTTCACCAAGTGAACGCCATATATTGCCATAGTATGCTACAGCTCTATATAATGCCCCGCACAATAGGTACGTATTAAGCATTTATTATTTGAAAAATACTCAATGATTGAATTCCAGCTATTTATATTGTGATAAACAGTGTTATGTGATAAATACCATCTTTATGACTTAAATTTCATCAATAAAATGTTGTATTATTATTGTTGTGTTTGTGAATAGTACAATATTGTGTTCTATAATTTATATTTATATAATAATATAATGTATGGATAAAAAAACAACTTTAAAAATAAATGTGACTAAAAAAACCCATAGAAATGAACGGTAAAAAAAAATGTTTGCGGATAACAACTAGAGAACCTCCGTGGGCACCTGAACACCAAATGTTTTGCAAGTAGGTAGGAAGCGGGTACTATTAGAAATAAAAAGTATCCAGTCCAACATTATGTATGTTATACAGCATCTAGGTATTATACTATATTATATTACTCTAGATGAAAAATATCGAACGCGTTGTTAGTACCAACAAAAATATAATATAGGTAGGTAGGTACATACAACTAAACACGGACTGCACTTTTATTCAAATATATTTTACTCACAATGCTGTGCACGTGCTACTATAGTAACTACCTATAAACGCGACACCCACTTTCATGTACGTCAGTGCAGAATGTTACAATACGTAGTATTACACGTGTAGTTGTATACCGATGTGAACGCGTGTAATAATATTATATTATGCTGAACACTGCACCAGGCCCGCGCAAACCGTTACAAATCCGACGCGGCCAAATATGGTCTCGAAACACACTCCAGCGACCTGCCTGCCGGACCGTTTCAAAATAGGTTTATAATATTTATATGTACGTGTGTGAGTGACGATAACTGTATAATATGCACATATGTTATTATTTTTATATTACACGGCACATTAGCATAATAAGACATGTGATTAAGGCCGGTGGACCAATACGGCAATACTACCATCGACGACGACTGTACTGATGACGAGCTTGGAAGGGGCATAGGTACTGTAATACGTCTAGGGCATCAAATTTTATTATTGTATTGGAAAAAACAAAGAGTCCAACATAATAATTAGACATGGTATATGCATTATAAATGTACGAATACTGAATTATTTTATATTATTTAAATCAAAATCGATTAACTTACCTATAATGTCGTTCTGCGGGGCCTAATCGAAATAGATTCTAAAACGGTTTTATTAACAGCAGGGGGCAGCCTACAGGTATCTAAAAAAACAATACGGGCTCGCATGTTTTTAGTGCTGATGCCCGGGGGCGTGCCTGGGAATTTTTTTCAGGGGGGTTTCTATCTCGAGACCTAGCTTAATCAAGTCCCACATATATATTATATTATGGTCAACTTTTATCAATAATTATTTTTATTTTTCGGGGGCCAAATTTTTGAACAACCACAACCTCCTCCCCTAGGCACGCCCCTGCTGATGCCTATGTATTTAACAGGCGCTGTGGATAAGTGTAAATAATTATTGTGACCGAATTTAACAACTCATTATGTTCACAGAAATTGTATTTTACCTAAACATTTTCTTGGAAAACAGTTTTTCTCTTTATTCGTTTATTTTTTTATTAAGTTATCCTTAAAAAATTCTTCTACTTTATTATGATTAATTATGATTACAATAACCTAGGAAAAATCCTATGCAGCTATAAGTGTGTTAATCATGTTCAAAATATAACATAAATAATTGAGTAAATCTTAAATATAAATTTGCCTATTTAAATTAGGAAACGTCGGGAATGAGGTGGAATATTGAAAATATTGAAATATGTATCCTAGGACTCTAGGTTCCTTAATTCTTATGAGTAGTTATAATGGTAGTTGAGAAATATTAATAATCTATGCACGATTTTGCAAGGTTTTTTTTTTAGTTAAGAATTTATAAAATGTTCCATTTTTTTTTAGCTAAGGATTGAAAATGTATAACATGGATTCTCATCAAATAGTTCATATTGCAACAAACAAATGTAAAAAAGTAGCTGAATGGATAACGTTCTGTTGTACATTAGGTGTCGATAGAATTACTGTAATGGATGTGTTAAATTTGAATTCAATGATATTAAATCATTGTATACGAAAAACAGTTCTGTGCGAAGACGGTCTATAAGCATATAATATTACTAAGTATATTTGATAATATTATTGTGATTAAAGTAATTTATTTTACTATTAGGCATAAGCACAACAGTAGGTCAAATTCATTTTTGCCAAAAAAAAAAAAAAATAATAAATTCACTTTTCTACCAGCAAATGGCTACAATAGATGTTATAGAAGAAAATTGAATTATTTGCACTATACTAAATCGTGATGACAGACATACAAAAAAACACATATCATTGTAAAATCAGTACGTCATTCATCTCTCCGACCAGAATCTAATATACATATATAAAAATGCTTCTTGTTTACAAGTATTTTAATTTTAAATTTAGGCGAAATTAGATATTATTTTAAGTGAAGAATAATGATTTTAGTTATTTTGTTGTCATTTAAAAATATTAATCGTAGGTACTTAAAAATTATTTTTTATACTATTATTGGCTGGAGGCTACACAGTACTAATGCGTAATATTTGTGCACTCCATTAGGACCTCTGTATAATACCCGTTGATACTCCTATAAATACATACCTATTTTGTTGTGTGTACTATAGTCTATAATTATTGTACTATAAATAAATGATGCATAAAATGTAAATATAAATAAACAACAACGATGTTCGAATGACAAAAATAAGCAATCATAGTGATAATTAATTGGTATTTGAGTATATAAATATAATAGGAATAGTGCATTAAAATTTTTTTATCATTTTAATACCAATTAAATTTACATCTGTATTACTCTGTAGTGATTTGCCGGCATGCTCACTCACTCCCGTAATTTCATTTAATAATAGATTTATTCAAATTCTGATTTTTGGAATTTTTAATTATACTTACTCAATGACCATATTTTTAAATGCTTGAATTCTTTTGTATTATTTAATTAGTGTCATATGGTGATACAAACTTCTATTTTTTATCAAATGGGAACCCCATTGTTTACTGTAAATTTGTTAGTGGATAATTTTTTTGAAAATTTCGGCGTATCACATTAAAAATTCGAATGTTTGTACTAAGGATAATAGTCATTAACACTGGTTTTACACAAGTAGACGTAAAATTGGATAAAGTATTTATTATAATCAGGCAATTTTTACAAATTGTTAGTATCCATAGATTAATATAAATTACTAAAATTTTAAAATAAGTAATAACCATAGCCCCCATATCTTATTAACTCATTACTTACTCATTAGTCATTACCTTTTATCATTAAAACACAAAGTTAAGTAACTCAAATACTACTTACGAACTTGGATTTTGATTTTTGATACGTCCAAAATTTCAGAAAAATTATTTACTTTATAATTAATAGTTGAATAGGGATGTTCTCATTAGAAAAACTAATATAGTTTAATTATTCTTCTGGCCAATATCCCTGCTAATAAATATGAAATTTATCCAAAATCCTAGAAAAAATAGTTAAGGCAATGTTAATTGATTTTCTGGAAAATAATCAACTTTTATCTAAAAAACAGTATGGATTTAGACCTGGTATTGACACAGAGGACGCTCTTCATAGTACAACTGAGTTTTAATATAATGAATTAGATTGTGGCTGTGAAATAATTGTTGGACTTGGCAAAAGAATTTGATACGGTGAATCATAAAATTCTATTACAGGTATTACCTAGATTTAGAATAACAAATTTTAGTCTTAATGGGTTCAATAGTTACTTCATAAACAGAAAACAAATGGTAAAAATAAATATTGTTGTTGGTCAAACAGCTACAAGTAAATAAAAACAAAATAGTAAGAATATGTTTGAATAAGTGTTCTCTTGAAGGGTCGACTAGTCGAAACTATAAAGATCTTGGATGCCTTACCATTCAAATCTCTTTAGAAAAAAATAGTAATTATGTTTATATTCAAACGATTAATGAAAGAAAAAATAATACATTTTTTGAAAATAAAAGAGAAAATATGGTCTATAATATTTCTGTCAAATATGCTAAACAATCTTTTTGTCAATCATTTGTGGGCTACTTAGGGCCTATGTACTTTAACTTAATAATGATATATGAGTAAAAAACAAGGCACCAGAATAAAAAATGTTAAAAAATGTGTGTATTAGTATTTATTTTTAAAATTAGTTTTAACTATTATTGTATTATTAATATATTACTATGTAGATACATTCAATTAAATTAAATTTAACTTAATAATGTGAAAATAATAATTTGTTTTTGTATTATTTTTATTATAATTCTTAATTTTATATTTTAAATATGTTTAAAAATTAAATTTATTATTTCTCTTGTAATTTTGATTTCTCTTTTACTCTAATTAAATCATTGAAATAACTAACAATACTGTACATTATTTATATAATTGTACATTTTTATTATTTTTGGATTGTTTTTTTAGCATAATATTGTTACCCTCTCTATTTCTAACTCAAACTGTGCTCGAAAGAGATGGATAATCATAGTATTGTAATTTTAAATTTTTATGGATAAATAGAAAAAAAACTTAATCAGGGTCAAAATACACATACGTAACTACTTATCGGATTTGCATAAAAAATATTATATTTTCTAAATAATATCCTACAAAAAACGATGTACCTAAGTACCTAACAATTCATTATTGAAATTTGAAGAATTATTGTTACTTCTATTGGTTATAGAGCAAGTGTAACAGAATATGAATGCACTACATGTACATTGTACATGCGTACTTACACGAATTTCCCCAAAGTGGCCATTTCAAACATTATGAATTGATTTCCGTATATATTAAATTAATTGTGAACAGCAACTTTGATTGTGTCATGACGTCGTATGAGTAATTAGTAACATTAATTGCATTCCTAGATAGTACCTACTAATTAAGAAAGTTAGTTTTTATTTAAATGTAACAATATTCATTTAAACCTGTAATTAACAATAACTATTTATTTATACCTACTAAGTTGAGAGTTGTGGTTGTCACCACTGAACGTTGTTCCTATTTTTCAAAACATTATAGAAAATCAAAATACACATGACTCAGTAATCAGTAGATATAAGTAATTAGGTAAGCACCTAGGTATAGTGTTATATTAGCACCAGGGCTAGATATAGTTTGGGGTAAGTATAGTCAATACTCAATAATATATATTAATATTAACCTATAGTATTTAATATAATCTAATGTAATCTTATTAAATTAAATTTACAAACAAATTAAATAAATAGTAAATTAGAATACTTAAACGTACCTACCTAGATACCTTTATTATACATTGTGAATTTAAATGGGCCTACACGTTTGAAACTTTTGCAAATCACCCACAACTGTGAACTGCAGTATTCCTTCGTAATCTCAAAATCTCTGTTTGAGCACCTCCCCGGGTTGAAGTACAAGGTTCCTGTGACGATACAATTTTCCATTTTTCAAATGAAACACCCCCCCCCCCCCCATTTTTAATCCAAATTATTTAGCTGATGATTTTCTTGAAAATCCTGATGTTTTTGAATCAAAATTCTAATTTAAGAGTTATTAAAATGTTAACACTAAAGACAACAATGATTAAAAATAGTTTTATAAAAATATAAATTATATTTAATACTAAATGTAGTATTTATTATACTTGGATCATTTTTACAAATTATATATATTAATAGATCAATACAAATTATCAAGTTTTCCAATTAGTCTAACCCTCCATAACTACTTAACCCATTTTTATTGTCATATTATTCTTAGTACACGAGGTTATATAACTCAAAATGTCAGCAGTTTTCAAAAGCACTTGGGAAAACGAAAATAAATTAAGAACAAACAAGAATTTTTATGCAAATACATTTTTCGGCAAAATAGATTTTAGTTTTTGGTGCAACTTGAGTTGTAAACTTGAAAATGTCCATAAGTACGTATTTTTTTTTCAGTTTAGCACTGAAAAGATAATCTATTTTGATCACTAATAAAGTTTTAACTCGATCTACAATAAAAAAAACTACCTATAATAATAATTATAATATAATAACAATATAATATTATTGTAATACTATAATATAATCGCGATATTATTTTTGAAATTGAAATATATAATATAACTTTTACATTTTAATTTATGGTGTAAAATATATAACAAGTCTATAACGTTAAGGTCTGTCAATCGAATTAATAGTATTTTAAAATCTCGTAAATTGTTTATTAACTTGATTAAGATAATTGGCGGGCAATACAAAAAATACAGGTTTTTTTCGGTCGCTATAATGTTTAATGCATTAATTATTACTTAATAGATAGTAACAAATCGTTGTGGTTACGTGTTGTTTCGTTCATTTGTGACAAAAGTCACACAAAAAACTGTTTTGAAATTGATCCGTATTCGTCCAAATACTTTTTGTTATTAAATTTGTCAAGTAATATTGTGTGTGATGACGACAACCATAGTAAGCAGTGAACAGTGATAAGAAATCTGCTGGTCGCCATCGGTTAAGCGTAATTTGTTGTTTTATGTTTCGTTTTTAGAAATTGAAGAACAGTAATAACGGTGACATTGTTAAGAATACCGAACAGGGTACGATATCGTTTCAATTCAAAAACGGGATTTCCGTAGACGTCACCCTCGATGGATCGATCAGAGTGGCAAATCAAACGGTATAATGTGAAAAATAAAATATAAACAATTCTTCTTGTGCCTACTTGAAAAACAATATTTAAATGATTACCAAACGAAAAATATTTTAATACTTATTAGAGCCAAGCATTCCGAAGTTATGCTTCGGTTTGACGTATACCTAAAAAAATTAATACTTAATTTAATTAAAAAACTCGGTTCGGGTTCAGTTCGCTATTAAATGAAATGTTTGGTTTACGAGTTTGGTTCGGCACAATATTAAAAAGCTCGGTTTGCGACCACATTGCTGAGTTCGAACCACCTAAAATACTTATCCCTTTGGATTACGACTGTTGCAGGCAAACGCCGTGGCAGCCGTAAATGCAACAGGTAACATATCGGCCGTCATGCACCCAGTTGGTTTTATGTATAAAAAAGACGATATCGTTCACGTACAGGCGAATGACATTAACTTTGGAAATCACAAGTAAGAACACCCGTGTTGTGAATTGTATTAAAAATATTAGGTATTTAAGAGCCACAAATCTCCACCACGACGGTATTACAGTTTATCGGACAAAAATAAGAGGACTGAGACAGATCGTCATTAATATTTTACTTTTAAAACGACTTTAACATACTATTATTTTTTCATTAAGATATCATATAAATTCCATAAAACAGGTAAAAGTTTGAATTTTCCGAAATGTTGATTAGACCTTAAAGTCAAATTTAGCAGAGGTTAAAATATCTCTATTATAATAAATTCGAATTAGTGGAGTCCATCTCTGATCAATCCTGAAGAATTCATAATAGGTATTTGTTTTCAGAAATTAGATTTTTATTTATCAATAATTAGTTTGATCAGCATGCTAGTCGATAGATAAACTATTAGTGTGATTTGTACTTGTTATAAGAAACATTTTTTTTTTGTGGCTCGGCGTGGCGCGTTGGCTGCTGCCAGTAGCAGAATGCGGCTGGGAGTAAATAGCGACCACAGCTACTATTTCCCGGATGGGTGACCACCCGGGTTCATAGTAGTTAAACACCTTGCCACACGTACACGTGTTCGCTACTTACCGTAACAACCGTAAAAATCGTAAGAAAAACTACCTACAGTACCAACCTTACCCCTACCACAGTTCATAACCCCTACTACAGCTAATGGTCTTAGTCGCCCGACTTGAGTTCAATAAGAAAAAACAGTAACATTGTCCACATTCTATAGCTATCCATTCAAAAATTATCAAATATTAATAACACAAATAAAATGAATTATCAATACGATATGTAGTTTATAAATAATATGTTTTAATACATTGTATAAAATAAAACATAGCAAATGTATATTTAATAAAATTTTCTGAATTTAAGGGTAAACTAATCAAGTAAATCTATTTAATATAATATAATAAATTTAAGAAAGTATGTAGTGCCAACTAGAAAATATTTAATTATAATTTCTGAGTTTATAGGTATTTAAAGTTCATCAAATATACTTAATGTAATATTATACTAAATAATTAAGGAAAGTAGTTAGATAAGTGCCTACTAGAAAATAAAACCACAAATTTATAAATATTTCACTTTTTTTATTTTTAACAAATTTACTATAACTACTAACCCTGTTAATACCTAATTGTATTAATTTCTAGTCCAAGTTAAATTATTAATAAAAGTATTTTTTAAATAATACATATTAAGACAATTTTAAGAAAATCTTAAATATTGTTTCATATTTTGCAGTCAAATATATTATAATTGTAGTGGCCTTGCGCCACCTGGGGAGTTATATCCCTAAATACGGCACTTCTGAAAAGTCATGAAGGTTATTTGGATACACTAGAGAGGAAGTCATAGGAAAAACTAATTTGCCGAAACATAATTATTATAACGTCACAGATTGTATAAAATCAGGTGGGGCATTCCTTATTTCGGCCCATGTAATTCTCAAAAACATAAAAAAAAAAAACAAAACCTACCTCAAATCTATGTGACCGAGAATAGGGAAAATAAGGTTATGATTGATTATTAACTACGCATCACTGCTATTTATCACTAGCGCCAAATTCCTTACCCTCCTCATATTATTTGGTACAATAATTATAGTAAAATATTTTGTACAAATTATATTTCTCATATTATTATGTGATCCCACTGCATTCAGTTAGGTTTGAGTTGTCAGTAAACTCAAAAGTGCACCATCTGGTTTTTTTATATAATCTGTGATAACATTGCACAGGCGTGTTCAGACTTTGGTGGCCGAGGGGGCACAACAATTTTTTTAATTTTGAGACCTATTTTTTTCGTTTAGACAAGAAGAAACATTGATTTTTTATGTTTTTAAAAATACACAATGGTAGGAATATTTTTAAATTACGATCAAAAAGTATAACCATTGTCAAAACAATAAAAATACTTTCATAACTAAATTAAAAACAGGTACATGATAAAGAAAAATTTATCCCGGCATGATGTTGAGTCAGACGGGGGGGGGGCAGTGCATACCCGGCTCCTCCAGTAAACACGCCTATACGTAATCCACTGGTCCACTGACCCGCGGACATCAGTGAGATTTAACGCTTGTTTTATTGCCGTCCTTNACATTGATTTTTTATGTTTTTAAAAATACACAATGGTAGGAATATTTTTAAATTACGATCAAAAAGTATAACCATTGTCAAAACAATAAAAATACATTTAAAACTAAATTAAAAACAGATACATGATAAAGAAGAATTTATCCTGGCATGATGTTGAGTCAGACGGGGGGGGGGCAGTGCCCACCCGGCTCCTCCAGTAAACACGCCTATACGTAATCCACTGGTCCACTGACCCGCGGACATCAGTGAGATTTAACGCTTGTTTTATTGCCGTCCTTTGAGGTTGGCGAAAATAAGGTCGACGGGCATCCACTTCAAGGCCATCAAAAGCCCGCTGGTGTACTTGGTGGACGAAGCGGGCGTGAGGACGAACTTCTCGGAGACGTTCATGCGCATGGACAGGGACATCACGTTGGACGTGCTGTACAAGGATTGCCGACACGGGGCCATGTACGTAAACGTGTGCAATGATTTGCTGTCAGATATCAAGAGCACAGTTCTCGAGACCGGTACGGAATGGAAACTGTACGACGTATCGGTGGTACAGGAGAACGTTCACGGATTCGTCAGGTATAATGCGCAGAAACACCACATTTTCCTAGTTTTCCAATTTTCGTTATGGCTTATGATCGACATTTCGGTCGATGCCTGATTTATTAATTTAACGTTTGGTTTAATAATAACATATTTCTACAAACCATAAAGCCCAGATAAAGAGGTGAGCTACGGCGGGAGGGTGAGTGTTCCCCGAGGAGTCATAAAAAATGGCATTCTATTTTCAGCCTAAAATTATATACGTATTTATATCAATAGGCTATGACGGTACAACATGATAGTCGCTTATACTTTTTTTAATACAAGAATAAAAATTGATATTTTATTTGTGTTAAGAAAAAAAAAATAAACAGTTACTTAAAACGTTAATTTCAATTATGTTAACTTAAGTTTGATTTATTATTTGTAATTTTTAATTAAAATGCATTCCTTATTTTTGGTTCAACCTTAAAACCTGTATGAATCACTGATTGCAAAATTTTCACAAAATCACATTTTTACAGTACTGTGTTGAGGTTCGGTAGTACATCCGACATCGTTCTGTGCAAAAGAATGGCTTGTCCAGTTTACAAATACATTATAAAATGATCACTATATTTTGTATTTAATGCAAAAACGGCGCATGTGCCGCTAAGTTTTTAGTCTCTACTGAACAATTTATAAAATGTGACATTTACCTTTTTTGCAATCATTGATTTGCATAGGCAGTATATAGGTTCTTACTATATTATACTCGTAATATATTCCGGTAAATAATTTTTAATTTTTCAACAATAAATAAATATTTAGATTCAGATTTATAATAACATTTTACATAGCTCTTAACAATTTTTAATTCAATGACTTTAATGGAGACTATTAAATAAAGTCACCTACAATTATATAAGATTAAATTAGTGGCAGTAACCGAGGGTGAGTTGAATTTTTCAGCGCACAACTTGTGTCAACTTACCAAAACAGTTTTTATAAATTGAAATCAAGAAATACCGTTGGGTAACTCGTGTAACAGAAATGTCTTTAGGACAGAAGTACAGAACTCGTTAACTGCGAACAAAATGAACGCAGTTGAACAATCAAACTTATATGACTGTTCCACTTAGATCCCAATAGAATAATAATCCTAAATATTTTATCTTTTTGACTCTATTGATTTTTGGGCAGTTTGATGTATTTGAACATTCACGAAAAGTAATTTCTTCAAAAGGTAATAAAATATTATTTATTGAAAAAACCACGAATTTTGTTTTGTTTAAGTCCAAAGATAGTTTGTTAGTACTCATCCACTTTACTTTTCTTTCTTAACGTTTAATAACAAACATGTATCGTCCGCATACACAACTATTTTACCATCAACGTTCATGGTTATACCGCGTATAGACTGTTTACAGACATAATAAACAAAATAGGACCCATGACACTTCTTTGAGGTACACCACAATACCACATACACATACCTACCTTCATTTTCCTGTCCTAAAACACCGCTGACATTAGTAATTTGTAATAATTGTACCCTCTTATTAAGACCTAGTTTTTAAACCGGCTTAAACCAATTGCACTTACACCGCGTGACTGCCAAAACCTTCAAATAACACACCATGATCTACGAGTGGTGTCAAAAGCTTCAGCTCTACAATCTAAAAATATGTTGTTTTGTTTGGCGCAGGGTGATCAAAGACGGGCGCGAAAAGTTCGAGATCCGGTCCTCGGCGTCCGTGGGCACGATAAATCTGTACTCGGACGCGGTAGACTGCACGGCGTCGCACGGCACCAATCACCATTTCTTCGTCAAGAAGAACAAGAGCCGCATCCACTACGAGGTGCGCAACAAGTTCATGGTACGGTACGGCGGCTACCACACCGGTTTCAACGAGTGCGACGAAGTGTCGTTTTTCTGATATCGTTTTTCGTCTGGCGATAATAATAATAATATCAATTTCGCACGTGCCATACGCATAATATATAATAACCGTTACGTTCAAATTCACCATAAAGGCACCTTGCAGAGGTGCTATATCGTTGTAAACGTGAAATGTGTAACACACATGCGCCGGTATAGGTAGGTGTATTGCTACGACTATAATAATAATTCTAAAATGTTAATCCATCAGTCGTGGAGTGTTACAATGTTATTATACCTATTATATTACCTGTATTTCCAATAATACAAACTGTGGATACGTGTTCGACGTCTGTGCATTATTATTTACTGTAAGAACTATATTATAAATATTATACCCACGTGTAACATTTTTCTATCCTATTTATCTATCAACTATAAAACGTTGTTTCCGACCTATTGCGAAAGAAAATGAGCGCGAAAAAAAAAATAGAGCATTCCCTAAAAAAGTATAGTAAAATCATGAACACGAAAAACGATTCTGAGCGAAGACAGAAGTCGGTCAGCCTATATCTGATGATATTATTGTGGTGATACTATTATATTACCTAATTTATTTTACTACGAAGACATGAAGTATTACATTAGTAATGTAATACTATTACATTACATTGAAAAAAATTAAATAAAACAATATAATATTTTAAAAGTTTCCAGTGACCACGAGTAATATTTTTAAATTACAACAAATTCACTAAAATCGTTGTTCTTGATTTTAATGTGAAATGTCGTTCAAATTTGAGCTTAAAATAATGATAAACAATTTTTTTTATATAATTTTTAGATTTTTTTGGTTACAAAATTAACTATAATTTACATTGAACTTTGTTTTAAATGTACAATCCTTAACCATAAAAATCTAACATTTTATACATTTTAAGCTAAATACCTACTAATTTTTAGAATTTTAATTTGATAAATGTTGTCAACATTTGAAATATAAATGCTTATAAAAAAAAATATTAATAATTCTTAATACTGATACACTTGTGTTGATTGATATTGATATATTATTTATTTTATTTTACGTCCAATTTTCCCCATATCCAAACAACCACGATCAAACGATTATGCCCATTTGTCTTAGATCGCATTTCGCATCCAGATAGGCCATACAAAGTTCCACAAATTATATTCGATTATGTTAAAACCTCTTTTCGACGTTACAAAGGGACTTTTTTATGTGAAAATCTTAAAATAGAATATTTAATAAAACCGGATTTTAGTGTTAATACACTGATAACTCAAAAATACTCTAAACAAATTAAAACCATAACCTTAAAATTGTCAACAAATGTGAAATTTAAACTTTTAAAACTTTTTTTTCTTGATTTAAAGATCAAATGTCGGGAGGTCAAAATTAAAAATTTAACGAAATGTAGTATTTTTTTATTTTAAAAAGTTTATTGAGCAATTATTTAACTTATTAATGTATTATTATTTATTTTAACCTAGCTTAAAATAAACAATCGCATTTATATATCTCATACAAACAACAATCGTAACTTATTTGTACAGAAAGTATGGACAATAAATTAATATCTATGAATACTAACAATCAAACACTGGATGGACACAACAGGGACATAAGGTATTAAGGTGTCATAAATTACAATGAGAAACCCAAAAGTATTATCTACATTGGACGATGGTATATGTCAATATTTTAATTCCAATCGAATTGTATTCGATAATTTGATAAAATAATATTAATTTTATGTTAATATCAATAATCAAAATTAAATAAAATCCGAATACAAATAATCGTAATTAGGCGAGGTGCACCAAACAGTGATATAGGTTGTTCAAACTTATACTTAGAAAACTAAAAGTATTATCCAATTAGATGTGTCAACACTTCCGATATTAATAGTGCTTGACGATTATATTATTATATTAAGTACAGTTGTTATTATTATAACAATAGTCTAGGTCGGATTAGATACAAGAAAAAGTCAAATTGATGAGCAAAAAAAAAATTTACCTAACCTAACCTAACCTTACGGGGAAAAAATTTTACAGGGCTGTCAGATTCCGTTAATTTTTTTTTATCCAAGAACATTTTGCAAGTTACATTATCAAAGCTTGATTTTCAAAACTTAAGGCTATAGAAGATAAATTATGCATTTGAATGATGTTTAATGATTGTTTACTTTTCAAAAGTATTTTTCTAGCACTATTTAAAGTAAAATAAAAATTCGGGCTTTGATCTGAACTAAAAAAAAGTTCTCATCCCTCAAACAAAAATAAATCATCTACATTTGACTATATAAAGAAGGTGTGAGAGTTTTTCCTATAAAGTCATATTTTCTAATATAAATATATAATACACCTTATTATAACCTATATATAACCATCTCAATATAATAGTATCGAGCAGTAAATTAGTGGATAATTATTATAATTATTGAGGTAGCAGCTAAAACATAAAATATAATTTTTAAGGCTAAAATCGATAAAAAAAAAAGTAAAAACTATTCTCAGAACACTCTGTCCCAAGAAAAAGACACCCACTTAGCTATACCTAATGGGTATATATAGAAACAACTAAGTTGCTGACCAAACAAAATATAACGATATTATTGACGCATTTGCTGATTTAAAATAGAAGGAAGGTTAATTTATAAAACAATTTTATACTATATTTATTGACGTATTTTATCAATATAATAGCTTATACTTAGTTTAAGTATATGGTTGCATCCGAATACCGCACACTTCTGATTTCGATTCAAAAAAGTTTGGGTTTATCGGTCATTCTGTAACAAAATACCACAAACTTGTAATGGTTAAAACCTCACACTATTTTTAGTGGTAAAATAAGATAATGAGATACGATAAAATAATCATGTGAACATGTTTTTCAAATCTTTAGTCACCACTCGTTAGTAGTCGGTCTTGTATAAAGTGGTTAAAAAGTGTGTGATTTTTGGAGTTTTTTGCTGAATTTACAAACCCATTTTTATATCTGTATATTTTTTCGGGCGCAATTTACAACCTCCCATATATTGTTGTAATTACAAGGTACTATACTTTTTAAGTCTACATGAGCCCTTGTCAAATTATAAAGGGGCACTTGAAGTAACATTTTAGGCCCAGCAATTGTACTCTGGCCCTCGCATTATGGGAATTTACTATATGGAAATGTAGGTTTCACAATTAGGTATTGTGGGTAAACAATTAACAAATAATAGGATAAATGATGATCAGTGTTTTTTTAAAGATATATTTTATTGGCATTAATAACTGTGACGGTTAACTAAAGTATTCATAAAATAAATAACCTACGATGAATAAACAATTATAATATAGTATTAATAATAATAATAATAATAATAATCATAATAATAATAGTTATAAATTATGGTAATATTTATGTAAAAAACAATATTATAATAAGTAATAACACCCAAGTACCTCAGCGAAGAGCAGTCGTGTAGCACAAGTTAAGTAGGTATATACTATGATCTATATGAGCGTGAAGCGTCATAAAAAGTGTACAGACATTAAAACAACATGTTTGCTCTAATCGGAAAAATATGTATCGGGTATCAAACATATATAAATTAAATTGTTGCCGGATCAATGAAATGTAATTATCTGTAATTGTTGCATAAATAAAAGTAATAATTCTATATTCATTTTATTCACGATGTGCTTTTGACTGAGACACCCGACGTCCACCTTAACACAACTAAAGTAATACGAAAAATAATTGATTGTGAAAAATATTAAATAAGTAAATAAAAAAATGATCATGCCGATGGACGACGTCTAAAATCGTTGACTATCGTGTAAACCGGATGTTGTGTCTATAAAATAGTATATTTTATATTATTATTCAACGCGTGCCACTAAATTGGGCTTTATGTATTCAATTACAATGGAAGCTTCAATTTCGATAGATACGATAACTAAGAAAGAAAAAACAAACGTGATAACGGACATGCGTTAGTTAAATTCAAACTGTGTATTTGTATATTAGAATATTATATTTATTCTTACCTACTACCGAGAAAAAATCTAAGAATAAAAATAAAAATTGCACACTTAAAATTAGAGCCATAGCAAACCGATGGCTTGTGCGATGTTATGTTTTAATTCTAAGAGATAATAAATTAATATAGGTAAAATATATCGACAGTTAAAAACACACACACACACAAAAAAAAAAAATTACATTCGATTAGAAAGGCGAGGAAGGACGATACAGCACAATATTTGGTACATCATAAGTAGGTGGGTACACTGTAGTGACGGGCTCGGTGGAACTCGAATAGGAGGTATATATGATGATGATATTATTATTTCGTCACATTTACCGGTAACGTTTGCGACGTAGACGATCTGATATTTTGGATAAAAATAATACATAATAATAAATTGTTGGCGTAAATCTATATGAATCATATGGATGGACGGATGGATCGTGGATGAAATCGGTGATCAGTGACAGAAGGCTTCATTTTTGAACACGTTTTGACCAGCCGACGAGTACGCGATGCTGCGCAGGCTCCTGGATCGCTCGAACAGCGACGGATCCGTGTAAATCGGTTCGCTCGGGTCTTCGAATCCTTTGCCGCCGCCGCCGCCCACTACCATTGCCGTCGGATTGGCCGATCCAGTTTCCATCGATTCCACGGGAGCTCTGAGGGGAGAGAAAATGAGAAAAAAATGTATAAAAGATTTTAAAAAAACAACGCTATCAGAACGAAACTCGACAGGCACAAAAATGGCGATTTTAAAAATAGAAAACTGTAGACACGTTTTCCTTCTTACGCTTTTATACGGCTTTAGGGGTGTCTTTTTAATTAAAAAAATAAACGATTTGGATGGATGACTTTAGCAATTAAAAACGTGCCGCAGAGTAACTGCCTGATGCACCACATTCGAAAAACTAGTCTCAAATTTATTTACACTTGTTTATTATTTACAAACATGTTGAGTCCAAAATCAATCGCCGTGACCTGCCGAGACACTAACATATTTCTCCTTAATAATATTATAACATGTACAGATAAACCAACCTTATGTTCAGGAACGGTTTGCGTTTTCCAAACGACATGTTTGAGAAGAAACTACGGCCCGAAAAAGACATCCTCCCCGTTGACCCGCTGTTACAGTTGGGCGTGCTGCCCAGACAACTGTTGTTCGCCAATTCATTTTTAGTCGCCAACAGCCAATAACGCCTGTGAGAACAATCGCAAGTGTTACTTGTGAGTTGATAATACTAATTTACACACCACATAGATATATGTTTATATGTGCCTTATCAATGATTTCAAATTCATTTCCCTGGCACATATATTTAAATCCTTACTTTATTTTGGATCCAACAAAATAATACCAGTTTTCCTATTACTTATTACTTAGTTGCCAGCAAAGTATATTACCTACGAGCAGGCGGCATCTGGCCGAAACTTTTAAAGTAGATACCTAAATAGAATGTGCTATGAAATGTTTGTTAGTTAATGATAATATGTTTTAGGGTTTTATAAATGGAGCGTGGGTAGCAAACTCCCCACCGTTTAATTTGGTGTTTTAAGCTAGAAACGGCTTATGTCAGTAACGACCATAGGCTAAATGATAATAAAACAGTTATCGAGATCAGTGTAATAATTCGCTTACTTGTAATATATTCCGGCCGACATCGATACGGTGATCAAGAGTACCAAAAACATGAACAGTGAAAATACCATACTGTAATACTCTCTGCTCGTCAAACAGACACTCTGAGGTGCCGGTTCTGAGGTCAGAAGTTGCTCCAAAGGCATGTCGTATCGACTTTCGTATACCTGAAAAATAGAACCATCGCGTGAACAGTTATTGTGAATAATGGTTATAACGGTTTCTATAAGCTTACCTCGATGACTTGCCGCACTTTCTCTTCTTCACCAGGTGTTGTTTCCGATGATTCTTTTTGTTTTTCTACTGTCGTTTCGTTTTTATCAATACCACCCACATCCCTACGACGTCTACCCAACGACGGTTCCGTTCTCCCGGCGTGCAACGTACAATACGCCTGCAGAGATTACAATAAAGTAGTGAGATCATAAAGGCGATAATAATGTAACTTAAATATAATTACCGGTTGACACCCGTCTCGACATGTCCTGACGGTTGCTTCAAACACCAAGAAATTCGATTCTGGGATTTTAAAAGCATTAAATCTCGCTTCTAGGCCATCACCCTCCCGAGCCTTATCCAGCCCGGGGAATACAAAGTTATCCACGGGACATCTAAGAATAAACATTCGAAACAATTATTTCGTGTTTGTAGGAATATTTTTACAAATAATGTACCTAACTAACTTCGTCGAAATGAAAATTTTTCAAACCAAACAATTTGTGAGACTTACCCGTAACGATCTATTAACTGCACACTTCTACCACTGTACGGATCCCTAGCAATGACGTTGGTGGCAAAAATGTCACTGGCGTAATTATATCCGTCTTGAGCCTCCAGACGGAATGTCAACGGGTCTCCCACAGCAATGGTTTGAGTAGGTCTGCCCTGGAACAGTATCATTAGCCGCACACGCGAACTCAACGAATTCTCCGCCGGTAAGTATTCGATAGGAATCGGGCTTCCAGAACTGTAAGCAAAAATTAATTGTTAAGCACACAAAGTAAACAGCCGATACAATTGCTTGCCTTACATGCAATTGTAAGCCACTTACTTTGCGGTCATGTAGCTCGAAGTGACGACAGCCTCCCCTGGGCCTCGAAATAAACAAGTCAGGTTGTATCGCTTGTCTCGGCTGGTTTGAACGTAATCGCTGAACTGTACCACGACTATGTTTGTCATTGTGTCTCCATACTAACATCAATAATCATAATATGCACCACGTAAGTTTTTTATTGTAAATATGGTTTTTAAAGAATGAGGTGAATAGTAAGGTTGTATTACATTTTAAATCTAAATAAATTTACAGGTATCTATTTCGACTAAAACACACCAAACCCATAGGTAGGTTTATGATTAGATTTTCTATTATTCTTGCTGTCAATAAGTCAGATAAGGTGTATGTTTTTAATGTTACAACTTATAGGACAACATCGACATATGAGATGCAGAAATATTATTGCCAGACTCAATGAATAATAATTATAATTTTAATTGAATTGTAATTGTTTTAATTATGCTCAATATACGACAACTTAAATACAGTAGACATAATTATTTTAGTGCAAGTGCTCACGTCCTCAATAGTTTTTTAGCAAGGTGCAATTTGTTTATAACTAAGTGTAACTAAATTAATTACGATAATATTACCCGTTGAGTTCCACAATCTGGATATCCCTGAGCACCACTAATCCGTAAGACGTTTGCTGTTCCACCATTACCTCTGTAGAAACATCTGTCGTAAAATCCATGAGTGTATATTCGCCCTAAGAATCCTTCCGGCGTTCGAAGCGTAAATTCCATTCCGTCTTCGCTGCACACTTGGGTTACTGGAAAGTGGAAACCGTATAGGAAAAGTAATGAGTATTGTAAACAACGGGAATTTGCTCGAAGAAAATTTGTTGTTTTCTAAAATATGAATATAAAAATACTTACCATCTAAACATTCTTGACTGCTTCTACTACCCATAGCGGATTTTTCGTAAAAATCGTATTCCGGAGCGTTCTCGAAGAATGCTGGATTTCCCATGTCGACAAATCGTGTTTCCTGGTCGCTCAACTCGCAATTTTCTCTCTGCGTTCCGTATGGTGCGGTTCTGTGAATGGAAATAGAAAATTAATCACCTATTTACAGAATTCAATACAAAACTATTTTTTTAATATTCAATATTCCGGTCCAACGGTTTTATTGAAATATATAGTCTGTTTTTCAATTATATTTTGATGCACTGTTATTTATTTATTTATTTTATTTTTTTTGGAAACTTTTGAACTAGTATAATTGGATCAATTTATAGAAGTCATTGAATTCAATAAAAAAAAACCTCGTGGCTTAGGTACCTGTAATTGAATGATCGACAGTTGAAGTCTCTGACCATCGAGCATTCACGTTCACAATGTGATAATGTAGGTGCAGTTATGAAACGCTTAATCAGTCCTCTTGCCATTCGCATTCGCACACCCATCTATTATGTATCGGAAAATATATTAAAATACATTCAATTTAAATTTGTATATATTTTAGAATGTGACCTGTTTAAATCCATCAGATTCGTCACATCTTATGTTGAACGGTCTATTAGCATCGATTCCATTTCCACCAATGCCACCAATGCCACCAATGCCACCAACACCTCCTCCATAATATCCAGGCACAGATGGTATACCTAAAGGAGGTCCAAGAGGTGGTCCTCCAATCGGTGGTAGTCCACCTGGTATAGCCGAAGGCGTGTAGGGTGGTATTGACGATCCAATAACAGCTGGTGTTGATCCAAATCCGTAATTATTGACGCCTATTCCTCCACCTCCTTGTCCTAGAAAAGGAGGTATGTCCGCTCCATGACCTCCAACATGGCCCCAATATCCTCCAGGTGCTTCACTGGGATAAGGTCCAATACTTGAACTTAAACCTCCTCCACCACCTCCGCCTCCTCCGCCTATTCCACTTCCGGCAGTACTGGAATAACCAGGATACGATCCTCCTCCATAAACGCCCCCAAATCCACTTCCTGTTATTATTGTCATAATCATTCATTTAGTTTAACTATTTTAAGCTGTAGCTTGTAATTATAAAACTCACCAATTGGTTTCCCAGGTGTTGGATAAGGTGGTTTACCACTACCCAGGAAATTCGATCCTTGTCCCAAAGGATCAGGTCTTGTGAATGGTGGTGAAGTAGCACCTCCGTCTAGAAATAAATTTTAGTATAATATTGTTTCATGTAAATATACTAAAAATACACGTATGCACGTGAAATACTATTATATATTATTTTAAAATTAGATAATTCTCAACATTCAAGGTATTGTTTGTGATATTGCTGAATATAATTATAAGAGAACTATACAATATACATGTAAAAATTAAGTAATATTTTAATTAATTTTTCAATTCGTAAATTAATTGCACTCACTCATTAAGTTTTCGTAGTAATCGTAATCTGCGTCGTATATCACACGATGCCCATCTCTCTGGTTAAAACGGCTTAGCCGACAAATTCTAAAACGTTCGCTGTAGACGGCTGACCGACATTGGAAGCTCACTTGTCGGAGACATTCGTCCAGACATTCACTCAACGACCGCCCAGTGATTTCCGAATGAAATTCGCCACCGAGTCTGCTGTTTCTGTACCGTTGAAACGCCGTGTCTGGTCTTCGTCCATCGGCGAAAAGGTGTGACGTCAACGTGTTGTCCGAGAACTCATTTCCCTTGGCTGTAAGCAAATCACCACCTGATATTTCGTTAGAGATTTGCGCACACACTTTGGGTAGGTGATAGATTATGAAAAAAGGGGGGTGTCTTAAACAAATCATAAAGACTTACGGTTGTCTAGACAGACTAGATCGTATAGGTCGTGTGTCGGACTACTGCTCACTCTTAGATCATCTTTCTGTGACATCGAATCCTCTTCAAATATAATGCATCGACGAATTTGCTCGTCGTACTCGACTGACCGACAAAAATATCTAAACGAACATAAGACAAGCAATTGTTGTATTTGTTGTTTTTACTTTAAGAGGTAATTAAATATTTTAATTTTTTTTTCACTTTTCAGCTCTTAAACATTGCGCTTGACATTCGATCAACGATAGATTAGCAAATATGTCCACTTCAAAAGGTCCACCCAATCGCTTATTTTCTTCTTTTACAAATATGACCGGTCCATCACAACGTCTTTCAACTGTGAATATACAAATACCACCATACAATGGTTTAATTAATAATATCAAAGACAATATTGCAGTTATAATTTTTATATTATTTGTTAGAAAATTTCGCTTATTACCATTGAGACACGTGTTTTCTAAATAATCAGAACTAGGATCTTCTTCTAACAATTCTGGATGCGATCTTCTGGTGAACCGGCTTAGCCAACAAGTCTTGGAAGCCGAGTCGTAAGTAGCCGATCGACAAACAAACGTGAATTCATTCAAACACTTATCCTCGCAATCTGTCCGATTGGCTGCTATCATTTCCTTGTATTCACTAGGTGGTAACTTAAGTTTCTTTCTAGTGTGTCTTTCAAAAACATAATGTCTGTTTGGACATTCTCTTTCAATTCTACTAGCTGTAAATAAAACGCATAACATCAACTTTGTTGGAATTCATTGGTTCATCCAAGGACCAAAATTGTGTGAAAATGCACACACTTTGTGAAGCATGAAATATTGAGCGAGTAGTAGCATTAATAATCACGAATTATAACATTTTGTATAATATTTAGAATGTATTACAAATGTTAATAAAATTGCATGAAGAACGTAGGTAAGTACTTAGTTTATTATTTTAATAATAAATAGGTATGTATCAAAATAAAGAGATAAATAATTAAAAATATTAAATGGAAATTATTTATATTACAACAATTAGTGAATCACTTCGATTTATATCGATTAATAATTACATTTTTGTTCTTATATTTTGTGTGTACATATCTTCAAAATAATAAAATGCATATTTTTGCATTTATGAAGGAGAAAACGTATATTTCCTTGTTTTTATTACCTCATAATTCCTAGCCCCGATTATAGCACTCAATATAACATGCCGATCCAGTATATGGGACCCATAGCCCATTATCTTCTTGAAGAATAAAAAAAAAATATAATAATAAATAAGAACCATATTTTATTAAATTAATTTAAGTTCTTGTAAAGTATTCGAATAAATGTATTAAAATAAAAGTACTTAAATACATTTTTTCTCTTCAAATACTACTTTAAATAATTTATAACAAAATTATTACAATACATATTCTGAATATTTGTTTTTGTATTTTTTTATTCATTAAAAAATAGATTCGTTCTTAACTCGGAAAATAGTTATTATTTGCGACGAAACCAATTTTTCTAACTATAAGTTATGAACAAAAGTTTTGCTGTTGGAATGAGTTGACCCACTTTAATTTCCAACAATTCTAAAACTGATAAGTATTAGCAGGAAATAAATTTTTACTAATAGTACTCAAATATGAATTCGGAAATCTTTAATACTCTTTTATTCGAATAAGTATTCTAATTACAAAATAAAAGTATTCCTTACAATACTGGTAATTATTGATGATAGTTTATGTTTTCTATTAAAGTATGATAAACAAAATGTTATGGGCATAATATAATGGTAGAAATAAGTTATAACTTACTTTTAAATGTATAGTGTTACAAGACAAAATGAGAAAAATATAAGCCCAATGTGAATATGCGACGGTTACACAACATAAATAAATACATTTTAAACGAACCAACAAAAACAATAATATAATTTATACCCAAACGAATGCAAAAAAGTTTGACCAATAGGTATGTATTTGCAAAGGCTATAAAATAAAATAAAATAAAATATAACTACGATATTGTAAGTAGACATCTTAAATAGACTAAAAAATAATATTTAATATTTCTAAATGTTAACTCTTTCGTCTGCAAAATATGGGCACTATAATATGCAATGGTTAAAAAGTGAAGAGACTTATTGGAAAATAAAAATCATCACGATAGTGTAAAATGATTTAGAAAAAAATATGTAATTTATCATTGAATGGTTTAAAGTAGATTGATGTATCATTATTTATTATGTCATAAAAAATTCTTGTTTGTTCAGCCTATAGAAAATCGTATAATTTGTGCCCTTGATATTGAAATGGTCATAACTTATAACAGGCTTTTTAAAAGTTTTGTGGTGTGTAGTACCTATATAGGAATAAAAGAATTTAACGAATAATAATTCTCTTTAGCAGTGTATACCTATCATCGAACTTTTTTATTCTCTCTTTGTGTCATGAAAGAGTAAATACAGAAATGAGACGATAATAAAATTAATAATTTGTAACGCCTGATATTATGTATTCTGTATTGCGCTTGTAATATTTTTACATTAGCAGCTACAATCGTATAGTTTGTTCTATTGGTATGCTACTATACCCATTAGATGTGTTTCCAAACAATAATTTTATTCAATTCAAATGATCAAACTATGAATCATAATTATTACGGCGGAAAAAAAACTTTACATGCATATTCGAAAATAATGAACCAAATTGAACTTCCCAGCAATTTAAATGGCGATCAGTATCACATGAGGTCATTAACCTCATGTCGATCACATAACGCAACATTATGGTTGGGTGCGCACAGAGTGTTTGACCGGGGGTGATTATTATTGTCCAGAACAAAGATAATTTGTACGTCGATCGAGGCCAATGTAAAAAAATAAAAACCGAACTTTTGGAATACAATAGGATATCACAGGATCCAAATGCATATTATATTATATCATTGCATGTAAACTATTTACGTTCATATTATTATATTAATATGTGTGTGGGAAAACGCGTAGCTTATAATATTTTATTTTAATGATATTATAATGTGTGTATATTATAAAATATGTACTAAATCGACTCTGCGATCAGTTTTCGTTGTTTTGTATGTAAAAGTTAAAAATACACCGTAAGTCTTTGTGCTGATGAAATAGGAAATAATAACAGGCAGGTAATCACCTACGCGGCTACATAGAAAAAAAATAATATCAAAATATTATACTGACAAGTGACAGGACTAAACGGCTAAATAAAATACTCGTAGATGCATTATATTTTAATATATATTGTTAGAGAGCTTAATACTTTAGGAAGGTTAATGGTTTACTCCTACAAACGATGGTAAAATAATCTTAATAATTTCTACAAAACAGTTAAATTCATTTTTAAAAAGATGGAATTTATATAATAAATGTAATAATGTTCTCCAGTTTAAATTGTTATTATAACAATAAAAATCAATTATAACTTTGTAAATACAAGTTTAAATAGCAATCGTATTAAAATAAATCATTGACCAAAAGTACAAACTTGAAAAATATATCTTCGTATATTGAATTTTCAAAATAAAAATATGACCTGTAACCTTGCAGTTAAAATATTTTAAAATGTACTCTTAAAAAGTGAGGGAAAATTGAAAAGTTGCCTAAAAAATACTTCTGCTGGTATTACATTGATTCCTTGAAAGTAATTAAGTGTATTTTACTTAAACTTTTTTTAATATTTAAACCAAGCCCTTCCGTGCTGATAAGTATGTTGGCTTACATTTTGTGGCAAGATAAAATACTTTAAACAATAATGTATGTATTTCATATCATATTTCAAAGTCAACGATTTCAGTTAATTAAATGTGTGTGTGTATTAAAAAATACAGTTTTGAATGAAAAAAATAACAATAAAATGTCAAAACATAATATATTTTGTTTTAAAAATATATTGCTCCTGCTGGTCGGAAATATTTTTATAAAAAATTTAAACATTTAAAAATGATTTGATAAGATGTTTTTATTTTTTAAACACCATAACCTACTGTTATTTAAAAAATAGAACATTTTAACATTGCAGTATGAAAATAATAATAGCTCCATATTGTTCTGTACAATTGTGTGGACATTTATTTTCAGAGGAATAAATATAAACTGTAACAATTGCCTAATATAATATTTATCTAATAAAAGTTGTAACTTGTAAGGCTTTAAATACAAAAAAAAATCTTCAGCTAAAACTGTATGGTTTATACGAATCAAATTACAAAAATCTAACCTATAATGATATTATAGGATATATTAAGACGACGATATGGAATCGATCATCAGCGATAGGTAAGCTTGTACAATATATCTAGCGATTAATTAAAATCGAAAAAAATATACGCATGGACGTGTCTAATTAGCCGGGATAGGTGGCGATTATTCATACATTATAATTATTGTAAAGCTATACGTAGCATCGTCCTCCACTATTGATTTAAGAGCCTTGATTATAAAGTACGTAGACGTGTAGAGTTTAAATTTTTAAAACTGTACTAAATGAATTGTAAAAGCGACGAGTACACAAACCGAGAGAAATATCATAATATTATACTTGGGATTTATTTTCTCATTTCGAGTACAATAATAGGCAAGTGGAATGTGGAAATGAATGGATGACTCAAAACCGAAAGGCCTCTGAACAAAATATTTAATAAGTCGTAGATTAGAATATATATTTATATAGGTAAAGGAGATTAAAATTATCGTGTTGTCGCTGTGTATTAACTGTTGATCGCTTATATTGTTAGGTGTATATTTGTTACAATTTTTGAAAATTTCTGACAAACAAAAATAACTTTACATTTTTATGCGTTTAACTTTTCTTTGTGTTGAATTGTCAACAATTAATTTATAGAAAACTTGTGAAAATGTTTGACATTTATGTGGAAAAAAAATTAATAAACTTTGAATACCTTCCTATTCACACCACACAGTGTATTCCATTCAAAAAAAAAAAAATAATAATAATAAATATATAGCAAAATGGCAATAGCCATTGTTTCGAAAAATGATTATCATCATAGGAATTCACAATAGAAACCCGTTACACCTAAAATGACAGATCTCCATTCTCCATGTTAAACTATGATATATCTTATTTTTTCATAACATATTGAATGGACATGTTATTATATATTTTATGGGCTGTTGAAATTTTAGCCTAAATCAATACTATTTACCAAATCTACAGCAGATCAATTTTATTTTATGACTGGTCGCCCACGACTCGGCGCCATTTTTTCCGATCGTCAATTTCTCTCCAAACTCGTTTCTAATTGTATTGATTCCTTTTATTCACTGAGCATCAGAGTCGCCCCTGAATGTCCAACAAAAACACTGCTCCAGTGTTGAGAATGTTAGTTTTTAAGAGGATCTCGTCCCGTTCCCCGTTTATTTCCTAACATTTGAACTCGTTCCAAATCTAGTTCCTCTAAAAAAGAACTCTTTCCAATTTTCGTTCATTTTTTTTTAAACAATTTGTAAAAAAAAAAATGATGTCTTCGGATAATACTTTGATATTTATAATGCTGGGCAAAAACAACGGTCAATGAGTTAGATATAAGTAAATTAAAAATACCTACTTACGTATTAACGCGTAAGAACAAAGAAAACTATTTACAGTTTAAAATATTATGCTTTTAATATTGAAATGAACTTTGATCTTCAACAAATAGAATTTATTAGTTTATTTTTTAAAGGAATAAGTTCCAAGCTTCGTTCCCACAAAAATAACTCGTTTCAGGAATCCGTTCATTCTCAACACTGCACTGCTCTTTTTCATATTCTCCGATATCGCACTAGCTAACTTATGCCCTTGTCCATTGATCGAGGTTTGTCTATAAGATTTCTCTAAAAATACCTAAGAATAATTTGATCGAAAATAATGAAAGACACTTTTGAATATATAATACATATACGTTTATACATTATGTATGACTAATGGTTTACGATAAGCATTAAGTCACTCCCTATTTATCATGTTGTAATTTATATTTTATTAACAATATTACCGTATTTGACTGAATATTTATTTGTCTTTAGACCCCACTAATTGTGTTAGGTATTACCAATAGCATAATAAAATGTCTGAAAAGTATACTGTGTCACTATAGGCAAGCCGTTGGACAGGTGGTTTTATATTGTTTTAAATCAATGTTGTTCTCCCTCGTCAAACTTTCGTCCGACCACTGTCGATTGTGTATTTTTATTATTGTTTAATACCGTAGATGTATCGTCGTGTTAATTTTTTTAATGTTTACAACAAAAAAAGTCATGTCCTAACATTATTAAATAAATATTATAATATCCAGATTGATCGGTCATACGTAATTCGATAAGTCCTGCGACTACCGAACTCACATTTTAGAGTTGTGGCACTTATGTGCGAGACACCGCTTAACGATGAATAAAATTAGAAATTATTTTCTATTAAGATCATTTTCTAAAAATAGAATACAATTTAACACCACGCTGAGAATCCATGTACTTACATGACAGACAGACTTCGGTGTAGTGTACGCTGTTGGGCACCAGTACCAGCACGCCGATGCCTTCGGGGTGAGCCTGTTCCCTTGTCAAATAGCACGTGGACTCTTCGTACTCGACAGTGCCACTGAACGACGCGATCCTGCTGCCCGGCTGGAAGTCGAACGACGTACAAGTCCTTACCAGGTTGTTAGTAGCCGTGCGGTCGCGGAGGCACAGCTCTTGGCACTTTTCCAGTACCCGGAATGGCGGAGCTGTGTCGCGTACCTACACAACATTAATGTATACGTTTATTAAGTCCATGGAAAATACGTGTCACGGCGTGTTGATGGCCCGAGTTTAGAATAGGTATCGGCTTTCCCTTACACGCCAACTTGATCGAGATTCCTCGAGCAAGGAGAGTTAGGACTTGTAACCTTTTATTCTAACAGAATTATGTTTGGTTAATTTTTTTAGTCGTTTTCTCATTGCTTGGTTAATTTAGAAATCATCATAAGATTTCAACGATAAAGTTATGAAAAATATCTTTTATTAAGATCTTTTCTCTGCGATATCCACGAATATTTAATTCGTGCAGGTCAAAAAAACCCTGTGGAGCTGTAGTAAGTCTTGGGATTGGTCACCTGAAGTGCAAAAAAGCGTTATAGGTATCGGATAATCCAAATTCCCGGGTTTAATGTACTAAAAATGAGCCGTGAAATTTAGCTATAAAATTTTTTAAATCTTAGAGACCATATTTGGTAAGTTTTTGCTATGTCGACACACAGAAATTGTAAATATTTTTTTACACCATTTACATACTAAAAACTAATTATATGTGACTTAAATAACCATTGCAAATTACGATTAAAGACATTATCGTTTTTAAGTAGGTATATGAATATCATATCTGTTGAAATTTGTTGTAAAACTTATAACAATTACAATAATTTCAATCTGGTTGTGGTCGTTACCGTTGTAAATTATTACCGACACTATTATATTAAATATATACCTAAGACCTAACAAACTATCTCTGTCGTACAATAGTTTGAGAGTGAAATTTTAGAATGTTTTTCAAGTTGTCCAGCGGTAATAATACTACACTTGTAAAATTATTTAACGCTGGCCAATTCAATGTAATAAATAGAAAATGTTACTTTTTATCCAAAAATAAATCCATTGTACACTGAACATATTTTATTCCAATGAATAACGGTTTAAAAATACTTAAAACATGTTTACAAATATATATTATTATGTGACTTGAGTATTTTAAAAGGTTCCAGAGCTTCAATATAAAATATAAATTATTGTAACTATTCCTGAATAATTTGTTTTTATTTTTGAATTTTTCATGTAAATATTTTGGTAATAAACGTTATATAATATTATATAAAAAAAAAATTATGAATTAAAAATACTTTGTAGGTAGATCCAATAACTAATTATTATTATTTATGATCTAAAATCTTGTAGGTATGTACGAATTGCGAGCATCTTGAAAAATGCAATAATTTGACAGACAATTTGCAAGTGAACAATGAAGATCCCAAATAATGTACATAATATAATATTAATATCTTATTCCAATATGAGATTATTAGAAACTTTGTACCTGGTCAAACGAAAGTTTTAAAAACGAACGGCGTAAATGGTTTTTGATAATTGGTTATTTGACACTAATACTTTCAACCGTTTTAAAAATCTGTGTATTGATGAATATCTTGGTATCGAAAAAAATCGAATTTTCTAAGGAGCGATCGATAGCCAAAATCAAAGTGGAACCTTTCCGTGTCAAGCCAACACAGCCGATGTGGCGAATAGTGAATTCACTAAAAAATATATACTCACCACGTCGTCGTCGAATCCTTGTAGCTGTTGGTCTGGCAGTCTTTCGTAAACGATTCGGCCGATGCCTTGGTTGCACGTTGTTTGTGCTGGAAAAAACCGAATCATCGAGTATATTACAATGTTGTCAGCTACACATTATTATTATGGCCGCCTTAGTTTATAGAAAAACGGATTTTTCCGTGATTTTTTGTTGGTGCGCCCCAAAATCGAATAAAACACGGAACCGCGAGTCTGTACTAAACAGCGGTCATACATCATTGGCGTAATAATGTTTATTGTCATAATTACCGGCGGAGTATGCAGCTGAAAACACCGCTAAACTCGCCAAGTACGACACGCAATGAATTTGTTTCATTTTGCCTATGATGGTGGTCGGTAAAGGTGTGGTTATTAGCCTAGGTCTGCAGGTCGTATGCAGGTCCGTACGGAAATCAAAACTAATCTAAAACACTCGTAGACCTTCGACGGATGACTATTATTTGTAACGATGAAAAATATATCGGTTGAAAAAATTATGGACTGCAGGACGAGCATTGACGATTCAGGAACATAATATCTTATAATAACGAAATTGTAATGAAATGATGCACTTTAATAATAATATATTAACTGAGAATTGATCTAAAAACGGTAAATAATGTTTTCATTGTCGCGGTGTGACGAGAACTAGTTATGGTTTGGTATATTATGTTTAGCCTTTCCGTCCACTATACGAATATCCAATAGCATGTAGAGAGAAATAAATGCAAATCATACGTGTCAGTTATGGTGTGGGTTTCAATGGGTAGGGGATTATTAATTTGTGTCAAGTACAATTTACCAATTAAACTATCGATACATGAGTATTTTAAAACTAATGATAAATCGTGATTGTCATTATTACTGAAACTGTAAATAATTTTAATGCAATAGAATATAATTATTCTCTGTGGTCATCAACAGTTTTTGCTTGTTATTTTTTTAACAAACGCAATTATCATCAAGTTATCAACATAGGTATTTATCTACTGACAAATTTACAAAAACGACAAAGTGCCAGGAAATTATGTTTAATATTAATCTAACAATATTGTGTAATAAAATAATAACGAACAACATAATATTGCGCAACACAAATGACGATAGAGAGCTAACTAAAATTTTTTCTCTGTCGATCATTTTATGAACGTTAAATTAATTAAATTAAAAACTACAATATACAAATAAACGACAACGTTTCATGAAGTATGTAAGCGTGGAAATACGATATGCTGCATTCTACGTTTTGTAAGACTATTCAAAATGTCTTATAAATAATATTGTTTCGATGATTTTACTTAAAGACATTCATATAATGTTCGTAAACCTAAGGAATGCTAATTACTGCGGTTCCGTGAGTTCTACAATATACCTACATAATATATTATTTTACAGTCGTTTTGATTTTTTAAAACGGCGTATCGCATAGGCAAAAGTGATACGCGAAGGACCACGACGACCGTGGTCGTTAGTGATCTATAGTAATAATATTGCTCGGCAATTATTATTGCACTGTCTCAAAATTTTTGCTCCTATAATATTGCACAAAAGTTATTTAACTAAGTTAATTTTTTTTTTTGGGCTAGGTCAATGGTGGAGACGAGGGGAAACGTCTGCGTGCAGAGGTTGGTAAACCCAGCGGTAACAGGACCGGAAACAAGGAAAACTCGCCGTGACTTCCTGCGCAGCAGACCGCCGGTCAACGTTCGATTGTTGTTTGACACAGTTTGCCGGGCCCATTAGCGTTGGTAGAAATAAAAAAAAGCACAATGCCCGAAATCCGTTACTGTGCACAAAAGTCCACCATAACCGTGTGTTAATCCGGTTACTCGCAGTAATAATGTGTCGCAATAATAATGCGATCACGTACAATATTGTGCGCAGTGCTCGGACTTGGCGACTGCAAAACAATTATAACGACGTGAAAGACAGCGGAACGGAATTTCAGATCGTCCGAGGACCATTGGACCGAAGGTTTTGAGGACCGGACGAGAATACGAAACGACGACGTGGACGTGGATTTTTTTTCCCCCGATAATATATACGTCAAACACCGTCAAATGTATATTATACGAATCAAAACCGATCAAAATGTGATAGTTCATCGTTTATATTTTAAGCGCTGTACACACACTATGAGTGCAGGTCCCTCTTAGATTTCACTGAAATAAAAAATTGTTTTAGACTTCGGTCCGAGCCATCGAAGTACCCCTGCAGTACCTTCCTGACATCATTAGTAAACCACGAGCCGAGGCAAAGGCGAAAAAAACCTTATTCGTCGGTATATTTATTCGCTCGAAATCATTATTATTATTATTATTATTATTATTATAATTATCATCATCATCATCATCATCGTCGTCGTCGTCGTTGCAATAATAGTATAAGTTTCGTAGACGTCTTATGACGATCAACCAAATGTACATATAATTATAACCAACGATTTGTATACCGAGGTGTTATCCTTCACAGAATCGGCCGTCTTAAGACAATGTATATTTTATACTTTTGTATATTATTTTTTACTTTTTTACCACGGTTTTGTCAAACTTCGATTGTCATATCATTTGATTAATAAATGTTTTCGCACGACATTGGAGTAGATAATGCCGCCACATTGCCTCAGACAATCGTTTTCTGATGCTGTCATTGAATTTACATTATTTGAAACAAAAGTTCATAAATTGTGTTTACGAACTCACGAACAAGAATGATTATAAATTACTAGTTAGTATATTATTATTGGTCACCTTTACCAGAACTAGATGAACAAACCTAAAAAATATTTTTAATCTGGTTACATACCTAAAACCAATATTTAAATAGGTACTACCTCAATAATAACCCATTTTTTTTTATATAAAAATAATGTCTTATTTGTACCTAATAATTCACGACATCTTGAACCTGTATTATAAAAATAATATACTTTAATTGTTACTTTTTTTTTTATTTTCATTATTAACTCCACGAAGTTATTTGTTCGGTTTGTACGTCTTGGAGGCACTGTAGGTATATACCACAAGAAACAGGCTCATTGAGTTGTTCCTCATTTTCGGAGGATCAGTGTGAACGATTACGTGAGGTTATTCGATTGTCGATAAATAGCAAGACGCGATAAATAGGGAATTCGTGCGACGAACCGCCGTTCCCAAGTACCCAGATTTTCCTCAGATGTGTTCTGCAAATAAAATGCGAAATGGGTTTTCACTCCCTATCGATGTCTACAGGTAAGTTTGAACCTAAGTTTATTCCGCAGTGAACTTGTGCGGAGCACAATCATGCCTGTAGCTAGCTATTTAATGTTTTTTTGTGATGTAGAAAAAACGCCATTTCGATTGACACAATTAATTCGTGTAAAAATAGGAACACACACACACAATGTACGCACACCAGTCATATATTATTACGTGAAGCGCTTATTATAATAATTCGGTCCTTTAACACTTGTTTTCGCTATTGGGAATCACTCATGCAATAACTCGGATCTATCCGACAAAAGAGTGCAACGAACCGCGCGTGGTGTTATCGCGACGATCTCTATACGGTGCCCCGGCGGGACGTTCTCAAAGTCGGCACCGATTCACGATAAAATAATATTATATAATATCATCAGAAATCAGAATACGTACGGGGACACGGAGCTTGAAATTTGAATAATTTCCACAATAATATAGTCGCAACGCTCTATTATTATTGACTATTATTATCGTGGCGTATAAAATCACGTATTATTCAACGGACAATAATTCAAGATATGTAATATCGATGACCAACCAGTTTGTTTTATTTTATTCGCCATTCGCTGAAAACGAATTTCGGTCGCTATTAATGTTATTATTTCGCCCCTCAATAATAATACGTCACTGCAGACGGCACACAGATTTTTGTGAATTTTTCACCGAATAATTTTAAAGCAGTTTGCCATTTTTCTAAACACGATAATATGATTTTGAAAATATTTTCACTCCATCTGGGCGACTTATAGACTTTTGAAATTGTATGCTTTATGTTTGATTACATTTTGATTGTGAGAGAAGACGAGTGCCAATAACTATCAAAAAAGATTCTCATTGTTTTCCTCATATTTTTTTTTTACAACCGTTTAAAATTAGGAAATTCATAAAATGATTAACACCTGAGACTTGAAAATTAAATACAACACTAAACGACTTTTTTTATTAATGAAATTGATAGTTTAAAGACCTGCTTTAAATTTGAGCGATATAGTATATTCATGTGTAAAATAATAATAATTATTATTTTGTTGTAGTATAATATTATAATTTTGTAATCCAAAAAATATTAATAATTGGAGAAACTTGAAACATTCCACTTATGTTTAAATTAAATTTGTCCGTGCACAATGACATATTCAAATATTTAGATTGATTTTAAACTATTAAAGCCTAAAAAGCAATTGATATTTTTGAATTTTTCTTAATTTTTTTTCTCTATAAATGTCGACAAAAATATCTATGTTACAAAGCTGGAAACTTAAAAACAATATAAATGAGTTGCACTCAAAGCAGTTTAAAAATATTTATATAAAATACAAAAATGTTTTATTAAATATTTATATTTTTTTTATTTATACTACATTGGTAATAGTTTTTTTTATACACAATTTTAAAGATGAAATTTTGCCGAAAGTTTGTAAATCATTTTTTTGTTTTTATGTACATATTTCTGATACAAACTTTCACGAAATTTGATGACTAAACTTCGTAATTTAAATAACATTGTTAGCAGCGATTTCAAGTTATAACCATTTTGTACATTACTATAATTCTCGACTAACCACATTTAATTTTACATCGTTATGTTAATATGTTATTTTTTTTTTGGCAAAAATTCGTTCAACCGATCTAAATAGTTGATATTTATTGAAAAACAAATTAATTTCAACAATATCAATACGTATTGCATAAAATATCCTTAGAAAATATTTACACTAATAGAATGTACGGAATCGTTTTTTGCGTGCAATAATTATTTTTCGTTGAATTCAAATTTAACACAGCCATCTTTACACTTACAGAAGATCGACTTCCACATTTTTTTTATGACTTGTAAAGATCTTGTACCTAGCCCGTTATCTCGTTTTTCATTTTTAGACCCGCTCTCGTGCCTCTTTTGATATATCGGCACATGACATTCCATATTAATCGTGCCAATATAGAGTGTTTACATTGTATTAATGTGCCTCGCGTTTTGGTTGTGAGATCGTCCAGTTCAGTAGATTGAATATAGTTCTACTGATAGCTAGAAAACAAGTTCGAAAGCGATAATGTTTTAACTAGACACAACTATATAAGTATCAGCGTTACGATTTTGTACCCAAAAAACATACCGCTGAAGTCCAGGTTTGTGTGATGCCCGTTTTTCCGCCAGATCCAAATGTTTAAAAATTTGAGATAATCAAACGCCTTAATTGATTTCTTTATATGTATTTATATAGTATTAAATAATGTAGTTAATGTATTGTCTACCATTACTTAACTAACATCATATCATTATTTTATGTCTTTTGGAATTATAAGTACCTATAAGACGCAATTATAGACTTTAGGGTTATGCAAGACTTATTGTGTAGATATATTTAATTTTTCATACTGCAAAAATAACGTATGAAAGTCCTTCACGGCGACCAAACGGAATTAAATTTAAATTGTTACGCTATTTTATAACATTGATATTAGACGATAATAAATATTATGATATGCGGGATCGTGGGATTTACAATGAAATTCGTGGCTTCAATAATATTATCAATATATTATAATAGCCATCATATTGTATTAAAATATACGAATTATTTGTATTATTAACATACGGACGAAAAAGTAAAACCATTATTATTCGCCTTCTTTATACTGCGATTCTTATAAATGTGAAAAAAAATCAATACAATATTATAGAATGATAGGTTAGAACTAAACTCATATATTTAAAATTCTATGAATATAATTAAATAACTCGATAGTAGTGAAGTGAAATTTAAAGCTATTTAAATTTTGATTATTTTAACATGAGACATGTTTTTGAAAATATTTTTCTACGCGGTTTCTAGACGATACAAAACAACGTTTTTGTTAAAACATTATATTTTTTAATATATTTTTTTTTATTTTTTTAAAAAAGTACAAAATGGTTTTAATTTCATCAAAATTTAAGAACTAGAAAAAATGTTGAAGGTAAAAATATTAGTATAATATATTTTTTTTTGATTACTATAAAACATGAACAATATATTTTTTCAAAAATATTTATACTTCTTAAATAATATAAGGATAGCCTAGTACCTATACTAAATTCATGAAATAAATTATAATGTTGTTTCAAACTAATTAAAATAATATTTTCATCAGACGATGAATAAAAAATTAGTTTTTTAATCACGATTATAGACTTATAAGTAATAGTTCATTAAATATGTGTTAAACTCAAGAAATGGGCAAAAACTTTTTCAAAACAAAATTGTGTAATCTCAGATATTATAAATTCAAGTGTTATAAGTTATAACACGTATTATAATTCAAATTCATAAAATGTCAAACACAGTGATATTGTTGCCTTTTTGCAACCAAATTGACAGCCAATAAAAAAAACTTTTTTTTAATGACAACTTAATGAAATTAATGATTTACAATTCCAGCAGAAAGAATGACCAAAGTCGAGTGAACATTAACTCGTTTATACGTATTGTGTCAAGGACCACGTTACATCCTAAATTGCATTTTTTTTCCTGTTACTGGTTCACTTAACCCACTGTCGTGGCTAGTCCAGTAGAAAATCGAACTGGCATGCGTCAAAATGAACAGTTGTTGTATGCATTTAAAAAATATATATTGTCACAGATACGGAGGTGGTGCGAGGTACGCGTCATTCCGTCAAATCTTTCACCCAAACGCGTCAATTATTGTGGAATCACAGAGAAATTAATAATTACAATGATTAAAACGCAGTGAGTATATCTACGCCTACACAAGCCATATAAAATCGTCTAATGAGTATATGAGTACGATTTTGAACGTTTTTTTGTTCTATTCGAACTCCACGGATCGTTTGGCGATTTAATTACAGGGCCATTGGACCCTGAGTTTGCATTGTGTGCGCAACCACTGTGACTGCGCCGACCGGAAGGTGTAATTACTATTGTTAGCCACAGCCCCCCCGAATCCAGCGCGTATATTCCGCGAAATTGTGATGGATACTTCGGGTGGTTTCCGAGGGAGAGGGTGGAACCAGACTTAAAAAACATTCGAGTTAACGAGTTTTTGACCACACTGTACAACTGTACCCGAGTTTTATGCCCCAGTAAATGTCGCGTACGACAATTATACAGTGATATCGGCGATTTAGATGCTCAAAACGAAATCTGTTCCCGTAATAAATCTAATTCTATAATATCTATAAAAAAATTTACTGAATTGAGTACAAACGTGCAGGCATACTTTGATAAAGCAGATTTTTTTTAGCAAACTGTAGTAATTTATTAAACCGTGTTTGCAGCGCTATACGACGCGAGTGCGAAAAAAAATATTAATAATCTTAGGTATCTATTTAATAATAATTTATAATACTAACTATCGTAAATCGTAATATTAATGATATGATAAACGAGTACAAAATATTATTTTATAACATACCGTTTGTTAACATTTTTAAAACAGTGAGAACCGTGATAGCTTGAACCATATTTGGTAAATGATTTGTTGATGTCATTTTCGTGTAAATCACAAATTGAAAAGTGCTAGCACATGTTCCGAGTGTCCGACACTACGAACAACAAGTGTTTGACGGCTTGTCCGTGCTGCTGCTGGTGATGATGACTGGTCGCGGCAGAGGTGTGATCGAATGAATAAGATACGTGAAGGGAGGTAGAAAAAAAAATCGAAAACTATATCGACCGTTGTGGAGAACGAATTAATAACAAATCGACAGTGTAAAACTATATTATTTTTCTGTGCGGGAGACACGCGCGGCGTATTATTTTATATGCTGCGGGTGGGTCGGGTGTCGGACGACTGGAAAACACAACCGATCGGATCGACGGCGCGGAGCTAAAAGATCGGCGGACGCTGTGAACTGTACGGGAGCCCGGGATGTCCACGGGTGAATATCCACTGTCCTTGGGCCGACGTCCATGCACGAATCCGGAAGTGCGCGCGACTATTGTGTCCGGGAGATCCGACTTCCGGGAAAATAGCGCCGCGCCGGCTCCGCGAGGTGTGAACTCCCGCGCGCGAGTGTGTGTGCATGTTCGTGTGTGTGTGTGTGTGTGTGTGTGTGTGTGTGTGTGGTTTTCTGTACTATGAATCCTGCGCGGGGGGGGGCTGGAGGGGGCGATATCGTGAGTTCGTCGAACCGATTCACGAATTTCAATCGCTGTCCAGAACATATGTACCAATTATATATATATGATACATATTATTACAATATTATTATATATTATATTATATACCGGGTGATCCAAGACCCTCCTTAACGATTTCGAAAATGTTTGTTTGGCGCACAATGCAATATAGGTAGTTGAACAATATTTCTAATAAATTGTTAGTGCAAATTAAAAAAAAAGTTGATAGTAAATCCACAGTAAGTTTTTATGAGCGTCACAACACTTAGAATTTTGACAAATTTCCGTAAGAATCGCGAAAATTAGCAAATTATCTTTAGTTAGAAATTCATGAAAAGTTTTCTTTTTATGTCTTAGATTTAAAAATTAAATACAAGATTTCTCATGAGTTTGTCTACCTTTATCAAAAAACAAATTTCTATCGGAAAGTCAAATTAAATTTTTATGAGCGTTTGAAGTTGAAATGTTCACAACATTGGATATTAACTCGATTTCTCTTGTAGCGACTTTCTTATTTTGTTGCAATTCAAAAACAAATTACTATAGACACTTGGAATTCGCACCATATGTTTATTTCATCAGTTCGTATGTTTGATAAATTTTTCAAAATATTTTGACTCGTTTTAAAGTATTGACGAACATTTTCAATTTTCATTTTTATTTTTCTATAGGTAGATACATGTGAATAAAATTTTATTAGTTGCGTCAAAAAGCATGAAAATTTAATACAAGACTCTCTTAATATGTTGTTGCAATAGCAGTTGAAAAATATTAAAAATGCATAGGGGCTCGATTTTTTCATAAGCATTTTGAAGTTCAAATGTTGACAATAATATTTATCAATTTGAAAATTGAAAATGATTTTATAGTTACAAATTTATAAAATTTTCAATTTTTACAGCTAAGGTTTGAAAATTTAAAACAAAATTCCAATCAAGCAGTTTTTCCGTGACTAAATATTATACAAGTACAGTTATTTTTTACAGACATTTTAAGTTCAAATTTGGACAAATTGCATATTTACAAAAAAATCACGTTTATCATTTTGTTGTAATTCGGTTTCAAAAAGCCCAATTTTACATATGTATGTTATGTTTAATACGCATGAAATCATTGAATTCAAATTTAATAGCATTCATTAGAGCGATCTCTTAGACACCTAAAACCTAATGTACAGCAGTGCGACATCCACTTACCCGCTTTTTTTAAATTCTTTATTGGCTCATTCCATAGCAGAATATTTTTGGGAATACCTACACTGATAGGTATACCTATAATATAAGAGTCTAATTTCAAACGAATTGTATACATTATGAGTTATAACTTTATGAGTATTGTAATAACGCAAAAATTAAAAAGAATAAAAGAATTTAAAAGAATAAAATAAATTACAGAAATCAATCGTAAATGTTAGTACGACGCCTGCCGACACTAATATTCAAGATGATCTAAATTTACGTTACTACCTTCCTCCTGATCGTCGGAGGGTTCTCGAGATCGTGTGTTCGAGAATTTGATCAAATACACTTCTATGATGTAGATGTAAATGCATGCACATATAATTTAATATAATGCAGTCAACAATACTATATTTTATATTTTAATATGTATTATGTCTTACCTGACTCGCAGCTGTCTCTGGGTTATGCAGTAGGAGTTTTAGGTGACACAAATTAATTATTTAAAATACTCGAATAAAAATAAAGAAACACACTGATTATTGCTCGTCAAAAGGAGTCCAGTTGTCGCTCGTAGAATTCGGTATAGAGAGGTTGTTAATCTGTTTTCGCGGTGCGCCTGCACTCGCGAGAGGCTGTTTCACTCGAGGAAGGTGCTCATGCACTGCCGAAGGGACGATCCGGTTGTGCCGGCCAGAGAGTGATAGGCGGCTTCATCAAAAGGTTGTTTTGTACATCCGATTTCTCTTCTGTGACAAGGACCTTTTTTACCATACCTTTTCTCCGGCGGCATGTAAGAAAGCCACACGTCCTACGCTCTACAGTTGCAAACATAGGTACGTGTCGATTTCTTAATCCCTGATCGTATAATATAATTAGACAATTTTGTCTGTGACAATAATTTATTGGGGTCTAGAGATTTCCGATTTCTACGTGTGACAGTCTGGCCGTTATTTATTTATTTGTTATATCTTAAATAATTGTTACAATGATGTGTGAGCATATCATTACAGTATTTAAAGTGTTGATGATATGAGTGACGTGTACGAGTAAGAGCATTAAAATGATTTAACGATAAAAAGTATAATTTTTTTCCAACAATGTTGACTTCCGAAGACATAGAATTCTATATGTTAAAAAACGTCATTATATTGTTTTCATAAAATATAATCAGTGTCTTACGTAGTTGCGTTAAATGGATCACCCTGTAAATAATGATAATAGAGCGTATAATATAATTGTATAAATCTGTTTAAGCCGTATTCCTGGGAGGAGTGTCCGGGTTAGGATGTTTCGCCGGGGCGTGGTTAATAGTATTGGCTTAAGGAATGGTCGGTTAAAACTAAAACACGAAGTATTGTGATGTTGTATTTTAGTATAATGTTTTTTTTATCATTTATTAAATCGCGTGTTATCGTGGAAAATGTAATGCGATGCGTTGGCGACTTTGCTATTCGGAAAAAAAATAATCCTTCAGACCGCAATACGACAGGCATCTCAGCCGGTCTTTCGGTGTGAGTAGTTAATATTGTTATGCAAATCGATTTATTTATTTTTTGTCTACTCGGTAAGAGCGGGAGACGTGCCGCTACCAATGAGACAGCACACGGTCGACGCCATGCCGTCTTTATGTGTCTTGCAACGTTCTCACCGGACCAAGACGACGTGCTTAGGACGAACGGAAGTGGGCGGCGCCGATACATACATAAATATCCGGTATCAGTAGGACGGGCAAATTGGGTAGGTAATGCGGAAAAATGACCAAGGCAAAAAAAGAACATTTAAAAAAAATTAAAATATAATATACTAATGGTCCATTAGTAATGGATTGTGAAAATTAAAAAAATACATACATTTGTAATGTAAGCGATTACTTAGTGCCCACACATTTAAACATTTTAAACAAATAAATCCGAAAAAATATTGCAAATTACGATTACAAAAAAATGCACGTAAATGCTTCGTTACAGACATACAATAAAAAGTATTTAATAAATTATTTGACAATATGAAAAGGTCACTATATATAATCTACACATAGGGAATTCCGGATTTTCAGTACCCAATACAAATGTATTGTACAGGGTGAATCCCTTGTTTTTTCTTCAATAATGCAGTTATTCAAAATCAGATTTTTTGTAATTTGTAAACATACTTTAAGACTATATTTTCAAATACTTAAATTTTTTTGTACTATACTTAAGGAGTGTCCTGTGGAGATACAAACTTCTGTTTTTTTTTAATGAGAACACTCCTATTCAAATATAAATTATACAGTAGATATTTTTTGGCGTATTTAAATCAAAATTCGTGCTAGTAGTTTTTGAGTTATTTATTTGCTTTGAGTTATACGGATAAAAGTGCCATAGTAATAACTAATAAGTTTATAACATATATAGGGGCTATGGTGATTTGAAAATTGAAGTCATTAATATTAATCTATCGATATTAATAATTTGTAAAAAAGGCCCAACTATAATAAATACTAGATACAATTTTACGTCTATTGTATATATTTTATGTAAAAACAGTTTTAAGAACTATTATAGTTAATATACAAACATTTTAATAACTAAGAAACTACTCATTCGAATTTTTCATGTGGTACATCAACATTTTCAAAAAAATAATCCACTAATTGATTTACACTAAAAGAGGGGGGTTCTCATTTGAAAAACAGAAGTTTGTATCATCGTAAAATACTCCTGCAACTACTGTTGTACAAAAAAATTCAAGGATTTAAAAATAATATTGTCTTTGAGTATATTTCAAAATTCAAAAAATGAGAATTTGAATTTAAATCTATTATTAAAGGAGAAAATGGGGGTAAGCTTGATTGGTAAATCACCATGTATAAAGACAAAGAATATAAGATATATTTTTTTTATAGTATGCACATAATTTTATGAAATAAAAACAACAAGATTTTTTAAAAGAAGTAAATGACAAATGTTATGTTTCAATATTTTAAATTTTTAGCGAAGCGATGAATGTATTGATTTTACAATGATGAGTGTTTTGTGTGTGTTTGTCATCAAGGTTTGGGGCAGTAAAAGTTTTTCAATTTTCCTCAACAGCAACTTTTCTGGTAGGGTAGGAAAAAGAATCTAGTTGGTGCATTCGGGAGGTCAAAATTCCAAATTGTTTTCAAAAGCCACATGAAAAACAAACAAAAAATTAAGGAAAAACGGGAATTTTGGGTTTTTAGTGTAACTCATAAGAAAATGCCTGTATAGATACATGACATTTTCACTGAATGCTTGTGTTAGAATTTTCTATACGCCATAACATTTTCAAAATATTATGGATCAAGTTGAATTATTTATAGGCATATTAAATTTTCGATTATTGCTTGTTTTTTTTTAAACTAATGTAATACAATGTTCCTCGTAAAAAAATTGAAAAACAATTTCACGAAAAATTACTTAATTATTGAGTTATAAATTCATAAATATTTTTTTTTATACCTAAAATTTTAAAATTGAAAACAAGATTAATCATACATTTGTGTAAACAACGACAAAAATGTGTACCGGAGTTAACGTTTGTACAACATATTTAGATATTCACCTGATTTCTCGTGGAGTGATTTTATTATTTTGTGTTAACTAAAAAACTTAGAGTGACAAGTGTCCCTTGTTAATAAGTAAGCCGTTGTAATAGATGTGTTTGACTTAAATCCAATGATATAATCATTGTAGTGTTTTAAATACAACTTTCTTAAAGTGTATTTAAAACAAAATACTTAGTTTCCAATACTTTTTGCTTTTAGTTTTTATAATTTCTGTTTTCATTTTAATCAAGTAACATAAAAATGAATATTAAAAATATTAAAAACCATTATAATAAAGGTAATAATATTATTTTTTATGAGACTTAACCTCAACTGAAAATTAAAATACCTTGACTTAGAAAAAACAGATGAGTAATTTAATGTTACAATAAATTATTACTGTGTAAAACGCTTATATCATATGAACTATTAAGTATAATATTATACTCTTATTTCACATTATTTCTAAATCCTAACTTATATTTTAAATTGTAATTAGTTTTACTACTAAATGTTTAATAATCATATTTACGTGAAAAAATTATTTTTGCTCGCCAATAAAATGATTCAAAATTGGTCAAACTAGTTTTATAGTGTTCAAATCTAATAATTATTATCTTTACACTTCGTAAACTTTGCAATCATTATCAATTTAATTTACATTTAACACACACTAACCTAGCCTACCTTTAATTAATGCAAATGCCTCTGTTTTATATAGGGCAATGTCAATTTTAATGCTTTTTAAATATCATTACACAGGTCACATGGTTTGTATAAATTAAATACGCAGGTAGCAATTATCTGCGTTGTGAATCAAGGATACAACAAATGTAATCGAAATTCTCCAAATCTGATTTAAGCAAGCTAACATATTTCGGGCAATCGGTTAAGTATTCATGTCTTCGGTGTCTTCCGCATGGTAAATAATATACAACTCAATTGAAAATAATAATTAGAACAGCAAAATTTCTTACCAATAACATTTTATTAGATATTTTATAGTTTACTCAAATCCAATAATTGTGTTTCTAAGTTGACACTAACCTAAACATGCATTATCCGGTTTAGCTGGTTAATATAGAGTATCGGGATATTGATAATATAAACAATATAAACTGTCATATTATTAGCCATCATAAGTGTGTGGAAGGAGGGTGACAGGCAAGGCTGCTGCCTCCGATCCCACGAAATCCCTAAAATGTAGTAAGTAAAATGTACTAAGAATATACAATTTTTTAAAACATTTCCAGTATGCGTGTCTGAAAATAGTAAATTATACAATTGTATCGTATGGTATTGTATTAAATACATATACTTTTTAATGATAACTGATAAGACAGCTTCGACTGCCATGGTTTTTTCTATGACAATACCGACTTCTCATACGCTAGCTACGACGGCACTAGGTATTTTGAGACCCTGGACAATATTTTTGTTGGGGCCCTTGATGTTTATGGAACCTGATTGTACATAATCACACTACTTGATATTTTGTTTTACATAATAGCTGACAATCTTAAGACACTTTTCAAATACCAGTGAATCACCAGTTAACAATTATAGCGGTATAATTTATTATTTGTAATCAACAAATTTTTAATTATAATCAATATTATTATTTTAAATAGATACAATTTATCAGATATTATTAAAATATTAAAACATACTTATTACAATAATTAACATATTTTTTTATCATAATTCTATTTATTCTACCACTGATCAGTTTATACATTTATCTTTATATTTAAATAACAAATTAGATTCACAATAAGAATATTTTAAAAAATAATTAGTGATTGAATACAATTGGTTTATAAAATATTATGAAGTTTATAGCGAAAGGAATCATGCAAAACAAAAAAAAAATAAACTTATTCAACTTTTTAAAGTTATAAAATAAAACTAAATAGTTAGCTAGATAAAAAAATATATCTGTAGGCATATTCATGTGTGAATGGGTGTAAATTAAATTATTATTGCAAGTGATAAATATAATATTATTTTAAAAAGTAGATATTTATATTTATGTTTTCTATTCTATTGTTTTTTGAAAACATTGTTAGTACAACATGGCAAATTTTACTTTCATAGTAAAACATTTTACACCACTATTTCTAAAATTAGAGTAAATTTACCTCTTATAAAATTTAGAGGCAAGAACATTGTCTCAGAGGATTTTATTGATATTATTATTTTTAAATACCTTATGAACATTTGTAAACTATTCATTTTTTGTATATTTTAAAATGATCATAACAAAATACATTATATCATGTTCAATAATGTAAATTTTTGTCACTTAAAAATTTTTTTAAAAACATTACATCATGATGATCTCTAATTAAAACTCATTTAGGTATTTGTCTGGTGTAATTAAAAGCACAATCAAAGTAATTTATTCGTATATTATGGTGTTATTATAGACCATCTGAAGGCCCTACAACATGGAAATTTATTTTAAAATAAATATTTTCAGAACAAAAGTCAATTAAATGACCGAATAATTAGCTGCATTCCAACAAATCTCGTTTTACACTATAATCATTAGATACGTCGGCATTGGAATTTAGCACATGTGCCTATAACCTTGAGAGGCAATGTAACAAAATAATAGGTAGAATGAATAACTGAATATTAAAATACCATAACAACAAAAATATGTCGAAACGATTTGACAAAAATATTATTTAACTGGACGTAATAATGTTATATAATGTGGTTCATTTAAGTGTCTACATTCATTATTTTCAAAAGTCTTTTTTATTGAAAATAATATACATTTTAATTTCATATTCCAGGATGGACTATTTCCGAAATATAAATGAACGTCAAAAACGTTTCCTATTGATTGGCTGTAATCACTGATCATGAGCACCATTTTTCGTCCAAATAATAATATTCTATAGTTTATTCAAATGGAATATAGACGTCTCCAGTGTACTGCATATCAAAATAGTTAAAATTGTATTCTTTTATTCATTTTCTGAAACTATATTATTGAACCGTGATGGCATGCCGGCTTGTTGTGCTTATAGTTGTTATACATAAATAATTAAGTAATGTTATTATTATATTTACTATATAGGTATTATTATGTTGGAAATTTAAAAATGTTTAAATTACCTAATGATCTAATAATCTAATTATCCAATTACATGTAATATGCATGATTATTGTATAAAATATAATCGTTCTATAAGAATTGAATTTCAAACAGAGCAAAAAGGCGGCAAAAGTTTGGACGAAACATGGCCGCTATCTGCTCAGTTGGTTACTCTCTCATTATCTAGGCCGTCTACCACTGACCACCAGCATCATCTATAACATCTATGGCACTCCACTGTCCCCGGTCTGACAACCGTGTCCGGAGGATTTGGCGGCATTTTAAATTTTTGTCGTCGCAATTTCGTCATGGAAACTAACTGCACACGATCATCAACACTTGCCAACGATCGCGGTCAATATTATTATAAATACAATCTCAATCGACTATAGAATTCGTATTGTATAATAATTTAGCCGTCGAAAAAATTGCCTGTTCGAGCTGACGACTGCGTTTGGTGTACACGCCGCTGGGGTGGTAAGTAAACGCGCCGGGCGTCTGCCATCACACAACACACCTATATACTCTGTCCGGCCAGAGAACGTATCCCTCAAAACCGGTTCTCTGGCCGGACGGAGCGCGTAACAGTAGTTATCTCGTCTCGTCCGACGACGACGGTAACAACAGAAATAATAGAAATGTTTTCCGGCAGCCATCGCGGGAGAGGAGGTGCCAAGAGAGGAGGCGCACGGGGCATGGCCATCATGAACGTCTACAACGCGGTGGACTCGGCGCTGCGGGACAGGACCCGACCGTGGTCGGCGCCGTTCGTGTGGCTCGAGAGCCGGACAGGCATCGGCCACGCGAAACTGTTGGTGGGCTGCGCGCTGGCCGCGCTGGCGTTCGTCGTCGCGTCCGGCCGGATGGTCATGCTGTTCAGCAACCTGCTGGGGTTCGCGTATCCCATGTACGCCACCGTCGAGCTGATGGTGCTGGACGACGCGCGCCGAGAGACACCGCCTCCGCCGTCTCAGCCGCCGCCGCCGCCGCCGCCGCCGCCCGCCGAACCGTCCGGACGGCGCGCGCCCGTCCCGCCGGCCACCCGGTGGCTCACGTACTGGATAACGTTCTCGGCCGTGCTCATCGTGCAGCAGCTGTGCGGCGACGTGCTCCGGATCATACCGTTCTACTTCCTCGCCAAGATCGTGTTCTTCGCGTGGTGCGCGCTGCCGATGGAGGCCAACGGCTCGGCGTTCGTGCACCGATTCGTCGTGCACGATCATCTGAAGCGATTTTTCCACTGACCGCGTCTCGGCCGACCGACCGACCGCCTGCCCGACACGCGGGGTCCGACGCGTTTTTTTAATCACATCGCCATCACACGTGCTCGCGACGATCGCGATTTATGTGTGTACTTTTTAAGCACGCGCCGCGTACGAACGATAGTGTGTTTTGTTTAACCACCAGCGAGTAAAATAACACGTCGTTTTACACGAAAACCAGAATCTTTTATTTTACTATATACCTAGTATATTATAATATACGCTTTCGTATTGCAGTGAAAAACCCCACGATTGACATTGAAACCAAGTCCCTAGACGAGCCGAGACGTCACAAATTTCAAACCTCCAAAGCGGGACCTTGATGATCTTAACGGTTCACAGAAAAACAAAAATTTCGTTTTCGGTTTCTTTTCGGTTCTTCGAAAAACTGAAAACTTCATTTCCTATTTTGGTTTTATACTTGATTGTGGTTTTGTTTCGATTCTTTAAAAATTGTAATAAAATATTGGTACTGTCATTCGGTGTCAATTACGGGCCAATAACAATTTTCGACCAGATATTATCCTAGCAATTCCTTAGGACCGAGGAGAGCAATGAATAAGTAAAAAATGTACAAATGTAGTCATTGTCACTATTAATCCACGACCCTGATTCAAATAAGAGATCGAAATTAATCTTGAAAAAACCTTTACATAAAAGTAAAAATATCGGTTACGAGGAAGTTTCAGTTTTTAAATTAATTTAAACAAGAATTCCGGTTTTAAAGTTAATTTAAATATGAGTTTTGCTGAGATTCCGGTTACCGATATTCAAAAGGTTCCGGTTCCAGAACCGATTCTTTTCTGCGAGGTTTCAGTTCATACTACAAGGTTAATTTTAATTTTTGGCAAAAACTTGAGTTGGGATTTATATGTTAATACATTAGTTATGAGACTAAGTAGTTTTTGTAATTAAAATTATGTTATTCCACAGATATAAGGGGTTGTAAATTATATTTTTCTAATACTATTAATAACATTTATCTGATCACACGGTGGTTATTAAATACCTACCAACGTGAAATTTGATACTACTACTATGTACAGCAAAGAGAAAAATCTAGTTTTATTAAACTGTCGGAAGGGTAGTTCTAAATGCATGAAGTTACATTGAATCGATGACCGTGACACATATCAAAAACTGGTTGCCGTATACTGTATATTATTGTATGATTAAGTATTAACCCCGAGAAGACGACTCGCACTATGTTGAATAATTCAGCCTGAATAGTGCAAAAAAATGACGTCCAACAAAAACCAAACCTTGAAAAAGCTCCAACTCCCTTCAAACACATAATAAAATTCTTCCAAAAAAGTCTACCTGCCAAAGTAGTTATTATTATCTACGTTGCGGTAAAGGTTAGGGTTATGTAGTATGATGCGAATGTCTGATAAAATCATAATGCGATCGTACTTATTCGATGACTTGACGAATACCTAACGATATCCGATAACGGAGTATCTACATCGTGCAACATAGTAAACACTGATATAAAACTTGTCTGCCTACACAATGATACACAATACATAATTAAAAACTATAGATTTATGAAAATAGGTAACGAATTAAATATATGAGTTACAAGTGTTACTACGTGAGTATGTCGCGTTTTTAAAATTAAACCAAGTCGTTAGTGAAAATGTTTACACAGGTAAATTTGCCAGAAGTTGTCTGTCGGGAAAACATACCTTTTTTATTTTGTCGCAAATAGGCTACAAATCCAAATCAAGAGATGTAGATTAATTAAAAGATAGTTTTATGCTGCACAAAATTGCCCAAAATTGCACGTTTCGGGGTTTTTTTTATAAAAATGTACTTAAATACAAATATTATTTTTATGTTTGTGTTATTTTTGCTATATTACGTTGTTGTATGAAGTATTGGACTTTTATATCTAATAATAAGTATAATTATATGTATATATGTATATAATGTATATATATAATATAATACGAACCATAACTTGAAAAACAAAATTATACTTTATCAAATAGATGTAGTTAAAACAGTAAGAGGTGGACTTAAGACAATTGAGAATGAAAAGGGACAAATACTCTATGAAAAATTCAAATCAGTATTTGATAAAAATCCCGGATACAACATAATACAACATAGGTTCCCAACCTATGGTCCGTGGACCACTAGTGGTCCGCGAGACATTGTCAGGTGGTACGCGAGCCATACTTACAAAATGTAAAAATATTTTAATAATTTCATTTTCCTTTGAGGCATAACACTAATTACTGACAATCGTGTATAGTACATCGTTTCTTTATAAATATATATTACATAGTGAAATCCATGTTATTAAAAGCCTCATATTCATGTAATAATAATCAAAATTCTAAAATATGTGAAAAAAAATTGATTCTTATTTGTAAGAAAAATAAGGTATACAATTGAGGTGGTCCGTGACGTATCCAAAGTGACGTTGATGTAAAAGAATATCCTGCTATTATAATAAGCTGCTACAAACAATGCCCGATAACAAGTGTCGACTTAGAACGTGTGTTTTAACAGTTAATACTTAATACTCATAGTAAGTGACAGACGACATAATTTTACCGAAACAAACTTGGACATGTACATGATTATAAATTGAAATTGAATATTAAATATTGTAAAGTCAGTTTTATATATTATATTGTCAGTTTATTATTATTTAAATTATATATATATATATATATATATATACATTTTATATTTTAATATAATTGTTAATCCCAACTACCTAGTTAATAATAATATTATAAAAATAAAATTTGAAGTATCCGTAATGAAAATTCTGTTTTTGCACGATTTTGTGCATTTTAACATTTTAATTGAACGTTTTTTAGGTCTTAGCTGTACAAAAATCCTATTTTTATTCATAATCATTAATCATAAATAAATGACATAAAGAAAAATAAAATAGAAAAAATAATAAAAACAAAAATAATAAAAATATAATAATTATATATACATATGTACAGCAAAACTTAAACGGTTACAGAAGTAACCGTTAACAGAAGTTCGGTATATGAGGTGGCCGCTATATGGAGATCATACAAATTTTTAAAAATAAAATACCAAATAAATAATTCATAAGAAACGGACCAAGAGAGGAGGGACATTAAAAAATGTATTTATGATTTACGAAATAATATAGGTAGGTACAGTTTAAAATTTAAAAAGAAAATATCATAAGCTTTTTTTAATCATGTATTAAAGTTTTAGATTTATTTGCTTATTTGAACAATTTTTTTCAAAATAAATTTCTGCGGTTTTTAACAGATTATAACCATCTGCGTCGCCTTCTTGAAGAGTGAAAGCTGATAATTGTTTAATTTGATTTAAAACCTCATAATAGTTTAATACATTGTACGCGAGTTCGTCAGTTTCCAAATTTGTTTCCTCCTCGTTATTACCTGTTGTTATGAATGACTTGATGTCAGTGCTATCTTCTTCAGTTCTTAGATTTTTGTCGACCAAAAAAAAACTCTTCACCTTGCATACGTGTTGGCAACATATTAACTAATTGTTCGCCGACTATTATTTCGTTTTCAAGATCTGTGTTATCTAAATCTACATGCGAATTTTCCAAAATAAAACCTGCTTTTTTATAACATTTAGTAACACAATTGCTTGTTATCTGCTTTACAGGTACTGTTTAATCCGCATCAAAGCGTCTAAGACAGTTTTGCTTTTTGATAGTTCATCAGCATCTTTTACTACGTCGATCTGTGATAATATTCGGCGGAGTATCATTTTTCGGTAAATAGCACACGTTGAACACAATGATAAAATACACAGTTGTCAGTCACAAACAAGTGATCGTCGCGTTATCGGCGTTATAAATTGACCGTTAATTATAGTGCCCACTGTATATAGAAGTATTAAATATTAATGTACTTTCCCCATGACACTCGACGGGACCAAAAAAAAAAAAATGACCGTTACACAGAGGTGACCGTTAACGGAAGTTTTACTGTATTTTATATTTATTTATAATTAATATTAAAATTATAAGTGTTAATAACCCCCCATACGATATTGCATTTTTTAAGATTACGACGTATTATTTTTATTATTTTTTATTAATATTATTTACTGTCAACCGAACAGATAACAGGAAATAGTATTTTTTACATAAAATCAATTATTAACTACAATAGTGCTATTGTCGCTTAGGCCCCACAAAGTAAAATCCTATGGCACTTATTCAAAACAAAATGTCACTCATTCCCTATTTATTCACATATTATAAATGTTAATTGATTTACTCTTTTTGGCGCCTATGTCTAAATCTAAATTTATATCGTAACAAATAATCGTATCGATAAATGAGCAAGAGCAATCGATAAAAAATGACGTCGCTTATGCCCCAATCACAAAAACATGTAGATTTCGTTAAAATAGTGTCGCTAATGCTCTTTTGCATTGTCGCCATCGATGTTATAATTATTGATGGATGTATCGATCACTCGATAATGTTACGTCACATCATGGTTTAAAATGTTGAGAGATATAGTATAATATAACGTATTATTCATATTAATTACCAATAACACACAAATAATATAATATAATCTAAATAAATAATAAGCATTTTTCTTATACTTTCAAATAGCATTTCAAACTATTTTATGATAACTTAAGTTATTAAATTTGTGTAGTAGGTATACTTATTACTTTTTTTATTGGTTTAGGTCAATAATGAAAACGAAACGGGTTGGGTTTTGAATATTTGTATTTTTTACAACGAAATTTATAATTGTTTTAGTTATACTATTTTAATTAGTTTTATTTTATAATGATTGAGCTTCCGTCACTTGGTGAGGAAAAACATCCTGGCAATCACCAGGGATGATATGAGAGCGCACTGCATCTCAGACCCAGTTACTATAGACTGTCCAGCAGTGCCGCCGTTACAGTCGTCCGTGTCACAGACATCGCATTTTTCGACTTCGGTTCCTGCAGGTAAACAGTCATCGGTGCCGGGGGTCTCCTTGCAGCCGCGTACTATCGGCTTGCTTGTGCCATCTATCGATTAGAACGGTAAATAAGAACATAAATTGGATCGCAATTTTATTTTAATTAACACTTACTTCCTTTAAGGATGGCCTTGAAACAGTGAAAAACTTCACCGGCTAGGAATTTAGCTGCTTTAGTTGTTTCACCAGCTACTGGTGGAACAGAAGCGTCTGGTGCTCCAGTAGTTGCAGTTCCATTTCCAGCATCACCACCACCACCACCACTACCTTTAGCACAAATGATTTTTGTAAGTTTTGCATCACTTTCCTCGGTGGCACATGCTGCGTCATTCAACTTGCATTCGTAACACGACAAACCATTGGCTAAAATATATACCATACATATTTAATATAATAATGTATAAAATGTTCAATTTATATCATGCAAACAAGCATGCAAAATAATATTACAATGCATACATCATCGGTGTACAATGTATTAAAGAGATATAATTAATAATTACCCTACATACAGGATGATTTTTAAGTATGCATTATTACATTTTTATTTAATTATACATTTATTCAAATTCTTATTTTTATAATATAAGTATAACTGAAGATAATATTTAAAAATCTTTGAAAAATCTTCAAATGTTTTGTTGTATTACTTAAGAATGTTCCAAACAAATGAACCAAACTTTTTTTTTTATTATTTATCTGACTATTTTCTTGAAAATTCTTATATACGTAATTCTAATTCTAATCAAAATGTTCATAGTAAGGATTACAATGCTTAAAAATAGTTTTAAAGGAATATAAGTTTAATACTAAAATAAATAATCAATGGATAAATAAAATATAAATTATCATCCAATATTTCCCATTGAACCCATTTCCATTATACTTAGTACTACTAAAGTTATATAACTCAAAACCTACTCTCTCGAATTTTCAATTAAATACAAAAAATATAAAAAAATATAAAAAATATAAAACTGTAAATAATTTTGAAAAAAATAATTAAAAAGAGTTCTTAACACAAAAAAATAAAAGCATAATGTCCGGGATTTATTTATCAGGCCTGAAATAATCTATCACCATTATAGGTACCTTTTAGCAAGAGTGCGATAAAATGTGTTGTACTCACTCAGGACGAAAAATCCGCTCAAGCTCATATTAATGAGAATTATTACGGCTAAAGATTTCATGTTTGTGTTTAGACGGCAAGACTTGTAAAAATTTAAAATAATAGAAACCAGTAATTACTATTGACACAGTAAAAAAAAAAATATTTTCTTTAGACGACTGTTTTCTCTGGCGACCTTTACTCGGCTAAGCTTCGAAGTAGACTGACGAATGTTTCCCAACCAATTAATTAGTATACGTGTATATTTGATACGAATAAACATTCTGATTTGGCCAGATACAGAGAGAGTCATATTTATTTTTTATTAAAAATATTTTACTGTACCTATAGCCAGATTATTATTTATTTTAATTTTATAATATTGCGTTATTGTAGTTTTTGAATGTCATTAAAATGAAAAACGGAGGACTTCTTTAGACGATTGCAGTTATGTGCTGAGATATTATAATTATTTGACGTGTTTAAGGTCTAAAATACACACATATAACTGCTCATAGGATTTGCATAAAAAAATATAATATCATACTGAAAATGATGTAGGTACCAGGTACCTAATCTAAATACCTAACAATTCGTTACTGAAAAATTATTTTTATTTGTATAGTTATAGGGTAGGTAAAAGAGAATACATGTTATTATATTAAATATTTAAAACAAAATAAAATATGCATTTATAGGTACCTATAAAAATAATGCGCACTTATTCCAATTTTGACAAAATGTCGATTTCAAACATTATAAACTGATTAATCAGTAGATATAAGTAATTAGGTAAACCTAGGTATAGTGTTATATTAGCATTAGGGCCGGATAAAGTTCGGGATAAGTATAGAGTCAATAATATATATTATTAGAAACCTACAGTATTTAATATAATCTAATTTAATCGTATTAAATTTAATTTATAAACAAATTAAATAAATAGAAAATTAGAATACTTAAACGTACCTACCTAGACACCTTTGTCATATTATATTGTGTATTTAAATGATTCTACACGTTAGAAACTTTTGCAAATCACCCACAACTGTTAACTGAAGTACAAAATGTATACTTTAATAATATTAATAATATTATCTATATTTTATAAAGTTTATGAATGATTATAGATAATAAAATTAACTAATTTAGTCCTCTCGAATAAGCCATAACTATGGTCTGTGATTATTGATAAATATAACAATATAAAGTACTTAAATCACTATTTTTCTTCTTTACACCTAAGCATCACTTCACAGAAATAACGATACATTTGGAAAATCAGATAAATTCTATGTCTTTATTATGGTTCGACATAAATGGTGATATAGTAAGTCCTCGTATTTTTATTACGATACTGACTGATCCGAAGCTAATGCGAGCAGTGTATTATCAGGTAGGCAATTTTCCTGCGTTATGAATTTCGGGCCCCACTTGATGGGTACCTCATATGAATACTATGTCTTTTTAATAAAATTGTTATTTTTACATGCTGATGAGCGGCTATAAGTACAACTCAATTACCTTGCCACCTAAGTACTCAATGTACGAAAATTCGATATGATGCAATCCGATGCACCTGATCTGCCCGATTCACCAACATAGCAACCATTTATAAACCATAATTTCCTTCGTAAATCCCAAAATCCCTGTTTGAGCAGCTCCCCGGGTTCGACCTACCGGGTCCAGCTAACCTAAATCATCCGGGGGACCGCTCAAACACACGGACAAAAATTTCATCAAAATCGGTCGAGCCGTTTGCAGGACAGCCACAAAGGACAGGCAGACATTCGTTTTTATAGGCACAGATTTAAAAATAAACAAGTATTTTAATATGTATTTATACTGCATTGCATTACCTAATAATTAATATACTGGCTACCTACTGTGTTTTAAAAATAACGTTTCGTAACAAAGCGACACAAACACTCTTGTTTTTCGTCAGTGGAACAAACAACAATCGCGGAAGATTATCGAATGTATTATTTTTATGTTGAAATATCTAAGTGTAATCGCATGTACCTTTTTTATAATTATAACGAGAATCAAAAATAAAACGCGTTTAAGTAATTTTTGGCCGCCAGCAGGTCATTTCTCGTGCACGTTGCAGTGCTCTGGCATCCAATATTAATTGCTGTACTCGTCATTTACGTTCGGCTCGCGGAATATAAGTGGATACAATATCATGATGAGTGAGCTGTACGACAGCTACCACGGCACAGGTCACACGACTCACAAGGTCCACGGAGGCTCAGCGCGACCACTGTCTACAATAATTATTATTGTCGTACGATCACCGCGTGAACGGAATAACTGGCCGTTTTCAATGTCATAATATAACGTCGACGGCCGATGGCTCGAGCCTCCCGCGGCGATGATACATCCATCGGCGGAGCAGTTATCGTGTCTCTGGGCGTTTTGGTCGGTGAAATCCGTCGGAACACCGCGACCATTCCGGGGTTCCCATTGCAAAACCGCTCGACTTGGATCCGAATTTTGGAATGGACGGCAGGGGCGGACGCAGTACATATTATATAGTTGTGACAGCGCTTATAACGGGCACCGCCGGTTCATTAAAAGAACAGCCAGCGCAAATACTGGACAGCGGATAAACAATATCGTATTATCGAAAATTAATCTTGGCTGTGACGTGGTAAAACTCGCGTAAGCCGACGTGTGTTTTTCTCGGCCAATCATCCTCGCTGGACTAAGTCGTTTCGGCGAATTGTATCAGTGAGTGTCGGCGGAAAATCCGTTTATATTGTTGAGCGTAATACCTATCTACATCTTTCAATTTCTTTGGTTTTCAGATGTTTTTTTTAGGAAAGTCGAGTCGTCGCGCCCGTCGGCCATCGCAAATGATTAATATCGAATTTCTCAACACTGATTAGTGATTACCAAATACAATAGTCGTATATATCTAACCGCAATAACCCGCCAAATACATTTATTTTTCGTCGTGTGCACTCGCCGCGAAGGCAGAATATTTTGTCAGCGAAAAGATCGGTCGACAAAAAACGTTCACAAGACTGTAGGCATGCGGAATGCCGGTGGCGGACCCGCGGCAGACGACTTGGTAAGACTTAAAAGATAATATTGATTTGTGAGGAAATCCCCGGCTACCATTGAGAGATCGCCTGATCGAGGGTGTTCTAGTGCATTTGCGCGTACAATTGGTTCGGAGGTCAAATACGAAAAATAAGAGCGTACCTATTAATTATCTACCCGAACATTACGAAAATGTCCATTTAAGCGCGTCGATATGGCAGAAACGTTTTTTTTTTTTATCGCGTACCTACCTTGGTGGTAACGGAAATAGTTTCGATTTTCTCATTTCTAAACCTAATAAATAACAAAATATCGTATAACATTTCGGATTTGGTTTTGCCGTAGGAAAGTGATAGCGAAAACGGAATCCACTATAGTTGCGTACATATGGTGCTGAATTCGAAAGTGCTAATATGTGGACCAACCAGCCGAAAACTGCTGTCGTAGAGTCGATGGCGACAATTTAATACCTACGGTACGGTAGCTGCAGAAAAGGACTATTGGTAAACGGGCACATAAAGATGGCATATATTATGTACTCAATAGGTTCTCATACTCAATAAGGTCGGAGGTCCTCGAAATAAATCGAATGTAAAATAGTATTTAAGTATTTTAAGTATGTACAGTAAAACCTCTAGATAGCGGACACTCGCTGGACCGACCGAAATTGTCCACTATTCAGAGGCGTCCGCTATTGGGAACCATTAATAAAATAATATGTATGTATTTATGTCTGAAAATTTAAATTGTATTGACTTTTTAAAAAATATCTTACTTTAGGTTTATCATAATATAATTTATTACAATTATTTAGATGTAACAAAATAATATATCATACACAATTACTTATTGAAAAAAAATCTGAAATTTTAGTTCGTTTTTTTTCTTGTATTGCAATTTCCTCAAAATTAGACAGCAGTTGGTTAACTATTGACAGTGAAACTGCATCGTAATATCATGTATAATAATATTGTCATAGTACACATATTGTATTGCATATATTACATTAAGCTCGAATTGTTTGGATAGCTGTCCGTTATTTAGATATATTCAAACACTTCTGACTGTCTAAACCTGTCCGCGTCCGTTATTCAGAGGTGTCCGTTAAGAGAGGTTTCACTGTATTGTGTAGATACAACAGGTTACGCCAGGCACGCGAAATGTTTTGGCCAACATTGAATACCCATGCCTACACACACTTCTCGTCACGGACTGTTTGTGAACACGCGTCGTTTATCCAAAGTCGCGGTGGTTATACACAGTGCGAGTTTCTGACCTGACAGCGGACAGCTAGTCTACACCCGTGCACTGTGGTCGGGAATCGGATGCCAAGGAAAGGGGAAACGATACTCAAATAACTATATACAACGAAGATCCACAAGAATACAAAGCGGCGACGAGAGTGAGACACCAACACAAATGGAAATAACAAATACTCTGAATTCAACGGGAGGAAACGCACGCGAGGGATGACAGAAGACTTGCAAAAGTGTATAGTTTGAAATAACACCGGTGTAGGTAAGTTTTCCTTCTTCTGGAACATCGTATGGACTGTTGTAGATATTTTTCAGAGTGTCAAAAGTATACACACGATTAAAATAATACTAGAAGTTTGTGATGCTATTAATGAAAGTCTATAAAATATTTAAGTATAACTTTTATCGTTCAGAATCAAATGCATAAACGGTTTGTCGGAGGTCGCGGCATGTAGACTTTCTTGGTTTTTAATTTTTAGAAAAATCTATTAACTGTGTGTCTTATGTGTGTATTTTATTACAATATGATTAAACCAACATTTTACTTCAATGAAATTATTAATTACAAATTCATTTATTGAAAAGATATCAGATTATAGTAGAATATAGTAGGCATCGAATATAACTGGTTTTGAATTATTAAAATGATTTCGCAAAAATTGGTTGACATACGGTCGGTTTATCTTATACGGTAAGACAAATGCATTATATTTCAGGGCTTCAAGCACTATACCTATATAAATTGAATTACCTGCATTAATGATTGGTATATTTAATGTTATTAAACCTCTAAACTTTGGCTAGATACCTGCCTAACGTTATTGGATTATTATTATATTTAGGTAGGTATTTATAAACATTATTATTACAACACGTTAAGCTGATTTTCCATGTGCATTTGCAATTTCCTTGTAGGTAGTCATATTGAACAACTTTTTACTTTTTTTTATGTGGGTACCCAATAGTGATGGGAATTATTCGAATATTCGATTATTCGAGTTCGAATAGTTTTACTGTAAATAATTCGAATATTCAAATATTCGGATATCAGTATTCGAATACTATAACTTTTTTTAGTCGTTTTTCCATGATAATGCATGTATAATGTACCTATTATACATTTATTCAATTCTTTAACCAATTTTCGCTCTCGACAGCCACGTATTCCTTTTCCTTTGCCCTTTTAATAGATACAGTTAACCGTTGGGTATACATAGGTTTTAAAAACAAAGTTTTGTACAATAATATATAATAATAATACATAATATAATATCAGGCATAACAGAAAAATATTAAATACTAAGTAATAATTGAAAAATAAATATACATTTATGAATAATAGTTTTACTCGATAATTTGTTCAATAATAAATAATAAATGCTTGTACGTTAAATTTCATCGATAAATATCATCGAATATAATATAATTATTGTTTATATTGATTAATATTGATTTTGTAGTGTCGAATACTGATAATCGAATTATTCTAGTTTAGGTATTCGAATAGTCGAATTATTTACGGTTACACTATTGGAATGTACATTACAGCCCTAGTAGCCACTAAAAATAATGTAATCAATACTAGGACAGAAAAATTAATTTTTATCTCATTATTATCTTTTGTAGGTTCATATTATTAGTGTTAAAGTATTATTTGCGATTTAATGCTCACATATCTAAATATATATTACATGCAGAATTTAGATCAGTGGTTTTCAAACTGGGTGCTGCGAGTATCCACCAAGTGTGCCGCGGTTTTTCCATAAATTGCCGATTGCATTTCATTGATCATCTAAAAAAAAAAGGTCAGCGTGCCGAGAAAATGTTTTGAAGTGTGCTGTGTATAATAAAAATTAGAAAACCACTGATTTAGATTATAATATTATACATTTAAAATAAACATTAATTTTTATCTCAATATCATCTTTTGAAGGTAGGTACATATTATTAGTGTTAAAGTATTATTTGTGATTTAATGTTCACATATCACATACCTAAATATATTTAACATACAGCATTTAGATTATAATGACATATTTAAAATGCATATTAATTTCTACTTATACCTACCCAAGCAAAGTTTTTAGTAGATAATTGTTGGTAAAATTATTTATTCAGTCCATCCATGTATGAATTGAATATAATTCAGGTATACATTTTTGTATAAATCCCTTGATTTAAAATCAGAAACCTTTCCATTCTTTAGGCCGTACATCATTTGCGCATCGTCTGTTTACCTGTGCCAAAATATCGTACATCATTTGCGCATCAGCGCTAATTATCGTTTGCGTATTGTCCGTTTTACCTGCACCAAATTATTATACATCAAATGCGCATCAACATGCTGAACAATAGAATTGTTATTAATTGTTTATAATTCTTAATTTGACTTATTTCGTGTTTTTCTATCTCTGAATCCGTCAATTTGAGATGCGTATGTTCTCCACGTATTTCTAATACCGTTCTTCGATGTTCATCAATTTTTATTGAGGCATAACAATTTTTTTTTTGGACACATAAATATAATTTCACAACTTTTTAATATTTTTCTTTCAGTGTAAAAATAATCTTAGTTATGTTATTGCTAACTATAATGATAATCCTCCACAATATTATCTCAATATTCTCAGCTTATCGGCCCATTATGTGCCATCACAAAATCTCTCCATTTCTCTTTATCATAATATGCGTCGTCAAACATATTTTAAAACAGAAATATCTGTACAATATTTGAAAGTTGATGAATGAATTTCAAGATCAAAGTTAGAAAACAACTAGCACTTTTGGGTGTACACCTTTTTTACAATTCTATTGTTAAATAATATTGATGCGCAAATGATGTAAGACCTTTTAAACGACTGATGCGCAAATTATATATAACCCAAAAATCGAACGATGCGTAAATGTCTTACAAAAAAGGTCTAAATTAACAATAGCGATGCGCAAATGACAACCGGCGCTTTACCTATATTTAATATTATTTAATACAGTAATCCCTCGTTATCGGCGGAGGTTAGGGTCCAGCAAAGTTGCGCGGATATCGAAACCGCGGATAACGAGACCATAAAGAAATGTAAAACGGGAATTTAGGTTTTATTTACATACAATATTTAATTGTTATTATTTTGTATTTAATTTCAAAAATCACAAAAAGGTTAATGTGTTTTACAATTATTTGATTATTTATTTTTTTAATATAATTTATTAATTATTTATACACACATGATATATTAGGAAGGATGAAAAAAATTTGCATATTATCTACATACTAAGGTATGTACTTTATGTAGCTTACCTGTTATAAGTATGGGTATAATAAAGATACAATTTCATCGTAAAGAAAATGTTATCTCCGACCCAACCGCGGATTAAAAATCCGCGGATAACGAGAGAGATTACTGTATTTATTATATTTTAGGTAATAACTAGAGCAACTAAGTCATGCACTAAGAAATCATCAAATATGCATTTAAAAACATGCACTTATGCATCAAAAAATTAAAAATATGCGGTTAAATATGCCCTTAAAAAAATTAATTTTATTATTATTCACTATAAGTAAATTGATTTGAATTTGTTTTTGAATGTCGGATCCCATTCTTTTTCATTATTAAAATACAGATTCACCAAACTCGATTACAAAATTACACAAACAATAAGCTTTTGTAGAATTTTTCTTTTGGCATATATTACTCACGAACGTTATATACAAATTAAACTCGCGGAACTTACACACACGTGGCAAATCTACTAGAACTAATCTAATCCACCCACTGACTATAGATATTTACTTGATTCTATAAAATTTATCACTATCGTCTTTATAAGTTTATAACAAATTGTTGATCTTGATTCATAGAAAATATTCACCAAAGTGCTCGATTTTCGATAAACCATCAAAATTGCACTAAAAGCTTAAAATATGCTCTTTCAATCAAAATTATGCCCCTTAAACCAAAAAATGTCCAAATATGCAAAAAAATGCACTAAAAACTTTTAGCTTTTGGTCACAAACGTTGTGAAAGGTATTGTGTACTTACTCTGCATACGTTTAACTAAACCGGAAAAAACATGCAAATGCATGAAAGTCCTTGCTCTAGTAATAACTAATAACCTACTTTGTTTTTTTAATTAAAATATAAAATATACCTAAATCCCGTAATTTGGTAATTAGGGGTAATAATTTCCCGGCAATTGCATTAATATCAGATAAGTAGCTATACCAACATTTAAATTAAACTACGTACCTATATAGGTAGTTGTACTTTTTTTAATTTTCCAAGATTATTATGAAGATGCTCTTGCTCACGAACATTTATTAATTTAACAATCCTCGTCAGAGGCTGAACCAATAAAATCATGCAGTATTAAAAAAATAAAAAATAAATCAAATGACCAATACGCTTAAAAAAGTCTCCGTGGATTAGAAGATAATACAGAAACAATTAGAGTTTGGTAAATTTAAGCTGTAAGTATAGTAAATTAAATGGTTTTTATTTGTCAATGTACCTATTATTTATTCTTACGTTTAGGTAAGTTCTCGTAAATTAAATTCTTATGTTATGTTTACAACTTTAAGTTCGATTAGTTTACCATAATTAATAAGGCATTTTTCAAACAGGTAATACTACTGGTTTTTTATTAAATAATATAGTTCTTTTATGTAATCTTAATTTTTTCTTAAATTCCAACAGTTGCTATAATTAAAAGTTTAAATTTCTGTAGAATTCCGTACAGTCTTACATGGTCCTATATATATATTTTATTTTACTTATTATTCTCATTCGTCCAATTCTATAAGTCTTAAAATTGTAAAAATGAATTGTCTGTATTACCGAAATTGCTTTAAAAATTAAAACAATTAATAATGATAATGGTTTAGATGGAAGTTTGAATTATTTAATCTAGCAACCATAGCAATGAACTATATTTATGTATTAAATACAGCTTTAAACCATTTCAATTCTATATTAATAAATAATATTAATCATAATTAGATAGCACAAGCCCTGAATGTACTCCAATATAAACACCAAAAATGTCTGGTGCAACAAATGTGCATGATGGGTCATTGATAAATTTAAGATTATCACCAAACATATCCATATACTCTTATTACCACTATCTACAAATATTTACAGAAAGACAATTATTTTGGGTATTTTAGAATGGTACCTAATAATTAACAATAATACTAACAATAGGATTTAGTAATATACTTAAGGTTGGTTAGACGTATATAGGACATAGTTAGTGGTGTAGAGATGGCGAATAAATTATGAATTAATAGGCATAACAATATGAATATAAAATTTAAAAGTAGGCACTGCACTACTTTATAATTTGATTAATAATCATGTAGACAACCATGTTGTAGACATCTTTGAGTTGGTGCACCAGTGGACGTATATAATAATGTAAATTGAAGTGGAGTGACCCTGTTAGTTTATGAAGTGAACTATGGAATTTGACAGCCTGGACGTGTATATGTTACGGTGAAAGATGAATATTGGTGAATGTCGTCATTCTCCGGTGAATGACGTCTATTACCAAAATGATTTGATTATGTAGGTAAATGGTGTAAAAAACCAGATTATAAATTCAAATGTACATCTTTCACCGGCCATTGATGTCATTTACCAAAACTGGTGGTAAATGATGATAAATCTCAAATAATACACTGATTTTTTTACCATAGGTACTACTTATAATAATGATTCATTGTTGGTGGGTAATTCATTTTTTATTTTAGGTATTTATTTGAATGGGATAATAAGTTAATTAAAAATAATGAAATACGTACATATTATAAATTATTTATTTGTACAATTTTGGTTACCATGACATTTTGAACTGCACAACATTTCTGCTGCATTACAAGCACATTTTTTAGTTCCACAACCAGTTTTACAGTTGCATCGATTAAATCCTTGATGACCAGCTATTCCATGTCCTGCGGCTTCTCGTAATGTTATTTCCCTGTCTTTAATTTTTTTCATGGCTTCATCTAGCTCTAGAAATTTTTCTTTACACGGAGAAATTTGTGCTCGTGTATATTTGTGTTTCAACACCCCATATTCTGTACCTGATTCAAACATTCGGGTATTTATTTCATTTTAAATTAAATAAACATTATCAAATTAAAATTGGCTTACATAATTTATACATGTCATCTTCACATGAAATAATAACAGCAAGTAAATTACGCGGAGAACCTCTTGCTCTATCGACATCTGGTATTGGGACACGAACAGTTGTACCGACATCAAGCTTAGAAAATTTTTCGTTAGTCAATCTCAACATTTTCGACGCTTGTTTTTCGAGACAGACAACCGATTTTTGTCGTTGGTCTTTAATTTTTTCAATTCTTTTACCTGTAAATAGATGACGATTACTATTTTTTAACCTATTATATTTAAATAAAAAAATTTTACATTTTATTATTATACAATTTTATTAAATTTATATAGCTCGGATTTTTATGCACTAAAAACTATCGAAATATGCCATATAATATGCAGTAAAAATCATGAAAATATGCAAGAATTTATTTTTTATTTTTTTTTAAATTTACAAATTAAGTAATAATAAAAAATAAATAATGATTTATTATTTTATACATTATGTTTTTAAACTTTTGGTTTAATATGCAATGCAAATCAAATTTTGTAAAAATACGCAACAACCATTAAATTTGCAGAAATATGCAAGTATTTTTGCCAAATTACATATAATAAATATTAAATAATTACCTATGTCTTTAGTATTTCTTAATTCATTTTCAGTCTCCAAGTTTACTTCATTGTCAAGATCTCCAACATCGACTAAATCATCTTCTACTGCATTTATATGATCTGAATGGTTGCTGTTATTAAATAGTTCTTCAATATCCTCTTCTGACTTAAGTTTTTCTATTTCATCGTAAGGTATCCCTGCTGAAGCTAACCCTGTTCTCGCTGTACAACCAAACATCGCTTCGTATGGCGATCTTCCAATACCTATTATAACAAAAAAATATATTATAAAATTATAAATATAAATTATACATTTATAATATTATAAAAAAAAAAATTATTAATTAATTAAAATTAAAATTATTAAAAAAAAATTGTTTTTAGAATAGCTTACCTGAGTTCAAAGCCCGATTTTTTTGAAATTGCACAAATTTTAATGCCATTGGCCAGTCTTTTGATTTATTATCAGCCATCCAAGAAGCCAAAATTTCTTCAACGTCCCTATTCGCGCGTTCAATTGATCCTTGGGTCTGGCTATGACGAGGCTTGCCATGCACAATTTTGACGTCTCCCCACATTTCATTTAAATTTGTTATAATAGAATTTACAAACTCACGACCATTATCCGAGTGGAGTATAGCGGGTGCACCAAATATTGTATAAATATCTATTAGATTTAAAGCGATTTCTTCGGCCCTTTTTGTCTTCAAAGGTTTTAAAATAACAAATTTTGTTAAATGATCTTGATAATTCATTATATAGCGATAATTATTATAATTTTGAGATTGCATGTCAATCAAATCAATTTGCGCCCTTGAATTAAATGCGGAATGTAAAATTGGTTTTGTCACAAGCCCTCTTTTCGGATTTGATTGTTTTACTTGACAATTACTGCATAAACCTAAATATGCCATAACTGCCTCCGTTGTCACATTACAATATTTTGTTTTTAACACAGCCATCATCCTATTTCTACCACCATGACCTACTGCTAAATGTGCTGTATGGATGACTTCAAACAACTCGTCTACTGTGACGTAATATAAAACGTCAGATTCATTATCAACTATAGGCTTAATCAATTTTTCTTTTCCCCCAATTGACACAACATCATATTTACGTATAAGTCTATTATTCGTTACCGTTTTTTTAAGTGTTCCAATTTTTAATTCTTTTATTTTTTGGATTTTGTTGTTGTACTCTTCAGAACTAAAATAAAATATGTTGTCGTCTCTCTTTTTACTGCTAATAATTTTGTCGATTTCTGCTCTAAATTTGTTCTCCATAATTATTAAATAAAACTAACACTATAATTGAATCTAACTCTTATTACACTTTGTTCACTGGTGACACAAATTTTTACAAATAATATTATAAAACACACACTCGTCGCATATACAACTCGCTATAATATTCCCGTAGATACTAACTAATAAACTAATAGATTATCTCATATTATTACTCGGGTTATCGACGTTATTGCTTGTTGGGATTTTCGTTTATCTATCTACTTCCGTCATGATATTTTTAACTAACGAAGCTTATTTGGCACCTACACGCTTATCGCTGTTCGTTCACACCGACATAAAAGTATTGAACATCATTCTCCAACTAAACTGGTGATTGACGACAATAACCGGGGAATGTCTGCATTTACAACATTTACCAATTTTTAGGTAAATGATGTCATTTACCGGGGAATGACGTCTTTTACCACGTTTACATCTTTCACCGTAACATATATATTATATATACACTAGGTACCTACTCCAATTATATTTTATTTTATGTTATGGGAATTTTTTTCTGTGAATAAAGAATTATTATTGTTATTAAGTATTATCATTTTTAATAGACAATGGAGCATTCAAAATATTTATATTACTTGTGTTATGTACTTTTAGATTATATTTAGACTACGCATTTACAAATGTAATACTGTAATAGTATGCTGACACATCATTATAAGAATAAAATAAAATATAACAGACAAATAAATAATCGCCAGACTGTCGCACGGAGAAAACTATAATCTCCAGACCCCAATAAAACCATTGACACAGGCCACAGCCAAAAAGCGTCTACCTATATTATAAGATCACAAATTAAGAAATAAACACATACCTATTTGCTACAGTAAGGAGTGGGGCATGTAGCTTTCTAACATGCTGCCAGAGAAATGGTATGGTCAAAAAAGGTCTTTGCCGCCAAAGATAAATCTACCTCTTAGATGCGCAAAACAACCTTTGGATAAAGCCACCTACGACTCTCTGATCAGCATAACATTGTCATTCCTTAGACAGTGCATGTGTACCACTCAATACAGCAACAAACTCTCTATACCAAATCCTGTGAGCAACAACTGGACTCTTATGTATTTTATTATTTTGAGTAATTAATTTGTGTCATCAAAAATTTCTTCAGCATAACCCAGAGACAGCTGCGAGACAGGTAAGACGTTTACTCATTTAATATAAAATATATTATTATTCACTGCATTATATTACATTACATGCACACACCACATACACTTATATTGTTGGTGTATTTGATCAATACCTCGAGAGCCCTTCAAACAACTGCAGAAAGGCAATAGTGTAATTCTAATATTTGCATCTGTATAGGTGTAGACCCGTATAGATACAAAGTAAAGATGAGATTTTAATATAATTAGAAGCAGGAACCTCATTTATTTTATTTTTTTTACTTCTCATTTTTGCGTTTTTACACATATAAACAATTTTTTACTTAAATTAGAGATTATACAGAAAACTAAATGTGTTTTGATTGAAAAGACCAATTTTAAATTGATGCAACACTTATTATTATATAAAAAATTAAAAAAGTACAAACATGACGACTTTTTTTAAAAACCATAATGTATTTTTGCAGTTTGACTAAAATCCGAATTTTTGATAATTTTCCAGATTCATTTTCAATACTATTGCAACAGTTACCTAAGGCTTACGTTTAAAAAAAGAACATTAATATAACACATAAGGCAGATCTAAGCAATTAGATCTAAATGCAATTACACTATTTGTTAAAAAAAATAAACATACTTCTAAAATACTAATAATTTATAAGAAATTAAGTTTATTTATTTGGAACCGTGGTTAGAAAATCATTGAAAATCTATCTCCTACAAAACATAGAATAAAAGATGGCAAATTAATATTATTTTTCCAAATTAAAATTGTGCTACTGGAAGCATGTTAATTTTAGTCAGCTTATTTTTGTTATTCATTATCATGTACTCGTTTAAGTACAAAAATATTTCAGACTGTGCCTATGATGATTTGCGCAGACGCATACAAGCGCTATATAACATAGTTGCCTTGTCCAGCCACAGTTGGCCGATATGGAACCACATCTTTACTAATAATCATAGAAAAAAACACTGCGATCATTGGTGGCTTCAAAAAATTTATAAATAGCCTAAGGTTGCCTCTTAAATAATAGCCACTAAAAGCAGTCTTAAAGTACTAGTTACACTGGCATCATGTATCATTAGTTTAATTATTATATGACTACTTTGCTTAGATGAAAAATAAATATTTACCAATATTTAAAAACTACATCGTTACATAACAGGTCAAATAAGTTTTTCTACAGCTAAACCGTACTTATATGTAATTGATATCTTATTTAAGTAATAAATATTATAATATTACAATTATATTATTTTAGAATAATTTATTATTTATACCATTAACAAATATATTTGTATGAAATATTTTAGGAAGAAACAAACATTTCAAAATTAAAAGTAAATCGAGACAATAATAAATACATTTAATTAACACTTATAAAAACTAATATTACTATGTAGGTAAGATAAATTTTTAACAATAATAAACAACTATAGTTTGATTCTTAATAAATAAAAATTATATCACCAACTTATGAAAACTAAAAATTTTCACAATCACATGTTACATCTAAAGAAAATTACAAAATTACAAAACAGTTGTATTATTTAGAACTATTTGGCTGAATTAAACAAGGTTAACTAGGTAAAGATGAGTAAAAAAATGTAATTAATTGATTGCTCCAATATCAAAAAGTAAAAACAAATACATATCAATATAATATTGTAAGATATCAGTCTATTTGGTCCCCTGTGTGTAGCACAAATAATAATAATTGGAATATTTGAAGCAATTTTTTAATTTTTAATTGTTATTAGATTTGAAAACAGCCCAAAGCCCGGCAGCCAAACTAAATCCAAAGAATAACAGGCCAAATCTCATTCTAGGTCTAATCCATATCGGTACATATCGGAAAGCGTTGTTAAAAATTGGTTGTTCTTGATTTGCAAATCTCCTGATTCTTTTCCGCTTTGCATTTTCTTCCCGCTGATCATTTAATAACTTAGCTCTGTAAAAATTATGATAACTTTAATATGCATACAACAACTTAGTAATGAAACCCTTTTTTTATGATTTGGCAAATATCAAAATATTTAAAATTTATCAATATAAATAAGATTATTTTCTTACTCTAGTAGTGCTCTTTCGTCAACCTCTTGTTTGAAATCTGAAAGATCATATTCTTTATGCATTGCTGTAGCTTTAACCAATACTTTTTCAAAATTTAAGCTTTCTGGAATCTGTTGTATAAAAATAAGTATATTATGTACGCCAAGTGCAGGAGAAATTTAAATTATTTAATACCTTTGATAATACCATGTGAACACTAGACATTTCACACTCAGTGTTTAAGATCTCATCACGTCTAGCACTTATTAGCTGGGCTATAACATACAAGATGATGTCTTTTGGTGATGCTAGAAAGTAATCAAATAATCTTACTACTTTCGAGTGTTGGTCCAAGCTATGGCTAAACCATGATATCAACCATGGCAAAGCAAATATTGTACCAATACCAGACCTAAAAGCATAATAATTAAGTTATATTTCAAATTAATTGTATTATGGCAATGTTATATTAAGTGCATAAAACAGTGTAGCTATTAAAATAATTCATGATATCTGGATTAATTCTCACCTAACAATAAATTTTTCCAATTCTGGATCAAGCCTTTTAATTAAAGGAAAAACGTGCAACAATAGATATGATGTTTCCTCCATGGTTGGCCGTAGAAATTCTTTTAAATGATGCAATGATAGATGTTTCATTATATGATATGCATCTTTTGGTCCAACTTCTATAAGAAAAGTAACAGCAACATCATGATAACCCTGTAATAATAATAAAATAAAAATGTGATGTAAAATAATAAATATTATAGTATACAAAACCCAACTTTCTAACCCATAACAAATAAAACAAAATTATTTAAGTACTTATTGAAAAATTAGAAATTTAATCAAACATAAAGTATCCAACTTTCTAACCTTTTGTACTATTATTTTTACTATTAACAAGGTTCTTACTATCATAACATGCACATGATATAACAAAAAAGTCTAATGAAATATGAGCTGATATAAAATAAAAGAGAAATTTGGTATCAGTTAGTCAAGAAAATCAGAAGTAGGTACTATAAATAAAATTGCATTATAAACTATACTTTTAAGTTGGATAATAATACATCTACATAATTGTACGTAAAAATTACTTAATTTAAAAACTTGAATAATAAAGTATACAAACCTAAAATTTAAAGTATTTGACAATATATTTAAACTTTCAATAACATTCAATAGGTACTAATAATTATTATACTCATTATTCAATACTAGAAAGTGTGGCTTCTGATTATTAGGCTAAATTAATTACTTGATAATATTTTAGGTCTGGATATTCTATAATTACACTCATAATAATTGCTATCAATTCTTTTTGCAATAAACCAATTTTTGCAAATGATATACCAGGCGGAAATCTTTTTAAGCACCTCCTTACATCCATATCAACTTGACGGTACTCAGGATGGTCCTTAATACTTTCGAATGGGTATAATTGTTCATCATTGCTTGGTAAATTTAATAACAGCTTCCATGCTTCCAGGCGTATTAAACCTGTTTTTTTTTAAATCAATAATTTATTTTAACTTACACAATTACTTATATAATTAATATCTATTATGATGTTTTTTAATGTATAAATACAAATACATAATGTTTTAGAATATTGTATAGTATGCAATTTGGTAAAACCATAATAATTAGAGCCTATTTGTTCTTATTTTGAGAAAAAATTAAATTAATTATTCTTGCAAAGAATTAAGATTTTTATCAACTTTTATTTTAAATATTTATGTTACCAATTCAATTTTAACTTCAATAAAATCTTTAAAACTCATAATGTATCAGTATAGCCACAATGCTATATTCATGACCTTCAAGTCCCATATGGAGTGTGCAGACCACAGATTTGAAAAATAATTAAAGATTATATACCTATAGGGTAGAGTATTTGGAATATTATAATAAACTATATTTAGTTAACATTAAAAATAGCAAACAGGTTTGTTACATATTCCAAATTTTCTTTAAAGTAAAATGGTAAGGTGATGAACTTGTTAATTTCACTTGTTGAATGTATATCTGAAAAACCATATTTTTGTGCAAATTAGACGATAACTTTGAAAAAGTAAAGCCTTTTTTTTTAAATATGCTTTTATTTTATTTGAAAAAAGTTATTCAATAAATGTGTTATTGTTTATCTTTAATTAAATACAGATTTGGTAAATATTTTTGTAGACAATAAAAATGCTCTATTATTACACAAGTTTAGTCTTTTTAACAATATAATCTAAGAGGATCTTTCCCGTGCTAATAATATATTATAATATTTTTGGTATTGTCCAGTGCCAAATTTTTCAGTTACCAATATCAAGTACAATAATGGTTGTATTACACTACACCAGCGGTTCCCAAACTTTTACGACCACGGCACCCTTAAAAAATTGTCAAAAATTTTCAATCAAACATTTTTTAAACAATAAACATTAAATAAACATAATTTTCTCAATAATCTCATACATCTAACGGAACCCTTGACATTGTCCCACGGAACCCTAAGGTTCCGCGGAACACACTTTGGGAAACGCTGCACTACACTACAGTTTAATTACCAAATCACTTTGAAAATGCATTAATATTGAATTTGTTTTAAAAAAATTTTGTGAGTAAATTTGCTTATTTTAAACCCATTAATAAGTTTTACATTTTTGCTGTGTTTTTACTTACTTATCACCAATCCTCCATCACTAATAGCTAAATCTCTTAGTCGATTTATATCTTGGTTTTTACTTTGCAATATTTTGTTCAATTCATCTACTTTGTCTTTATACTTCTCAGGCACTTCATTCATAACTGTAAATTACAATTGCAATCAATAATTAATACAACTTTTAATTTTTTTAAGTTTGAAGTATGGATAACTTGTATATTTCAATAAGTTAATATAGGTAATTTATAGTTTATTTATAATACTCTACACAATTTGATGACACACCAATTATTTTAATGCAAAATGTGTAATGAAAAACAGATTATTAACATTATTATTATATTAGTATTATTGGATAGACCTTATACTAATTGATGAAGCATGCTTTTATATACTTTTACATGCTAATATAGAACGCTAAGAATTATTCAAATGTTATTTTTTGTTCTATTTCATAAATTTTTATTTTTCTGGCCCTTCTCTTCATATTTTTATCTATGCACAGACTAATTTGTTCAATAAAACAATAGTTGACAAAATATTTTCTTCATAGGGTAACATAGTTATTAAAGTTACAATTAATTTATAAGTATTTGTTCAATTGCGTTTATGTCAAAAGTTTTTAGAGTTATTTAAAAAACAGGTAAAAACTTTATTAAACCAATTTAAAATATCCACTGTTTAATAAAGTACTAAAGGAACATTTATCAAGTGCTATAAAATGCATATCAAGATAATTATTATTGGGAATTGTGGAAATATTATTATGTCAGCATATCGCAATATATACCTAAACTTATAAAGACCAACTAAAAATTAATCTAGGTACCTAAACCCATGTAGGAATATCCATTTCATATTGTTCTTTATTGTTTTATTATTTAAATTAAATCTTATCTTATATTGCATATTAACAAATAACAATTACCTAAAAATACCTATAATCTATAGTATTATATCCTTCACTACTGTCCACTAGTCACTCAGTTTACTTTCAGTTAACAAAAACAAAAAAATTAACAAGTTATATTTACCTAGTTTTTTTTTTACATAATATAAATTATACAGCACTAAATTATATTATTATTTTATTAACATTAATTAGGAATACATTCAAATTAAATATTTAATCATTGGAGTTAGGATATACTTCGCCGTCAACAAAATAATTGACAATCATATACTTTTTTTAGGGGGTAAAAAATAAATCAACGTCAATTAGGACGCACTATGTTTTTATAGCGGCTAAAGGACCTTTCCTCGTCAACGGAAGTTATAGAAGCAAATTTAAAAGCCCCTAATTCAGCAAGACTAAATTATAAAGAAGTTTGCGTATCGCTGCCATTGTGAATGTTTCCAATAGCTTCAAGTGTCTTTAGACATAGGTTTTTACTAAGTACTTGTTCAATTTATTTCTTAATTTTTATTCCGACCTCTCCAGAGACTTCTTTCTTTAAATTAAATTTACTTTTATCGAAAAGCGTATAGCGATCACTGGGTCGATAACGTGTGGACTATGGACTAACACTCGCAACTCACGATTATAATTAGCACACAGTCGGACTGGAAAAAATAACAACAAATAATATAAAAAGGCGATACATTAATAATTTTGTAAATAGCTCAATATTTAACAAAAATATGTAATTAAGATTAAATATGTAAACTTAAAATAATCAGATAGTCCTGTAACATAATTCTATAAGGGAATCATTCAAATATTATCATTTGTAACAAATATGTAAATACATACAAATCCGCACTTTATTCATCACTAATTTCCAAGAGCAACACTCTTTGACCTGTTTGGCCACCTTTGTTATTTAAACAAATTGACTGTCCCCTCCTTCCCAATTTCATACCAGAGCACTGCCTAGATTTGTGATGAATTTCTACAATTCTATTAAATCATTTTTAGTTGTTTAAGACACGTTATATATTATGTTGACAGTAAAAACACAAATTTCTGAAATCATCAAACCTAGCATTAAATTGTATAAGTGTATGTATAATACATAATATAATACCCACATTATATCTTATAACTACAAACTCAGTCAACTATATCATACACTGATGCTCTATTCCATGAAAGAAAGGTACCTCGCCTTGATAAAAACTGTCAGTGACACCTTTTCCCCACACTTCACACTGCCTTGTCCTCACCACTACCCGGTATACCTGAATTAGTGAGTAAATACAGGTCTATTTTATACATAGATTGCATGTAGAGGGGATTTGATGGTTTGGCAGTGGTATTTAGCTTAGTCGCCATGGGTGAAACGGTACCTTTCTTTATAAAGAACAGAATATATTGATATTTTATCTTTTTCTGAGATTTTATTTGTAGCCACCCTTGTTCGAACACCTTGCTCACATGCTTAGCACTGCACTGGCAGCAAGGATGTAACAGTCAAAATGGTGGGTGACCAAATTGCATTGATGACATTTATAAGGAATAGAAATGCCTATTGATTACCATTTGGAAAAGTACTCAGGTACTAGTTAGTTAAAGCAAATATAGTAGAAAGGAGAAAACTGATACTATAGAGCAACGGTTCTCAAACTTTTTTTTCTAACCACTTAAGTATATTATCAACCAGTTATGTACTACTAATGATTTAAAATAGAACGATCAAAATTGTACATAGATACATTTGTTTTAAATACCTAATAAGGCAGTAAAATAAATCAGTACAATTATAATTTATTCATTAATACAAATGTATTAGTTTTTTTTTAAATAAGATATGAATTAAATATCAAAATATTTTCAATGAGAACCATGGATTTGTAGGTTTGATATTAGCGATAAAATATCTGGTTCCGTGGTACTTAATTTTAGGCGTACATTTAAATCGAGATTCAGTTTATTTCAAAAATGGTTTTTGTTACGAACACTTGAGAGATATTGAGTATAGGCAGTGGTTCTCAACCAGTATGTCGCGACACACTAGAGTATTGAGTATTAAAGTGATATGTGTCGCCAAAAAAGTTGTTTATGTATATTGAAAATGTTCAAAGTATAAAATGTATGACATTATTATAGCATTATGACGTAATGGTAAATAACACAGTTAAGGAAAACAACTGTGGAGAAGGTCTCATATCATTAATTGTTTTAAGTGTATCACCATTTTTATGAATCTAAATTAGGGTGTCGTCGTAAAATAAGGCTGAGAAGCACTGGTATAGGGAGGGCGTAGATCCGACCCCATACACATACTCACCCTCGTAAAAGTCCACCTTCGTGTAACTGGAATCAGAGGAATTTTCATCGGAATCTACGTGGTCTGACATCGTCGTGGATTTTGCAGTGAAAAATTTGAGTAAGTGTAAAGTAAGTGTCAACGGCCTCAGAACAACCGAACAATTATGTGTAGATTTTCACGCCTTATTCGTTTAGGCACGTCGGGAAAACTCGAAATCGCTTTTACTTAATGCGACCGACTGATTCGTTGTTAACCATTTTTTTTGTTGATGCGCGTGTTGTGGGTAACCACTAAAATTATTGTTAGTAATATTACGTACGTAATTATTATTTCTAATTATTACTATTCGTGTTCTTATAATATTAGTATAACACTGAAGTTGTTAGTTATTATTGTTATTGCGATATTTGCGGACTCGAGACGATAGATTACAATATTTTCGACTTGTGCTTTATCATCAAATAATAGTAATGTTACATGTTTACGGGATAACACCAGTTCTACTACTATCTACAACTGCTACGACATTGCATTTCAACGAAAAACGTTTTCTTTGTCCATATCATAATACTGCTCCGACGTCAATTACTTCGAACATAAACTACACCGATTTTATAATGAATTACTCCACAGACATACATATATATTGCTTTTATATGTCCATGAATTACTCCGACACACGATGTAGAGAGTGCTCCGACCACTGTGATAGAGATAACATGTAATATGATTACTGATAAGCAGGGTTCAGGACTTAAAGCATTTGCTTATTTTTATGGATTGACTTAAAATGTAGCAGATTGCTATGGAAGTGTATGTCATGTTACAACACGTTCAATTATGAAATTTGAAAGTGCTTTTTTTTTGCTTTTTTCAGCGATTTTTAAAAAAAATGCTAATTTCCAGTTTTTATGATTACTTTTGCTTTTTCGATCAGTTTTTCTAGTTTTCTATGGTTTTCTCCTGCAAAGTTGTTTTTGATAGAATTAAAATTAAAAATAATTCTTATCTACGTTACCGCGTATTTAATTAATTAATTAATTGTTTTTCAATTATTTGTAAATATTGTTTACATTTTATTTTTCAGAAAATCCATAAAATATTTAAAATCTCGAAAGTGAAGTTTAATTTTTCTTTGTAATATAAAGATAAAGATTTATTTATTTTTTGATTTTTTAGTTTTTATTTTTGTTGAAATTTAAGTTTTTTAAATGCTTATTTGAGTGCTTATAATGATTTTTTTTAACGCTTTTTTAAGCTCTTATTTGAATGATTTTAAGTGCTATAAGTCCCAAGCCCTGCTGATAAGTAACAAACATAGCCTATGATAAATGTTATTGCAGTTCAGACAGTTCAGTCTTTCTTGCTGTGTTGCAAAATGTATGAACAAATTATTGCGTCGACCACTAATTCTTGTTTCAGGGATCATAGCTCACAATTGATTCAGTAGATATTGTGTGCGACCCGGCAATTGGCTTAACTAGCCGCATACGTTAAGTAAAAAGTAGAAACCACTTCCACGATCTGCGATGAAGAAAAGATCTTCTCAGAGTTCAGAATTTTTAAATGAAAAACAGTAGTACATTGCACACGGTCTCACAGTATGATATTATAATTGATACTCGATTTATATAACTGTCTCCGTAAGACAAGCGCGTAACATAGCTAATTGTACGCTCGGCAAATCATGTTTAGCTCCACTACTTCAAAAATTAGAGGGATTTGACTGCCCACGAAAATGAAAGGTAAGATTATTGTCCAGGGCATCTCATGAACTTATTATTGTGCCTATTTTAATTTTAAAGAAAGTATTTCATATTTTAAAATTGTTAATTGTAGATCTTAAAATACTCGCAACTCACTTTAAAATAAAAATATAATAATAAGTCCATAAAATGCCCTAGACAATAATCTTACCTTTAATTTTTGTAGGAAGTCGAATCGCTCTAGTTTTTAAACTAATGGAGTTAAACGTGATCTACTGAGCTTACAATTTGTTATGTCACGCACTTGTAAGACGGAGACAACACATATCTTGGTAGGTACCTAAACTTGTGTAGGAATATCCATTTAATTTTGTTCCTCATCGTTTAATTGTTTCAATTAAATCTTATCTTTTATTGAATACAGACAAACCACAATTCCATACCCACAATAGTAGTATTATATCATTCGGTACTAGTCACTTATTCTACTTTCGTTAAGGAATACGAATAATCAGTGCCGAAAAACATATTGTACAGGTCGGGCGATTGCCCATCCAATTGTTTTGGGTGGTGAGTGATTGTTGCAGTGAACCATGGTGTATGTGTTCTAAGTAGTATAATAATTTTGGCAATGGGTCACAGGGTATTAAGTATTTATCTACCTACCTAACAATATAATACATAGGCGGTCCCAGGATTTTACTTCAGGTGCAGCCGTGCAGCATAGATGGCTAATTTCTAAATGTTAGGGGTATTGGGAATGTGTACGAAGTTAGATTTACTGAGTATCAATGAACCATAATTTACTTTAGACTATTATATATAATTTTTGAAACTAGTAAACTAGTAATTTCCTTTCCTCCGAACTTGGTTTTTCTTCATATTATGATAACTAATAATTATAGATGTGATCGCGCTTGACTATAAATACCACTGTTAGCCTAGAGTCTTCCTCCCTTTAATTCTGGCTTGATCATCAGATCTACGAGCTAACAACTATCCAGTGTTGGGTAAATTACTTTCGATAAGAAACTAATTACGTTACCTACTTATATTACATTAAATATGTTTATTTAAATTACATAATTCGCGTTTCCCGACATTATTTTTATCACGTTATGTTACTTTTTCATTCAAAAAGTAATGTGTAATGAATTGTTACTTGTTAATGAACTGTTACAAGTAATGCGTAATGAATTGTTACTTTTTCAATTCAGTCCATAACGAATGTAATAAGAAGTAGGTATACTATTAATTATTATATATAAATTGTATAGTAGTATATGTAATACATTAATTATGTAGGTACACTATATTGATAATGGATGGATGTAAGACGCATGAATAAAATAAGTAAAATGCCTGCATATTTTATAATATTCATCATTATTATCTAAAATTTTCAGAATATTAAATACATTTTACCGATTTTTAAATTTTCTCGAATATCTTAACCCTTAGTCTATGTCATGGACTCTACATTCATAACTTATTTTAATAACGTGGAAAATAACACGTTGCTCCAAAGAAATTACTTTTATAAGAAATTTTGTTACAATTGCATCCATTTAAATAATATATAATCAAATTACTACAGCGTTACTGGCTACTACAATAGTAATTTGTATTCTTCGTTACGTTACTATCCAACACTGAAACTAACAAAGTAACAACTAAGTTCATGATCAGGACAATATATCATGAAATAACAAAGATATAAACTATGAAATATCTATACCTTATGAGTTATGAATAGTTATATGATTTCAACCAATAAAATAAAGTGGTGGTTGTAATGTCAGGTGCAGCACAGGCTGCAGAGGCTGCATCCGTAGGACCGCCTATGAAATATACCAGTGGATCTTAACCTTTTTGGAATGATGGAACAGCTAACATTTTATAAGGTTTACGCGGAACACAGTCGTAAAATAAAATAATAATATATACATTTTTTAATATATTAACCTAAAATGATTCTATACACTATACAGTATATTGTTATACCTTATACACGTCTCATACTCTTGTGTATTAGAAGTCCATGAAAGCCAAAATGTAAAGACAATGAAACTAATTTTTTTGGAGGGGAACACTTATACGAAGTTGACGGAACACCAGTTAAGAACCACTGAAATATACTCTTAGCAGATCCCGTATAGCTTTGTTAGTTTGAAAATTAGAGTGAATCGATCTATTACGAAACTTGATGATAAGAATATTATCTGTATTTATATGTTAGTTTTTTAATATAGCTCAATTTTTTAGCAATTTTTTTGTATATAATATAGTGCAAATTAAAAATGTTCATAATTCACTTAAAAATTGAACCATTGAAAAATATAATATATAGAAACACAGATAATGTTTTTACCATCAAGTTTCGTAATAGGTCGATTCACACTAATTTTTAACGAAGCTTATACTTGATCTACTCATCGTAAATTTGCTCTTGTACGACGTACAACAAATGCCAGAGTAAAGTCCTCTTAATTATAAATTATAATAGGTATAACTATAACGAGCTTCAATTGCCACGATATCCAATAGGTAGGACTGGCTACTACAGTCTACAATAAACATAAAAGTATAGAACTATAATTGTACTATACTACTATTTGTACCTACTATTATACATTTTACGACTATACATAAATGTATATTGTGTTTAATTTTAATTAAAAATAAACGGTCGCTAGTTAGGACAAACGTGTAATTACAATTTACATATATATATTTTATGAATTATTAATATTATCAGGTACATAAATAAATATGTTTATTATAATAGGCAATCTTGATTTTTGATACATGAATAATGCGAAACCATACTATATAGGTAACAACAGTAATATAATAATGTTCGTAGATTCGATTAAATATTAATTATAAAAAAAGTAAGTGAGGTAACTATATTATATACAATTTACTTTGACAATTAAATCAACAATAATAATAATAATACAATATTAACGCTGTTGTAGCACCTATATATTTATGCTTATTGCCTATTAGTCTGTTAGTTTATTTCTCATTAGTCATTAATTACCTACTGATCAACTATGTGAATTAATTTTATTATAATGGATGTTTTTAAGTTTATTATTTTGTTGTGTTTAGTGTTAATGGCGCCGTTACATATACTTATATGGACACACGGTGTCGATATTTGAATGTATTTAAATAAACCATAAACTGATGCTTATATATTTGTATATACTAATTATGAAAAATGATTATTCACAATACTTATTTATGACGGGTCATATAGAGTGTCGACGAATCGCTGCTGTTCGTGCTGTAAAAATTGTACAATCACCGCGTTCACTATAATTTAATATCTAATATGTACGTACAAAATGCACCCCTCGTCGCTCAAAAGCTTGATTGTGCACACGCACTCACACTTGAGTCACGAACAGACGCTTTTCCGTCGGCTATAATTATTGTTATTATCATTATTTTAATAATTATTATTATTCTATGTTCTATACATTGTAAAAGTTATGAAAAAGACATTCGTTTGAAGTAATATAATACATGAGCATACCTATGTAGGTGCTCGAGATATATTCCCCATATCACCAGCTTAAGCTACCACCCATGGTGATACAACACAGCATGCGAGACGGAATAAGGAAATAATGAGCTCTACGCACCACGAAACGTACGTGCAGATTACCGCTTCCGGTAACATATTATATTAATAATATGTAAAATATATGTATATAATATTATATATAGTATCAGTGTATATGGGCGCTGTGTAGTATTTAGTATGTACATAGGCACATACCTATGTATAACACCGCTATTATAATATTATAAAGGAGGTTTTATTTACATAATATAGTGCATAACAAATTTTAGTTAACTCCCCACAATATATTATAACAACAACTAAATAATAACACTCTTCTCGGAGAGTTGCTAGCAAGGATCGAGTTTTAATTGTTTTGATTTTTTTTTCGTCCATGTAACTACTGTTTACGTAGGAGTCCGTCTCCCTTAACGACCACCCATATGGCCATATATCTATATAGCAGACACGCAGATGGGGAACGTTCCTATCTATGTGTATACAGTCGCTGTAACNCTATGATATAATATGAAATACTTTAAATAAGACAGTATAGAATAGTACTAAAATTCAATATTTTGAGCAATTTACTGATTGAAATGTACATTATTCTGTATATACAATGCCATATCTGTACTCTATAATTTAGAGTATATTACTGCATTTAACAAATCATAATATCAATACTCATCAGCTGTTAGCAGTTTGGTTCCATCGTTAACAGCCTGCCCGAAGAGCAGATGAATGATTTCAAGATACTCTTAAACTGGTTTTAAGTTTAATGATAACTCAGATAAATAAATGCACAGATACTTTAGAAGTTATGAAATATTTAGCTTTTGCTTTCTATTGAAATAATTAATGAAATAAAAATAAATCTTGACAGCATTCCAAAGGATGTCTTTAAACCAGTCTGTATATCATATATATTTATTTTTGTTTACCATACATTTATGTCATAACTTAAAATAGCAATAAATAAAACCGTGTTTATTTAATTTTATAGATTTTTTGGTGACAGTATGAAGTTCTTATAAGATAGGTTCATTGTTTTACATATTCAATCCTTAGCTACAGAGTCTGAAAATTTTATAAATTTGTAACTACAAAATAATTTTAAAGAATGCAGTGAACATTTTAACTTCAGACACTTAAAAATTATTGTGGATTAAAGCATAACATTTTTTTAATTTTCATTAACAACAACTTATGGGGAACCATGCAATAAATTTTCAAGTATTTTGATTTTTGGTGAAATTCAAAAAAGTATAACTTTATGTACATGATTTATTCACCAAATGTTTATATTAGAATTTTCTATACACCAATTCCAAATGATTTGACTTATTGTGAACTATTTCTATGCATAAAAATGTCTTGCCACATGAAAAACTTGAACATTCAATACAAAGCTCCATATAAGTTACTACAATGTAATTAAAAAAAAAAAAACTTGAGGGTAAATTCACTAATTCAAATTTTTACAAAATTCATCAAAATTACGAAATATTGCAAATTATTTTGTGTATAAAATGTATGGGTTTTATACAAATATAGATTTAGGGGGGTGTTTAAAGCCCCTTGAAAGTCTGCTTGAAATTGTTTAGGAGTATGTGGTGTATATATGTTTTTACCTGGTTGGTCTGAGTATTTTTAAACTACTTTGGCGCTACTGCCAATATTTAATAAAAAATATTTACATAGTTTTTTTTTTTTTATGATAAATTAATATTTGATATTCTCATTAACTGTAAATACTAATATTTACAATTATAAATACATAAAACATCTGCTTTCATTATTTATATAGTTCTCATAATTAGCTTAAACGGTCTTACAAAATAAGTGGAAAGATGAAAAATGTGAATTATAAAAAGTGAAGGGATGCCATCCCACCATATCCCTCCTACTTAGACCACTGGCTATTTGTCATAAACATAATTTGTTGTCTCCAGTTTCTGTCATAAAATTGTAGAATTATATTGTTGTGGTGCAATAATGTACAATTAATTGTAGTGAATTATTATTTTCACATTTACCCAAGACCATACTGCCTGTGGTTGACTAACCTAACCTAGCCCATTGGTTATAAACAGGGATCGTAAGTTCATGCATTTGCATATCAATCATCCTAACTTGTATTTAATGTTGGATTCATAGAAATCAATTGCAAGGAACCATGGTTAAGTATGTGAAATTTTATTTTGGATATTTTTGGCTATTTGGCATGTTTATTTATTTCAATTTTATTGGATATATTATTTATAGTTGTAATATTATTATTGATATTATTATATTAATGTACATTTTTTAAAATAAAAATACTATAAAAAACTGATAGCAATTAAATAATTTGTATTTTTTTACTGTAAAAAATGTATGGAATTTGTCACAATGTAAAATTATTAAAAATAAAACTTTTCAATATGAATGATTCTTTTTACTACTTCAAAAATTGCTTATGATTTCTCCTTTTTTTAATCTGTACATTTTTAGTGCATATAAATATATTTTTCTAAACTTCTTTAGCAACATTTGCGTACCTAGTTGTGCATGTATATTTTGCCAGTTTTTAGGACCTTGTGACCTCATCCATACTTCAGAAACACTGTATACACATATTTTACCTCTAAAAAAATTCAGGTCAAGCTAAGCCCATGAACATATAAATCATTTATTCATTTTTTGTGTGCACGCTTATGGATCTAATAATTATATTCTAAATGTATTACACACAAATATTATTATTATTAATTATAGCTAAGGGCCTTAAGGTACCTACAGGCTACAACCTACTGAATTGTGATAAAACGATAATATTAATTAATATTAAGATAAATTCGGTGGGCATCTGTAGCAAAAATATGATCGGCTATTTATACCAGTCGTTCTATTTCTATTAAGTTTCCAAAAGGAAATGAAAATAATATAAAATTCATCAGAACTGTCAAAAAACACTATTATGATTTTGTCGGTTCTCCACGAACCGATCGAGATGAGCTTAGATCATAATATTCCATATTGTAAGAAGTAGGTAGTAATTAATATAATAGATCTAGGGTGATGACTGATGATAAGTGGTGGGCCCGGTCGGCGGCATTGTGTGTTACCATTAACGATGAACTAATGAAAAACTAGTGTTACTAAATAGTAACTACCTTAGTTCATGGCATTACTCAATGCCCAATGGTCGGAGGGGGGGGGGGGTGTTATGTTTTTCTTATCTAGTAAATACTACGTAATATTAATTGTCTGCAGACGAGACACGCACAAACAGTAATTGTAGTAAAGTTGTACAACATAATGTTCATGCGCACGACGCACCGTCCAGCTGCGAGCTCGCCGCGCCCGCACGCGCATAAATCCGCGTCACTTATCAGTTATTATCAGGTCCTCTGTCCAGTCTTCGCAGCGGATATCGCGTTCGTCGAATTGTGATTATTATTGTTATAATTTACTCGCCTTATTCGGTGGTTCGCTAATTTATTCGCTTCAATCCGCTTTCGTTTTTCGTCTTGGTCCTTGCGCGTCTCTGCCACCCGTCCACCCAACCATAATCGCCAACGTCGTTTTGTACTACCTGGCGTTCGTCTCGGGCTCGGCACATAGTCATCGCCTGACTACACTACCTTCCACATACATATCCATCGTCCCGCACCCTAATCCCCTACGTGACGGTTCGCTTGGTTGCTAACCAGCGGTCCGTTGTCACACACCGATGCAGGTCTAGGAGTAGCCCCGAAATCTGCAGACTGCCAGATCCGTTTGAGCGAAGAGCCGACGGTTGCTGGCCGTACGTTCCTGTTGCCATGTTGGTTTTGCGGCGTTAAGTTTAAATGGGAAATCATGAACACGCCAGGTAACCAAAGTTCTCCTCTGCAGTCACTAAACTTTATCGTTGTTACCTCTATTCAGAAATTCAGAATATATGGTTCAAGCAGTACGCATAGAACCAATGGTCATATTACTATGTTAGCTACCTATTTACTTACTATTTATGCCTATTCCGACTAGATACGCTAGATGTAGTAGTTATTGACTGTTTGTAATCGACATCTATTGCTAACACCAGATTTTCAATCAAATGCATTAAGTGTAGTTACTCTCTTGCTTTTCATAATATGAGCTAGTATCTGTGTACCATGATATATACCTAATTTTTTTAAATTTGTTTATTTTTGTTATTAAAAATTAATACTAATTAAGTTAAACCAATTAATTATTTTTGAATATTCATATAATATTTTGCCTTCAGTGACAGTTCCATGATATTTTAAAGACTCAAAACTCATAAGACACTTATCCACACTGTGTTAAATTATTTCATTTCATCAAGACATAAATATTATAATTTTATGAAATTTATATTAAAACTTAAGATTGAAATTTAATAGATAAGTACTTAGAGAGACAGGCCCTTAAATACAATTACAAAGTCAGTGTCTTACAAACACATAACGTAGTAAACTTCATGCACAGAATATCCGTTTTACACTGCTATTTTTGAATTGATTCAAGTTATAGGCATTGTAACACTGTCAATATTTTTCTTAAAAAATTAAAATGCTCATAACTTGCTTTAGAAATAGAACATAAAAAAAAAACATGAGGCCTAGATTATATTTTTACCTTTACATTTGATGATAAATGTCTATTCAGTGTCTGTGATATGTTCTATCAGAGTAGGTAGAATTGATTGTTCTGAATGTAAAATTGGCTTTAATGTTCATTAGTAAGGAGACAGGAGTTGTGCTAAAAACAAATCCAATAAAGTTTATAACGAAAACCAATAAATTATCTGATACCAAACTTATTATAGTTATGTAGACTGAAAAAGAAGTGAAACAAAAAAAATTTTTTTCTGATTCTACACACCTTTAATCCTATTCGACTTAAACTCCAAATTGTCATAAATAAATTACCAAATGTATTATTAAAAAAATACTTTTTCAACCATCCCTCTATTAATTATACTTACATACTTCAATCTCTTCTATCAAATATCGAAGCTTTTAAAAAAAAATTTTTAATTTCACAGAGTTATTTACAAAATCAGGTGATATGAGGTCTAATTATAGACTAATAATTGCTCTATATTTAACCATTTGTTTTCAAATGATCAATATGGATTCATCACTGGTAAATCAATTAAATATGCTCAGAAGCTGTTGAAACAGGAAGAGGGGCAAACAATTTGTAATAATATTTTAATATTTAGAAAAAATCATCAGAGTATTGTAATGCCTCAACAGCAATTTTTGTAATATCAGTTTTTATCTTGTCCCATTTATTTTTCCAAAAATTTATTTCCGCAGATAATTCTTCATTCTAAGTTAAAAATATCTCAACTTTAAAATTTAGCTGATTAATGTAATTTTAGTATTTTACAAATTGATGTATGCAGGAACATCTAGTGAAATAATTTGAACAATTCTTTCACTGATCCTAGACTCAAATTCAAGTATCATGTGGTCTAAATATGCTGTGACCATTGTAATTTTAAATTATTGTATCAAATCACCAACAACTGCATTGTTTCTCTGAGTTTGGTTTCCATAAATACAAGTCATTTTTAAATCTCCCCCAAACATTTGTGATTTTTTAGAAGCACTCTTAAATAACTGAGAAAATGTAATAGGTAAATGGATCTCTGTGTATAAAATAAAATACATATATTAAATATTTTACATTTTTTTTACAACTGGAAAATTCTTGTTTCGAACTTTGAAGTTGAATGCCTAACTTCTTTGTGCATATCAACAAATTAACTACCTACTATTTCTTGAGCTATTGCCTACTATAAATTCACTTTTTCGGTTTCTAGAATTAAAATTTATTGCTTTACAAGATGTTTCTCTATTTTAATCTATTTCTTGCTCTTTGAGTGTTCTTCGAATTTATTTATATATCATGGAATGTTATTATAGAGTTATGTATTTCAAACGTCCGAGTGGCATACTGCGCTTTAAGCTTAATTTTACTAATAAACAATAAATGCTTTTCGAACATTAACTTTTAAACATTTTTACTTAATTCTATATATTTATTAAATAATAGGTGGATATTTAATTAGGATAAAATATATGAACATATTGTTTATTTTTGACACATTATTATTTCTGTATTTAAAATTTACCTTATTTTCATATTATTAAGACTTACCCAATATAAAACAAGTTAACTTAGAGGTTGGGTCAAAACATATTTTATAAATGAAATTCTAAATTTATTTAAATTTTTCTTAAATAAAATTCTCATTATTATTACCTACCTATTTATTATACATAATACAAGTAATTATAAATAAATTATTATAATGAGAATGTGTAATAGAATCTGCATAGAAGTATAATATATCTTAATTATTAGTACCTAACTTTTCCTTAAATACTACATCATGTATAAGATAAAAATTATTTATTAGTAAAATAGCTTACCTATAATTAACTACCTACTTTAATGATTAAATAGTAATGACCCTGTAATGACAAATGAAGCCTTTAAATTATAACTTATGTCTTATTCTTTATAATTGCTAATACAGAATTTAATATGAAGAATCAATAAGCATCAATTCCTAAAATACTTTAATTTATTTTTTCAATTAGGATAAAAATTCTATCTTTATAATAGATAAAATATAATAATTGTTATGAATTAACCTTTGTTTAAATTTACATTTAAATTTTGTTTAGAGAAAACAAAGCCATTTCCACTACCAAAACCAAATTCGAGTGACTGCAGTTGCCATGAACCACAAAAGTATGCTTTAATAATTTATTAACTGATTAATATCATTATATCAACAATCTATGTTGGTCTAGCCCAATCGGAAAACTCCTGGAAAAAGTTAACTATTAGATTCCTTTAGAGATTTTCATTGAAAATAATTATGCCAGTCATTTGGTCGTGCACCATATCAGCATTATTATAAACCCTACATATTGTAATATTTATTATAGTGTTGAATATGATAAACAAATTACTCTTCAGTACATTGATATTTTTCATGTTATTATTTTCAGTAGGTTCTTACCTACTTTAAGTAAATTTTTTGTAAAATATAATATAAATTATATATATTATATAATATATCTAACATAACCTATTATTTTTTATTCTTTTTTCAAAAATAACAGTCAGTATTTCTAAGGTAGAATCAATTATTTATTATTTATTATTTAATTACTTTATCTTGTACTCATGGTTGAGTTAGTTTATTTTATTTTGCATAAAATAACATTAAAAATATTTTAAGTTAAGACTTTATAATTAATCTAATTTGAGTTATGTATTGTTTTTGTTTTGAAGGATATGCCCAAAACATATAATGGTTACTGAAAGTGACAAGGATAATGTGACGGTTTTTAAATGTAATTTGCATTCTACAGCTACAAGGTATACGGTCAAACCTCCATTGCTTCCAAAACCAAATAACATTGCATTGAAAACTAGTCCCTATAAAGTCAAACATCAATTTCCTAGTGTCAAGCCTATAAAAAAACTTGAAACAACTCTAAATTTAACTGTGAATCAAAATGTAAGTTGTGAGCCAAACAAAAATGACGATAATGAAAATGATGAAAAAATAAAAAATGACAGCGATTTCAATTCAAATGTTTCCCAATTAGAAGTTCCTCTTAATGTAAATAGTATTTTAGAAAATAACATAACTGATAGTGAAAATAATAACAGTATTAACAACAAATGTACTAATGATGACTTAGACTTTGATTATCAAAATGACAGTTTGCTAAGTGAATATGTGGTATTTCATGATGATTTAGATATGTCCATTAATAATTTAGAAGATATTATGAATACCACAATTGATGATGAAAAGTCGTCCATTGCTAGTGATTCTACAGACCAATCATTTTCTGTTAGGAAAAAAATTGTCAATTGGTTTGGGTCGTTTGGTAAAGGGAAAATATTAAAACAAAAGAAGCGTAGTTCTTTTTATGACAGTCATAACGATGACAGTAACATTGGAAAAGAAGACAACGATACTGATTCTCAATCATCACTTGATGAAAAACCCAATGAAAAACTGGAACTAGACGAAACATTGTCTATTGACAACATTGAAACTGAAGAAATACCTACCAAAGCTAAATCTCTAAGGACTGTCGAAGAACTTATATCAACTGAAAAAATATTCATTGATGTTTTAAATTTATTATGCAAAACATTTGTTATGTTCGTCGAACAAACTGGAGGTGATGTTAAACTGATACCATCTACTGATTTATCAAAAATAATCAGTCCTCTTCCCCAATTATTAAGTCTCAATGAAGACTTGTTACAAGATATGGAGAATCGATTAAAAAACTGGAATGAACATCCTAAAATTGCTGATGTCATTGTAAAAAAAGGACCTTTTCTTAAACTCTACTCAACTTACATACAAAACTTTGAAAGTCAAAGTAATTTGTTGGACGAATACTGTCAAAAATACCCTCGATTTCAAAAGTGCGTCAAAGACTTTGAGGCGTCTGACGTTTGCAAAAAATTGACCATTAAACACTACATGTTAACTCCAATTCAGCGAATTACCAAGTATAGACTCTTATTGGAAAACTATTTAAAAAACCAGGATGAGGGGTCTATTGATTACCAAGATACAATAATAGCATTAGGCATTGTGTGTGATGTTGCCAATCATGCTAATGAAAGTATGAAACATGGGGTGAGTTTTTGTATTTTTTCTATTAACTTTTATTAATTTCATAAAATAATGTGTGTTAATTAAATTTCAGGATTGTGTGAGTAAACTTTTGCATTTACAATCACTATTAGGAAGTTACATTATAATTAAACCAGGCAGAGAACTTATTAAAGAAGGTGAACTGTATAAGTTGTCTAGAAAAGATATGCAACTTCGATATTTTATTTTGGTACGATAATTACTTAAAAATACTTAATATATTTCAATAGATTTATTTGAATTTTTTTTTAATATTATTTCAGCTCAATGATTGCTTGTTATATACATCATATTATGGTACAGTTGCTGGGTTGAAAATTAATTATGAGCTTCCACTGAGTGGTATGAAAGTATTCCTTCCCATTACTGATAATTGTCTCAACGAATTTAGCATAATAACAATAACTCGAAGCTTCACTCTTAGGGCCAAGTTAGTTTTTTTTGTGTTTTATATTTATATTTGTCCAAGAAAATGTTATTTTATATAAGTATAATACATTGTACAATAAATGATGTGTTACAGGTCTGCTGTAGAGCTTAAAGAATGGGTTAGCATCCTAGAAAAAGCAATTAGAGAACACACTAACAAACAGCTATCCTTTCTGAACATGAAATTTGTTTCAAAGAATGTCGGATGCGAACCACTTCAATTGGGATATGAGGCATTTATTAATTTGTCTTTTTTCCTTGGCTGTGCAAAATTTAAAATTTTTATAAATTTAGGCACCAATATGGATTCAAGATTGCCGCGTGACTATGTGCCAATCGTGTGCTACAGAATTTACTGTTACATTCCGGAGACACCATTGTAGAGCATGCGGCAAAGTATGTGTGGATTGTTCTGACTAATTTAAATAAATTGTTTCAATTGATATTTACATTGCTATTGAGTAGGTAGTTTGTAGTAGTTGTTCAGAAAACAAAGCACCACTTCGTTACATGAAGTTTCAGTCTGCAAGAGTGTGTGACGATTGTTATGATTATTTGCTCAAAGGTATGTTGAATATTTTATTAGACCACTGATAACTAATTTATGGATGAAATATATTTGTAGAGTTTGAAGACAAAATATTGGAAATGCGTCAATCATCCAGTAATAGTGACTTTGAAATTCTTAAGATGGTAGACACCGTAAAAAATTCCTTTAAGAAGTCTGGTGTATGGAGCTCAAAAAAACTCGTTAAGTATGTTCCACAACGGTTAAAAGAGGTAATTATGACTATAATGAATCCAACAATCGATTAATATAATAAAATCATGTTATTGTCATAAAAGTATAAGCAAATTGTGTATATTAATAGACTTAATTATATATATAGGTAATGGCCAACGATTCTGGCTCTCAAATGAGTGGTTGGTTATATCGACGGGAAAAACGCAAATCGTGGAAAAGATTTTGGTTTGTTCTAAAAGAACAAGTTTTGTATATGTACAAAGCTTCCGAAGATGTTGTTGCATTGAACACCATACCTGTTCTTGGATATAGTGTTCAAACATTCCCAGAAGTAAGCTCATTATAGTAAATGTATTTTAACAATATACAATATACACACCTCTGTTATCAGAAAACATAATATGATCTATATTTTACTTTTTACATTAATTTATATGTTTATATCAACTTTTTGAACTCTTATCAAATTCAATAATGAATTATGTATTTGGGCATTGTAAGAATTGCTAGAAAGTTAAAATGTATGTGTGATTAGGTCACCAAAATGTATATATTAACGATTTAATTATTCAATAGATTTAAATGTATTTATTAAACTGGTAATAGCTAGGATGAACAAATTTTAAGGTAATAATTAAAAATACAACACCAACAAAATCACGTTTCACGAAAAACATTTACCGCTAAATCTAGTTACCACCCACCCTCTCGTGTCAGCAATAGACCCTACACCATTTGGTAGACAATCCACCTCCACATGTATGGTGATGTAATTGAATCATATACTTTAAGAATGTATGATATAATGTACTTATGATCCCATAACCCAGGAACCCAAAAATCTTTTATCATACAGTTTAACGTGTGTCTTTGTTTATAAATTATTTCATAATTATAATACTGAAAAAATTAACCTAATGCATTTTACAGGGTACGAACTACGAAGAATTTGATTCAAGTTGTGTTTTTCAATTGGCTCATGCTGGACAAAACCCTTTGATATTTTGCTCTGATACCGAACAGTTAGCCAAAAGGTATTTCTCGTGTAAATTATGTGTAAATTCAACTTTGTTAAGTTTGATTTCAAAAAATATTTTAATAAAAATCTTATAATATTTTGAAGCATAAATATAAATAATTAATATGGCCATTAGATGTTCTATGTTAGTTAAATCTGTATTGGTGTTAATATCTAATAATGTATATACAATATTCCTAACCTTTCAAGGTTAAATGACCAAAAACTTTTTTGTTAAATTTGTAATTTGTCACAATATTATTTATTGTATTTATAACAACTTCTAATAATAAATAGGTTAATTTCAAATATTAAAAACTATATAATACGCAAGTTAAATTTTAATAATAACAAAAATAAATTATGTATTATGCATGAGAGTTATTGCTGAATAGTAATAAATAAAATGCATTAAATATTTAAATTTTAATTGAACACCAGTAAAATAAATATCGCCTTTTGATTATTATTATTATTGTAAAATATGAATATAACACTTAATATTTATTGATACATCCTTTTCTCAATGTATTGTTATTTTATTTTTTTATTTCAGTAATTCTAAGTTTATTATCGATATTAAACTATCAAATATAGTTGATGTAGTAAATAGAACTATTTATAACAAATTATCAAAGATTAACATTTATTATCTACCACTATTTTAACCAATTCTAAACCTTTTATATATCTGTTCTATTTAATTATCGAATAACTTATTTACTTATTCAATTATTTATATGATACATATGTAACCTGAAGGTCAGACTTAAATTATCTCATATTTTTAAAATGTAGTTATATAAATCAACTATTTACAAATCGCAGTTTTAAAATGCTACAATAATATTATTGTTACCAATATAAAAAATACATTTTCAAAGGTACAATATTTGCTCATCCAAATAAAATATAATACATACAATTAAAATAAATAACCACTTTATAGACAAGAAAATATGCTTACTCGTTGTTATAAAGTGTACCTCTTTAAAATTTTAACATATTATATTCAATGATTTTATTAGATGTCTAACAATAGTTTTTATATTACAGATGGATTAACACTCTTAATGAAGCAACAAAATTAAAGTGAGATCTCTTTCAGTATTTATATATTATTTATCATGGATTCACATCAGAGATCACAATTATTTTTAATTATGCATATGGCATATTCATATTTTATTTTAGTTATTTGACTAGTGCCTCAATATATATTTTTATGGTGCTATTTTATTTTATAAAACTGTTAAGGTATATTACTAAGTATAATTGGAAATTGTTTTATTAATTTTTACAATTTATAAACATACATAATAGTATTAATGATCAGTGCCTTGATTTTATGTATAATGTGAGCATGCCGTGTGTTATGTGTGTGTGAGTTTTTTCTTTTATTTAAATCATTGAATTATTCATTACATTAAGACCAAAGTTTATTTCACTATAAGTTTTAATCAAAACCAAAATTTATATGCAATGCAAAAAATGTTTGAAATTTTAATTTAAAAAATATAGTATTGTTGTCTACTATTATATTTATATTTATACAAATGGTTATATTTGTTATATTTTTGCACTTTATTTAAAAAAATTGTTTTTTAGTGATTAAATTATGTTTTATTGTAAATCATTTTACTCTATTGTTCTTATTTCTATTATTATTTTATTTTATTTGTCACTTTAACATATCCATAATTCACAATATTGCTATGGACCATCTTACACCTATAAATATCATTACATTCTTACCATAAGAAAGTCATTCTCATAGAATGATAAATTATAAATACATACAAATATAAACTGAAGTATTTTACATTATGAATGGTAAAATTTGCATTTGTATTATATCATTAATGTTAATTATTTGTCTTGCATTAAATAATATGTACTATGATTTTTAAATCGAATATTTGATCCATTTTATTTATATTTAAATATTTGATTCAATAAATTTGTAGGTCATTCTACAACACCAAAATAAATGTTAGAAGCATCTGAATTATCAAAGTGGATCTAGAAATCTGAAATACTTTGATACATAATTTTCAGAAAAAATACAATTAGTACATTAATGATGGATCAAATTACAGATATTATGATTTTAAAACAATATTAATAATTTTATTTGTATTTTAAATGTATAGGTTGTTCATGTATGTTATATTTACTATATGAATAAATATATAATACATAGCATTTCCCTATAGTCCCCAGCTCTTTAGCCCTTTTTGAATCCAAGACTGTAACATGGTTGGTATAGCTCTAAAAGCCTTGTGTGAATTTTAGTTTAAAAGGTTCTCAAAATATATCAATAAATGGATATAATTATGCTGCCGTTTACAATCCTCTGTTCCATTCCATATTCCATTCCCATCCTCAAACTACTATCTTGACTCTCCGATTCTTTCTCCCTCTAAGATTTGAGTCTACCATAAAGCATTTTAGTACGTTCATATTTACACCTTAAGGGTTCATTCCATGCTGTAAAATAAAATAAAAAATAAAATTATTCAATGTTATATGTTAAAATTTACTTAATTGAAATAGTTTATAACGTTCCATTGTATCATACCATTGACCATTGTACGTAATACCAGTGCCTTTAGCTATGGCCTATGGGTGAAGGTGTAATACATAATATATATAATTTATTTTTATTTAAGTACAAAATATATTATAAAATACGGTGTTTTAGTTAACCAAACATTAATTTTCTATAACTATTTATGTTTATGGTTATGATTTATGCACATCATAAAAAAATTAAATATTCAATATAAATTTACCACCCCAAATGTTAGGGAATCAAATATTTGTTAAGTTAATATAAAAATAAAACCAAGTATATTATGATTAAATATGTTCATCAGTATAGACTTTTAGTTTTTAGCAATTTTTATAGAAGATGTAGGTTGGCTCAAAGTTGTTTGTAAAGTACGGTTCATATTAATCATACTCATTACTATTTTAGTGCTCGATACCAGATAATACGTGTTAAAGATTATTAAGTATAGGAGTATAAATAAAAGATTAGAACACATTTAATTTTCCAAAAGTTAATTTTGTTTTCCGTGGATCAACAGCTTGTATTCTTAATAACAATTCTTCTTTTTTCATTAATAGTTTTTATTAGTTTTTTCAATTTTACTCATGTTTTTAAACATAATATTAACTACAATTTATAAAGTACATAGAAGATCAACTGTTCCTATACCTATATTTGTGTAGGTAAACTATTAAAATAGCAATTTATTTGTTATACTCTTAAATTATAATATCAAAAATGTGATTTAATGCGAAATACTATTATATTGTAATAATAGTATAAAATAATAATGACTAGTTTACAGTTATGGACAATATGCATTTAAATATAAGTAAATTATAAAACATCTTTATTATGTTGAGCAAGGCTGAAGTTTCACAAGGTTGAGGGCCAACCTTGCATTCGCTGGTCTACACTATAGGCCAGTTCAACTCAGATGTCTGGTTACTACAAATATACATAAATTCCTTGCGAAGATGGGTTGTAACCAATTAAAAAGCTAACTGTATGTAATTAATAAATATAGTTTTAAAACTTTGTAATCAACAATTAACTAGGTGCATAACTAAGTAGTTAATTTTTTAATCACCCCAAAAACTTAACTAGTAATAAAGTATCCAGTATAATTTGTTTTTCCACTTGATTTAAAAAATAATACATTAGGTTTAATCCATCTATACACATCTATAACTTTAGTAATGCTTAAGAATAATTAATTAATTGTGTTTTGTTTAATTGATGTATGCTTACAATTTGAGTTTCCAAAATTCTAATAAATAAAATTAAATAAATCTAATTTTGAATAAAAATAATAGAATTCTATACGTCAATCAATTATGAAAAAGTTCATCACTTTATATCTGCAATGATTTGCAAGGAAAATAGGAAATCTCAAGAAAATATTGAATTTTCAACAAGATGCCTTTGCTTTTACAATTTAATTGTTTCAATACAATGAAATAGGTGCATAATGACATTATATTTAAGTTTATTGTGTTTTGTGTACATTGTAATTTGTATTAATGTGTTCAATAGTTAAAGTCCATTGTATCTTACAGCCTGAGAAAGTTACTCCCTCATGTGTTGGCTCTGTCTTATAAATGTACAACCTACAAAAATCTGTTCAGTGCGGGATGACTTTACTCATAAATATTTATATCAGAATTACCAAAATTTCAAATCACATTGAAAATGTACTGCGTTGTACATTTTTAAAATTTTTTTACTATGGATTATATTCAACCGAAAATTCATTTACTCTGACAAAAAATATCAGATGTGTATATTTTGATAGTTACACCAAATAATATAAGGTGTAAAATGTTCTTTAAAGTTAATGCTTAATTAACGTTAAAATCGGGTACTGTTGATTTATAATGTTAAAAAATAAGTCTGTATTTGAAAGTATCTTTAAATACTATTTTAAACTATTTGCATTCGTATTCAAATACTTATTTTTTATTGAGTATTCAAATATGAATTTTAAATACTTTTCAAAATAAGTTATTTTATCTATTATTGAATACTTATGAAGTGTATCATTTACACGACAGAATTTCCAGTCAAACTTGTTAATTATGCATACATATTAATTCAACAAATAAAAATAACGATGAATTAAAAATATCTAAAGTTTGCAAGTAAATTTTAAATTTTACCTAAAAATTAGTTATGATTTATGTCATATAATTAAATATTGGTATCAAAATTTGGTATAAATAACTAAGAAGTAGAGCTAGGGACTTCATTCCCTTAAAAACCTTAAAACATGCATTTATTTATTCCCTAAAACATCACTTAATATAACCTAACAATATGTACAATCACTTAAGATATGCCTTAAATACGGAAACATTTTGACTACAGTATATGTATAAGAAAAATATTTTTACTAGTAATATTATTAATTTTTAATATTTTTAATATTTTTTTAATATTTATAGCATAATTTTTACAACATAAATTAATAATATTACTAGTAAAAATATTTTTCTTGTATATACCTACTTTAGTCAAAATGTTTCCGTATTTAAGGCATGTTTTAAGTGATTGCACATATTGTACGTATATTATACGTAGTATAAAAATTAAATAAATGTAGGTATAAATCTATGTAAATCAAAATTTATTTATATCTTCAGACTTAGGGATTATTTGAAAAAAAAAAACAAAAATTCCGATTTTATTTGTATTTTTTAAGTTTAATTTAATTAAATTTTTTTTTTTTTATTGTTACAATAAAACATTCCTAGCCTATGTAGGCTATCTACATCTATAGATATTTATAGAAACGGTAATTTTTTTGACAATTTTAAACATGATAACATAATTAATAATATAACAATAGTAATGATACATCGATACTTAAGGTTGATTAGAAATTAAATATACAAGGTGAAAATGTGTAAATATGATAAATGTGATGTGATATTATAATATTTATAGAGTAAGTAAATAAAACAATTTGTTATACTGATACACTAATAAGATCGTGTGGATGGCCGCGTTTGAGACGTCTTAAAGGTGGTGGAAGTATGTGTAAGTTGAAGAGTTCGTTGATTTTTGAAGTGAGTTGTGGAAATTTGCAGCAAGGGCATTTATATAATCCTGAATTTCTAATATCTGGAGTCCTTTGTGTAAGTTAACGTTTCGTATGAACCAGTTCGTTATTATTCTTAGGATTTTATCTTGGAAAATTTGAATTTTCCTTCTGTGAGTAGCTGGGCAGTTACCCCAGATAGGGAAAGCGTAAGTTAATATTGGGCGTAGTAGTTTGTTGTATATTAATATTCACCATTTATTTTATTATGTATAGTTGATTTTTTGTTAAGAATTGGGAATAACATTGAGAGGCGTTGATATGCTTGTTGGAGTTTTTTTGGATATGTGTGGCCACCAGGTTAGCCTCCTATCTAGCGTAACTCCAACTTCCAAGATACTTGACTGACGGTTGGCCGGGTATATTCACTATTGAATTTTAGCGGTAGTGGAGTGGAGTATAAATAAAACTACTGATCTTTTAGAAGGGTTTATTTGTATTTGCCAGCATTTACACCACTTTGAAAGTTTATTGAGATGATCATGATCTTTTAGGTTGTTTGTTATCGCTTCAAGATTTCGAGATTCGCTATAAATTGTAGTACCGTCGGAAAAAAAGGGCAATTTTGGTACCTAGTGACTGAGGTATGTCAGATATGAAACGATTGAAAAAAAAAACGTAATAGTTTAGAGCCTTGGGGTACACCTGCAGAGATAGGCTGGAGGTTAGAATTAGTGTCATTTATTTCGACTGAGAACCGTCTGTTGGGTAAAAAGGAGTTAATAATATTAAATAAGTACTTTGATTAATGAAGGATTTTAAATTGTATACAAGCCGTTCATGCCATACTTTGTCTAACACTTTAGAGACGTCGATAAATACAGCACTGGTATGACAGTGCTTTTCGAATAAAGTAGGTACCTACTTATATGCTCTGTTGTATGAAAAGCTGTTGTACTGTAGAGTGGTTAGATTTAAACCCAAATTGGAATTTCGGGATAAGATCTGCTCTGTACAAATAAGTTTTGCAATCTTGTATAAAGTTTTTGTTCAATTTATATAAAAATATAAAATCATGTAAGAACATAAACATTTTTAAATACATTTTCAAATTCAAGTTTTGGATTTAGAAACATTAAAAATCCTAAAATGCTCTAAAAATTAATAAAATTAACTTAAAATCTAGACTTGTTAATATAAAGTGCGAATTAAAACTTCTTATTCTGATTAAAAAACACGCGAAACGTGTATGGTATAGAACGAGATAGATTAGAAAACAATTCAAAGTGCATCGGAATCTCGGCCAAATTATTATTTATACCAACTATGAATTTTCACCAACTCAATGGGAACTCTTGAACGGGCTAACGACGTGGTCATTTCATCGGGACATAAAAATTAAATCTCAGTCGCACTAGACGTCTTAGCAAAAAAAAAAAAAAAAATGAAAGATGGACTTCATAATACCTACAATGATTATAAACAATAGATTGAGTTTAATTGTTTGATTTATTATTTTTGAACATCATTAGTGAATCATTAGGCAAATAATATTATGACGTTCTGTGCAATTTAACGACCTCACGTTTATAAAAACTCACATCATCTCACCCCGGATTCCTGATCACGCCACTGGCGTGCGTGTATTTTTGGAACGTGCCGTATGCTACGCATGCACTGCAACGCGCGTCGCAAGCACACACTCGACGCCGCTCGAAAATAGTAATAATAATAATAATAATAATAATAATAATAATAATAATTAACAATATAATACCTACGTTCGTGCGAGTTTGTGCGTACAACCGACGTCGGACGTAGTGCCCGCAGAGCCGTGCGTTCAGTAACAGCTGACCCGTCGTCGGCAACGTGCGCGCGTCTCGTTTCGGTCCCGGGCCACAAGTGCGGCGTCTCGACCGACGAATAGAGTACCTACCCGCGTCGCGACGTTCGTGTTTTTATGATTATATTTTTTTTTTATCGCTGTACCGATAAATAATAATATTATCGTTATCGTACCGCAGTGTAGTAATAGTGTTGCGCGGTTAGTCACCGCGGTCGTAATAACGCATTGTTATCTCGTAGTGTTCGACGACGTTCAGTTGCGGTGCGGTGTGGTGTCATTCGCTGCAGACAACGGCGCGGCCGGTCGCGATGAGCGCTAAAAATACGAGTTTCGTCACCGACGTCGACTTGCACCTGAAAATATCCAATTACGAGGAGACGGTCAAGCACTTGGACATCTACTACGGCATAGGTCAGACATATGACCCTCTCCCCCCTCTCCCCCCGGGCCCACAGACGATCCGTTGTGCCACAAGTCAAATGTCGATATCGAATCGTATAATATATGCCTTGATGATGCTTGTGTATAAAAATGTATAACATTGATAGTTTTTTTTTTTCATTTAAATTATATAATATTATTGTCCAGTTTTATAAGAAATTCGTTTTTCAAACGGTCGGCCATAGAGCTGTACAGATAAACTATCACAACTTGTACGCAGTAATTGCAGCACAGCCGTTCTAAGAATATTATTTCTAAGGCAGCCACTATCGTGTAGGCTTCGCAGCTTTCGATCAACCTGTTGATGAAAATATTGTAATTTGTGCGTCATACGTCGTCGTCTCCTTACGATCGTTATGACTTATAATATTATTGTTGGTTCCTAGAATCACTATTTAGGGTCGAAATAACGTACCTATCGGATTTTTCCGGCCGGTCGTCGTGTTCCTCCCAACTCTATAATATAAAAAACTGAACGGCAAAATACGGTCGTCTGTTTGGATTGTTAGTAAATATTTTTGTTAAAATCGAGATATCGAATTTCTGTGTTAAAGAGGGGGTCCTCTGTGACTCTGTCTCTTATGGCCCTAGGACCACCAAGTATCTCGCCTACGATGCAACACATTTTCGTTCACTTGTTGTATTTGTAATAAAATAATCATAGCGTATTGGGCGAATATAAATTTTGTTGGTTCGGATTTGCAGTTTGCATTCACTACATATCTTATACATCTTCATATTATGTTAACTTTATTATAACCATAAAACATGACGTGTGCTTGGCTTCTACGACTTCCGAGTCCGGAGCCTCGTACACGTAGGTAGGTACGGACAAAATATTGATAGCATTGAATACCTACTCACTGCTTGGATATTATTTATTTATTTATATTAAATACGGGACGAGCCCAATAACATTGTTTTGCATATTAAATAATAATTGACATGAAAATAACAAAAAATCTAAGAACGAACAGACAATAATTACACTCAGTAATTGAGGGTCCTCGTTGGCCGGTATCGTCATACGGACAATAGGGCGATTAGTTCAATAATTAAGGGAAAGAGGATCTGGAACAAAAAGTGGGAACTCTGAAATTAACTTTAGATAGGGGCAGTTGCATTAACTTCACCATTAATAAGTTGTAGAAAGAATCGTTATTTTGCCCTGATTATGATGTATAAATAAATATATATATATATATACGGATACAAAATAATAACATTTGAGTCCTAGTTATGACGATCGCTCCGTATATACGCGTATCGTATATTATGTAATGGTTTTTATAATCTAAGTATAATAATATTACTGTCGATAACGAATGATTTATATTATAACTGGATACAACACACGTGCGTTGTGAGTTGTAAGTTATGACACTTAATCACTCTCTCATATCTATTTATCATTACGTAATAAATGTAGTATGGAAATATATTATTTGATGGGTATACGATAAACTCGATAAAGAGTACTGTAGTGTCTATCTACCCATAGTACTATTACTACTATTAGTGCATGGCAGTGTTTCCCAAACTTTTTAACACCACGGAACACTTTGAAAACTTTAGTTAGGTACTTAGGTGTGTCTCGGACCCACGATGTAGATAATGCAGTGTAGTCACTCGGTGTCGAAAAGAGAGTCATAATTTGACGGCATTTAGTGCGGGATTGGTCAGAAAAGAGCACTAAGAAGGCCGATATTTCAAAAAATACTGTGTAGCGGTATCTATATAGGTACATTTAAACCTTAGGAACGAGTGTAGTTTTTTGGATTTTTTTTTTCAAGTGTTAGTATTTTTATGCTTAACGCGTTGGTGTAATCAGAATTTACTTATCCTTACTTACTTTTTGTATTGTTAATACACCGCGTAAAACCTACGTTGTAATTTTCAAGTGGCTTATTTACAATAAAAGAAAAGTAAGTAAAATCACTAACAACTTGAGCATAAAAATACCAACTTTTCCTAAAAAGAAAATTCCAAAAAATGTAAATTCTTAATATTTTAAGCTAAAAAACACGATGTTTCCAAAAATACTCTGAACAAACGGATAATATGTAATGTGTATTTGATTAACAATTTTTGTAATTAATATGATTAATTAAATCATCATTATTACAGATAATAGATCTAATTTTGCTGAGAAGGTACACAAAAATATCGCGATTAAAGTTATCTACTCAGTGCGCTCGGACCACATCGATTTTTTGTAGATCTCATTTTTCGCTCATAAACAATGATCACCTTTTTCTTCCATAGATTTAAGTTTTTGGAAAAATTAAAACAATGTCATTTCTATAATAACAAAGTATACCATTTTTGTTTTGTTCATTAAATTATTTTTAATCACTTTTTGTTCATAATTTATAACTAATGATAACCTACGATTATTGAGCTCGCTTTCCTTTGAAAGTTTCATAGCTATGGCACAGAGCTACGGCATACCTACCGTCACAATTTTGTCTGTCATCACCTTTTGAGGCAGTCAAAGTACTTCGATTTTCTTCAACTGTATATTTTCTGCTCGGAAAGCGAA